>NC_140595.1:516891386-517434197 GCF_964204655.1 Triturus cristatus | reverse complement strand
TGACTCAGTCCAAAGGAGCTAAATGGACCTCTAGGAGGAGAAAGAGGGATTGGCCTTGAGATTCACACTCTTAAAACACTGTATTCCTAACAAACTGTTGAGTACAGTCATGATGTAAAGGATCTAGGAATCCGATGGATGAAGTACTTATTGTCCTCATTATGCCCTGAGATGCGTTAATTAGTTTCTTGTCTATTGTCACAAATAACATCTCTGTGGTGGATTGGTGTTGAGGCCAAGAACATAGCCAAAATTTCTGAAAATTCTCTACCTTTCATAGTTTGAAAAGTGGATAAGCTATTGAAAACAACATGTGATACACTTATTAATTAGTTCAATAAAGGGGATCCTTATTTAGCTGACATCAAACCTACAATGCTATGTGGATGTATTTATTATTTGCCCTCGGATGGACTATTATCATTTTTATTCTTCAGTGCTATCACGATTAATCCAATTTTGTAGGTCACCAGTCTTACCTATTCATTGACTCTAAAGTGTTGTCTGGGTTCAGTATCTACCCTGGCCCATTTTTACCAGTTCCTTCATCCAGACTTTGAATGGGAGGGCTTGTGTTGACTTTCAGGTCATGGCGATCTACCCCTTGGTTAATGACATTGGCAGGCCTGCCAACCTGTGTTCTAATTTTCCTTTTTTGATTTGTTTTATATGTCTACAATGTTAGCCTCAAGTGTCTGTGTATGGCATCTTCCATGGTCTCTTTACTGTGCTCATGACTGCTCTCCGGTACTGTGTTAGCTATGGACAACTCCAAAGCATATGAATACAGCTGCATCTTTACCTGAAATTCTGGTACTCTGTTCATGAGTACTCTTCAGTACTGTGCAAGTTCTGGACAGCTCCAAAACATATGAATACATACGTATCTTTGCTTGAACATCTTGGGCATACACTGGAGACTCTTGCATATATTCTAAGTAACCTACAAGATGTGATGTATGCTCTATGGATGAGCTTGAACTGAATTAGTTTAAATCTCAAGTTTCTCAATATTTTTAAAGGATATTCCATTATTGGCACCCACTCCCTAATTGACAGCTGCTTAATTATACCATGCTCCAAAAACTCCCTTGTTGAAGAAATGTACATTCCGGTCTGGTGTAATATGATAAGGTATATTGTAGAGATTGCTTTACTGGCCCTGCCATGTGTCAGTATGGTTTGTAATTTCACATGTGATCAATATTGTCCTGTTGCTATACACCATTTTCGTGTGGCCAGTGCTCCATATGTTATAAACCGACCCACCCATAACTGACTATTTTGTGTCAATTTCTCATTTGTTAGCAGTTCGTGATTGTCGAACAGGTATTCTATTTTAATCATGTTAGCTCTACTTAAGCTTATCCTACTTGTGACCGACTCTAGTTTGTGTAGCTTGGAATACAGCCACAGAAAGAGTTCTGGGGAATAAGCTTCCTCTGTTTTAAATCTAAGTAGGCATTTTTCAAACAATATTTGGTTATCTCTAACAATATCAATTGTTTTCTGGATTAATGCTGAAATCCAAGACGTCTGAAATCATTGAGTTTCCACTTTTGGGCCCTCACATATTTAGCATTTCCTTAGCTTTCTCATCACTCATCCACCGCGCCATCCTTTGCAGCTGTGATGCTAAACAATAGTTTACTACCCCCCACGCCCTACTGCAGGAAGCTGCAGCTCACGGAAAGCCACCTTATTTCGGCCTTGCCCTCCCCCCCCCTCCAAGTCACTTCTAGGAACTTTGTGTTCAGGTTTTTAAAGATCCATCCAGGTACTTATATTGTTACATTTGCAAACAATCGTCATCATAGAAAGGGACAGTCTAACCACTGTTGAAAACTAGATTCCTTTATTTCTGTCCTAGTTTCCCCCAGATTTCTGTCAACAGTTTCATTTTCTTCATGGATGGTAAATTCGGATATCCAGATAACTAAAAGCTCTAGTGTTCCATTTTATTGGCAACATAGAGAGGTCCTTAATTCCAGTATTTGACTAGGGTTTCAGAGGAAAAATGCATGATTTTTTCTTTAGTCGTTTTAAGCTGTAACTCATTCCAAAATGCTCTATAGATTGAATAAATGCTGGTAGATCTTCACTAGCATTTCTAGGATATAAGAGTTTTTCATCATCTTATAATGAATGGAGGTGTGTGTAGACACTCCTCTAGCTGTTTCTTCCCTTCGATCATAGTAGCCATAGGATTTAAGTCCAAAGCAAACAGCAGGGGTGACAGGGGTATCCCTGCCTGATCCCCCTTTGTACCTGCCAAGGTTCAAAGACAATCTTGCCATTCCAAACTTGTGCTGTGGGGTCTGAGCACAATAATTTAACCCATGCTTTAAACTCCTCCTCAAACTTCATCTCCTCCAGTTACTACCTGTGAGAATTGCCAGCTGTTGGTATCAAATTCCTACTCAATACCGAGTAACTAAGTGATAGAGTCTACAGATGTTCAGAGATGTGTTCCTTCCGAAGACAAAGCTAAACTGATCAAGATGACTTAATTCTGGCAATGTATTAGATAATTGTTGGATAGTATTGTTGCTAATATCTTGTAACCCGAGTTTAGCATAGGCAATGGGTGAGATAATCATATATGAAAGAAGGTACCCCCTGTTTACTTTTAGGTCCAAGAGGAGGGGGAAACAACAACAAGAAAGAGAAAACCTCTAATTTGACCTATCTGATTTCGACATTTGGCAAGAAGCTCAAACCTAAGACATTTCCCCATAAACACAGTCTTGTCACATATTTCTTTATCAATTATTATTTTATTTTATATCAAACAAATATATATATTTTCCATTTTTATTTATATATTCTCTTCCTTTTGTGCTCATAAGATCATAGAACAATACAGTTATTTACAAATTCATATAATTTTGGTCAGTATATACATTAAAGAACCTAATCACAAAATTGTGTATAACCCCACAAACAAACCATCATACCTGTATTCTCACCTATCATCCTACTCAATCATACTAGCAAACATACTACTGACACAAAAAGTGACAATAAAATTACAATAAAGTGCAAAACATGTATTCTTTGTGTCAATCTTGTTAATGTTCTATTTTTCCTTATCCTGAATATATGGGCTCTTGGACCATTTAAACTTGTAATAATTATGCCTAAAAGTCAAAATATTTATTGAATTTATGACCTTGATTTAAATACATTTGTCAATAAATTGTTTCAAACTCACAAAAAAAAGTGCAAAATATATATGGGATTCTACAAAGTTTTGAATTAAGACATAGACATTCGTGAGTTGAATTGTTCTTCTCGGCCAATTCTCCTCTTGTCTGTCTCTCTGGTAGGATTCCCAAGAGTCTGGAAATGGTCTATGCACGTTTCGGTGAAAACCAATTTATATCACTTTCATCAGGACCAATTACAGATTCAATGTATTTATATCTATGAGGGTGGGGGTTATCTGGTTCTATTGGCAATGAAGGTACCTCTGGCTAGGGTATATCTGCTTTACCATCAAGTGGAAGCCAGCAAATAGATATGCCTTGAGGGGCCGATTTATTCCCTGGCAATTTATTCTTCTTAGGAGGGATTTATACCTCACTCATAGGAGGATCGATATATGTTTTAGATCGCATCCAAATAGTAGGAGTAATCTGTATTCAAAATTTATATCATGTATCTCTTTGCTCCATCTAGATGGTCGCAACACTGTGGACTACCTTGGATTCATATTAGCCCCGTGGGCCAAAAAGGGCCTGTTCTCTTTGTAATCCTGGTTGATTCCAGAGAATTTGATTTGGTTATCTTGTTTTCGTCGTGCATGCATCCAGCCGCGTGGTCCCGTCGATCTTAAAAATATATTTGTTTGATATAAAATAAATAATCATTGATAAAGAAATTACATGTGACAAGACTGTGTTTATGGGGAAATGTCTGAGGTTTGAGCTTCTTGCCAAATGTCGAAATCAGATAGGTCAGATTAGAGGTTTTCTCTTACTTAATGGGTGAGATAATGCCATCTCCAGAGGTTCCTTCCTGGTTTTATGTGTCGTTATTATACCCTCTTTTGTAGCGGAAAGTGGAATGCCCTCATTCTTTTCAGCTAGATACATATCTAATAGCAGGGGTGCTAGCGCTCTTGCATAGGTGCCATACAATTTCTGTGGCAAGTCATCACTGCCTAGAGTTTTGAACCTTGCAAGATCTTCTATGGTAGTGTTTGTTTCTCCAATTGATAGGAGTGAGTCCAATTGTAATTTTTTTGCTCTAAAGTTAATCTTGTGCATTGTCCTTTGATCCTCTATTATATGTGTACCGCTTTGTCTATACAGTGTTGCATAGTAATCAAGTAGGGTCATGTTAATATCCATGTGTGTGTGTGCTATGATGTTGTCTGGTCTACGTAGCATAGTGATTATAATTTACATTCTATTAGAGATGACCCATGCGGAAGCATCCTAACTGTCCTATCAGTTTCAATGTGTTTTTTAAGTAGGGTACCCTGTAGTGGTGCAATCAGAGTCTCACAACGAATACCTATATTATTTCCTTGTTTCTGCTAATTAAGTGTGTTTTTCTATATCTGTTATGGCTCCTTATTAAATATGTATTCTCCAATGTTTTGTTGCTCATCCCCAGAACCTTCCTCACTCCATCTAATTTCCATGCATGTGCCCCTTATTCTTAATTTAAACACCTCCCACTCCTTAGGTGAGCCGTTGACAGCGCCAGCATTTACAGTGAAAAACGGGGTAATCGTACTAGTGAGTATTTCCCTATATGGTTCGTCCAACAGACCCACATTGGCATCCTGGCTATATACCCATGGCTATATATCCAACTCATTATCATTTTTAGGGGGCAATGATTAGACAGCGTTTTGTTCTGGTATTCTGAATCGAACACCCATCCCAAAACTGTTAATTACATAAAAAAGTCAACCCTCATACACAGAGAGTGCATGTGAGAGTAGTATACCCTCTCTCCAGTGTGCAATGTGCACCACACAGTGCACTAGAAGTGATCAAATTTGCACTTCATCTGTCCCTAGTCCTTCCAGTGTCAAAGTTGTTCATTTTCATTTTCCCTTTGGTGTTTGCTTGCTGGTTTAGGAATCTCAATTCCATAGATTAAACACCCACAACTGCCCCCCTCCCCCGGGGCTAGTTTCTGCTCATCTGGGATGTAGTCAACATTACCATTATTTCCAATGTTGAACTAGGAGTCAGTTGGTTCCACAAGACGTACTCCTTATTTTTTTTTTTGTTAATTATTTTTTTAGTCCTCATCACGCAAAGTTTTGAGAAATAGAGTGTTTATGGCAAACATGTCCACTTTAAGGAGAGGTTTTCCTCTTGGGCTATATCTTCCATGACCCTTACCCATCGCTTGGATCCTTCCTTACCCAGCGGAGGGGTATCCTAACAGCCCAGTTAAATCTCTCCGACGCGACTTGCTCACTCTTTGCATAGGTGAACTCTCTATAGCCACCATTCAAAACTATTAATGCGCTTAATCATTGGACTTCAGATAATCGCCAAAATCTCAAAACAATACGATTTCCGTATCCAGTACTGTTCCCAATCATTCCAAAAATCTAATCTTTTACTATGTGGTCCAGCTCTATCCAATAAGTTTATTCTAAGGACTGAATTCAACCACTCTTCTACGCTAGGAGGAGAATGATTGACCCGAGACGTACAATCGCATTTCAACGCTTTGGGGTTTATTCTGCTGTGAAGGAGCTCACAGTACAATTTCATCAAATGCCATCTAAGTCACCACTGGTGCTTCAGGGTCATCATCTTCATCTTCCTCTGTTTCTGTGCGCTAAGCCTCTGGATCATTTTCAGAATTCTTGGACGAGGTATTTGTAGATTCCCAATTGCTTTCAGCTCTGAGCACTTCCTTCTTGGCAGAAGCTATTTCCCCTGTGTTTGGTTTTGCCATTCTTGTTTGTCTCTGTACTGTTTCTGGGTCTCCATGTTCTCCGAGGTCAAGGACCAGACAGCACTTTACCATTGCCCAGGGCCCATTTAGTTGCCCAGTCCCATGCTACATTAGGTTCTAGGAAGAAGTATGTTTTGTCACCCATTATGGTCTTTACGTTCACTGGAAAGAGTAACATGCATTTAACTTCAAGTTGATTCAGTGTTTGCTTCACTTCCAGAAACGATTTTCTTCTAGCCTGAGTAGCTGCCCTATAGTCTGGAAAGAGATATATTTTGTGGTTAACTATGATTGTCGGACTGGTCTTCCTTGTTGATTTAATAGAGCATCCCTGTCCAGGTAACCAAGTATTTGAGCTAAGATGAGTCTTCGCAGTGCTCCCAGGGCAGGAGGGATTGCTGCCACTTTGTGGGCTCTCTCTATGGTGAAATACTGTGTCAGCCCTTCAGGAGCTGCCCTATCTATCAGCCAGTCCTCGTGGAAGGCTGTCACGTTTCGTCCTTCAGTTTGTTCGCTACAATCCTTATATTGTTGCTATGAGACTTCCCTTCTGTGTCATCAGCTTTATTCTCAAGAATGCATAGTTTTCTCTGCCTTTTTGTCATTTTCTTTTGCATCTCTTTCACTGTGGGTTGAAGTTCCTCCAAGGTTTTTTAGTATTCCAGGACTGTTCAACTGCTTTCTGTTGATCCGCTCTCTGCAGATTAAGGTAGTTGGCTACAGCATCAAGTTTCTATTCCAGATCTCTTTAGATTTTTCATGTTGAAGATACTGCCCAGCTTATCTCAGCTTCCTGACCGTTCGTTTGCTCTTCTTAGCGGATTACTGAGAAAGTTGCCCTATTTCATGGGACTGCTAGATTTTGCCAATGTGTGCCTGTCCATTATTGATTTCTTGATGTTTTCTAGTTTACAGAGTTCGATTGTTGGAATTGGTTTTCTTTTTTAGAAAACATGTGCTTTAGGAGGGTGCACACAGATCTCTGAAAGATTTGTTGAGTTGTTTGAATCATTCATTCATTCTTAGTAGGCCAGCAAAGCAGTACCCAGTCGACTCCTGTTGAGCCTAGTGGCTCTCAGTTGCACAACCATCCAGTGCATGAGTGTGCTTTTCCACAGTAGCACTCAAATTGCCTAACAACAGATGCTGAGTCTGGGCTCATGCTGTTTCTCTGCGTCTATTAACTGCATGATTTAGTCTGTGCATTCCATAGAAGGATGACTCTTTTTTTACCCATACATTGTACTGGTTTCTCAATGTCTGTTCTTCTGTTGGGTGTCAGTTTACAGGCTGCCCTTGATACGCTTTTAATCATACTGATGTGGGGTTCTCCTTCACTGTTGCTCTCTATCCCATTCTGTCAGTCACCTCTGGGCCGGTCTGCCAATCTCTCTCAGCCCACAGCATTACTTAAATGAGTGGCTCCAATCCGCCTTTGCTGCTCAGAGGGCTCCGCTCCGTCTGTTCCTGCCTGCCAGACCATTTATACACAGTCGGTGTCATGCAGTCTTCTTCCTGTGCACATTGCACCCTGTCCTATGCTTCAGATCCTGGGACTGCCGCCTCGCCTCCTCCTGGGCCTGCCTGCCAATTCTCACACACCTACTGCTCATCTCTTCTGACTTCTCCCAGATGCACCACCACCTCAACTTCAGTGTCTATCCACAGGGGCTCCAATTGTTTCAACTGTGGAGCATGCAGCTGTGGTAGGTTCTTCTCTGTAACTTCAGGTGGCAGGTCAATACGAAGGGAGCAGTGTTCCAGAATAGGACATGAATAAATCATCATGCCTACCCATAATAAAGAACAATAGCCCCCTAAGTAAGTAATTTGTACACCCAATCTGAAGGCCCTGATTTTGGGATAGTGCCCGTTAACCATGGCTGGGTGGACTACCAAAAAAGGGAACATGAAACATACCCTAGGCATGGTCAGTTGACAGAATTATAGTTTTTCCTTCCCGAGGTAGAAAGGACAGTTAAGCATGCTGTAGGAAATTGCCCTTTTTTATGGTCACTCTCTCCCACAAGTTTTGCTCCAATGCTGATGGTTATGACTCTGATAGTGCCCTTGAGTCTGCTGCCCAAACCCCAGTGCCAGTGCTCTCTCTCCCTAAAACTATTATGTGTACATTGGCATCCCCAATTCACAAGGACTTCACCCCCTTGTAAGTCCCAAATATATGGTACCAGGGATACCCAGGGTATGGGTGGTAAAGGGTTACCCAGGGTCTACAGCACTGTTTGTACGACCCCAGGTGACCCAAGTAAACCACAGACAGCAGACCTGCCATTGCAGTCTGCAGGAACAGTGTAAACTGCTTCAATTAAACTTAGCCCTCAGCATGTGGAGCAAAGCCAATGCACTGCTTGTAATATTTGTCAGACACCCCTAAGGAAGGCCACCTACAGCTCAGGAGGCAGGGTGCATTATATTAAAGGTGTGGCCATGTAAGTGCAAGCTTATATGCCCCTCTCATGGCCATTACCATTAAAGTACACTATAAGTGATAGTCGGTCCATAGGATAACATGAGCTGGCACCTGGGCAAACCCGAGGTTGGCAGCTTCATTGTGGTACCACCTATGTGCCTTCTTACTCATAACATGAGTCCTGTGTTGAGGGCTATGTGGCATAAACCCAGATGGCTAGTTTAGAAGTTGCCCACCTGGTTGCTCCAGCTTCTCTGTGCTCTGGCAGGCAGCCCGCATTTGCTGCCACCAAGACCGGATTCTGACCTCCTGCCAGGTAGTGTGATCACTCCCAGGAGTCAGGAACAAAGACCTGGGCAGGAAGAAGGTCACACCTCCTCCCTCCCAGGAAGACTAGTGGCACATGAAAGCGGTGAGGTTTAACGTCTGCACCACCTCTGATATGCATCAGGGCTTACTCCCAAAGGAGGAAACAACCCTCCCCCTGCCCTGGGCCCATTTGCAACTGGGCAGGAGGGGTATTAGATAGTCCAGGAGATGTACACCCCCAGAAGACAAGCCACACCTCCTTGGTGGACAGCCCAGCCTGTACAATGAGAGAAGGGTTCTGACATTTTTAGAAATGGCAGAATAGAGGGTTCTGAGTAGAAAAGGTGACCTACACCCCCGGATATGGTCACCTCAGAGGCAGATGAGCCACTGGGCAAGCAGCACATTGGCCACTTACTCCCACACTCCTAGCACCCCTAAATCTAGAATTGAAGGGCCAGGACACCAGAACCTCAGTTCTGAACAACCTGCATCGAAGAGGACAAAGAAGAGTGTCTGAGACAACAGGACTTGCACGTAGCAAAAGAAGGATACTCTGCACCTGTGGCAACGCTCCTGGAATTGGCTGATTGAGATGCGTTCTAGGCTAACACTCGGTTCCACCAAACAGAGGGACCCTGTGAAGGCCTGAAGCTCTCTCAGACTCCCCTGGACTAGTGGCACTAGTCCCCTGCAAACTGCAGGTAAAACAATGCTCCATATCTGAAGAACAGCTGGCCATCGGTCCCTCTATGGGATTGCCCAAATCCAGATGGTCTAGTGCATTGTGGGAACTGTAGTACTGTCTTCCACGAAGTTACAGTCAGCTACCGTGTTCTCTGGGATCATCGGACGCCGAACTACCTTTTTCCAAGGATTACTGCTGCCAAGGATTGTTGGTCGCGAGTCCAGTTACCAACTCTGACCTTCGACCAACGTCAGCAACCACCCTGTTGTGTTTTTGCATCTTGTTTCCTGCAGCACTGTGTAAAGGGGTAAAAGCAGCTGGCCCACAGCTTGCGTACTGCACTAGGGACAGGCAGGACCACTCTGCACCCAGACCACACAGGCCAGGTAAAATTGAACTGACTGTTGTGGCCTGGGACCCACATCACCTTTACTCTGCAAGGGTATCAAGCAATTTGATCTGCAATAGACCGATTGTCACTAGTGGTTTTTCACAGTATTTTGCACTGTTTTTATACTGCTTCTAAAATGTATAACTCCATGTTATTCATCTTGGTGTATACATTAAGATAAAATATACTCTTTTTATAAATTGGTGTCAGATTTCTCTCAGATCGTGTTGATTACCTATCGTCCATGTTGGTACTAAGGTGACCAACTGGCATGGGGGCAAATTCAGGACGGTGAGTGTAAAAATTCAGGACAAAGGGCCAAAATTCAGGACACAAGGTCAAAATTCAGGACAAAACTTCGGGAAAAAAGGTACGTTTTACAGACACATCAGAGGAAGTTACGCAGTAGTATAAATACATAAAGGGGACTTTGGTGAGCCAGCATCATTCATTGGCCTGTTAAATTGTAAATGATTAAATTTACATTTTCCCATTCAGCAGCATACAGCAAGGGGCAATAGGTCAACCCACTTTATCATTGCGCCCTTCAGTGTGAGCGATGGCACAAAGCCACAGGCACTGTTCACATTTGCCTAAAAATAGGATCTCTCTCTCTTGAACTACAAACTAAGTTAAAAGAGTACTTTATAAATTCTATTTAGACTGATTTGCATATGGCCATGTCTGAACTGGGGTGGCAGAGTGGGCTAAAGAACGGTGATGGATCAAACCCAGATCTGTTGACTGGGTGTGAGTGTTTGATTGGTTCTGATGCTCCGTCCATCACCACCCCCTTTTGTACCGCTTTGTTCGCCATAAGTTGGCAGGGTATGCTCAGACGTGAGTCCCTTGCTCACTTTGCCACTGGATTCAAGCAAGCCTGGCTGAAGACGGCTGAAATGCCAGAAACCGGTCCTAGGAAGCTTGTTTCCGGTCCAGGGAAGGCATGGCTTGGCAGTTCGGGCTGGACTGTTCCCATGAGGCACAGGGTCAGACTGATTTGAATATGGCCATGTCTGAACTGGGGTGGCAGAGTGGGCTAAAGAACGGTGATTGATCAAACCCAGATCTGTTGACTGGGTGTGAGCGTTTGATTGGTTCTGATGCTCCGTCCATCACCTCCCCCTTTTGTACTCCTTACTGATCACAGCTCACATATGTGTAGGAGAGTCGAAGGACAAAATGTGGTTGTTGAGATTCATACATCAGTCCAGGCAGGAATACACCATGTTTAAAGACAGGCGCCTCCTGCCAGTCTGACCTCTGCATGATGCTTCCTTACTGATCACAGCTCACATATGTGTAGGAGAGTCAAAGGCCAAAATGTGGTTGTTTACATTCTATAAGCAGGGCGCTTCTTCTCCGGAAGAACTGTAGCTTCTTTGTCTCCGTCCACTGTTATTTGTGTGTTTACCACGCGCCAGATAAGATGTGACAGATAAATACAGGATCGCACTGGTCCGAGCGGCATGCCTCTGCCAACCAGAAAGAGAAAGGCGAAAGAACCTGACAAGAAGCAGAGAGAAGAATTAAAATACATCTTGTTCTGAACGCTAAACAAAATCTTTTATCAGAAAAATCTCGCCGAAACCGCAGGAAGAGTATGTATGAATTATGCGTTTGAGTGCTTATGGTTTCCTGTCCATTATTGCAGCATGAGGTCCGAGTCCTGCTTTCTTCTCGGCACTCTCTTGAATGGTTGGCAGCCGCGCAGTCGGACGCTTGCAGTTGGATTGTGCGGCACCCGTAGAGTAATATTATTCCTTTTGTTTGAATATTGCTCGCCTAGGAATTAAAGGCAGATTGAAGTGTGACACGTCTGCATATAGTATATGACAGACCCCATACGGAACCTGTTTCCTGGGCAATTGGATTTTGGACATTCCTGTAAGGCAGGGCTGCGGCAGACTTTCGTTTTAGGGGGTGCTGGCTTCATCCAAGTACGGCGCATGTTATTCTATTACTTTTTAAGTGGCTTGTTTTTCGTCTCTGGCCGTGTCTGGGGGGGGCTCCGCGGAACTTTTCACAATCCATTGAGCATGACAGCAGGGGAAGTAGATAGAGAGGCGGGCAGCACAAAAGTGCTTTCAGCATTGGTAGGAACACTCGAAGGGGCAAAACCATACCTATAATGGCAAGGGATCGCGCGTGGCTGTGGGGAGAAGAAACAAAAGGTCCATTTAATGGATTCCAATTGGTTACTTGACAATTAACCCATATGAGATGGGGGTGATATTGCAATAAACCCAAATATCGAAGGGATAGCGCAACGGCACTTTAATTACTGGGCTGGGCAAGACAGCTACGATTGTCGGTATGGAAGGTTTTATCTTTATTTAGAGACTTTATAATTAACAATGAAATGAAATGTTATAACTATGATATGAACAGGATATTAATTTGATGCTGTTTTATGTGATTTCAATGGTCCTGTCTCTGAAAAACCTCAATATTTGTAATGTATCTCTTCAAAAAGTCGGACGCCTCTGTTTTAACAAATTTGCTGCTTTTAATTTTCATGATTGTAATGATTTTTATTAATTGGACAATAAATATCTTTTCACACGAGGTCAATTTAATGGACACCAATTGGTTACTTGACAATGAACCTATATTAGTAGGGGTGATAATGGCCCACCCCAGCAATAAATCCAAATATCAACAATCCTTTCTGCCTCTCAGCTTTCCCCAAGCGAATCAAAGAGCACCTTGGCCCCAAATGAAGCTAATTTTCCACATGCACCACCAGCCTTCGTACACTCCTCATGAAAGGCCATATTCTGTCCCTGCATTCCACACCCCTACACCACAACAATGTTTATTTTCTACTTATAGCTCCTAGTAGTCAATCTTTTTCCCCTACTATCTCCACCAAGGTACACATGCTACAATATAGTGGAGGGGGTGGGCGACTCATTAACGTAGGCAGGGTGCAATGAACATAGACCATGCACAAAGTTCAGTGACATCACAGGAACTGATGTCACAGTTTTAACTTACCACACTTTAAAGAGAATTTGCATATTCTGCACACAATAGCGAGATACTACCTTCCCACCATCACTATCCCTAACAAGCTCACCTGGCTACAACACACAATCAGATGCCAGGCTCCATGAAAATCCAGAGCTGCACAAATCCACTTACATCCAAGGTGACCCACAGCGCTCCACGGCCATATCTAGGGCAGGATTGTGCTAGCAGGCGCTAGACCCTAACATGAGACTT
The DNA here is from genome assembly GCF_964204655.1 of Triturus cristatus. Classification (NCBI taxonomy): domain Eukaryota; kingdom Metazoa; phylum Chordata; class Amphibia; order Caudata; family Salamandridae; genus Triturus; species Triturus cristatus. Next base: position 517,421,216 of record NC_140595.1, on the reverse strand, counting down.
CTCTTTAAGGTATTATGGTGGACAGAGGCTGTACTTGCACCTGTAGCTGACCTGGATCAGCAGATGCCACTGTGCCACACTTGTTGTTACCTGAAACTCCGCGGGGAGGAGACAATATCATTTCCAGAGACCAGTAGGCCAGATCATTTTCTGGATACTAGGAGATTGTCACAGTTTGTGGTACACCTATGCTGTGTGAGCAAATAAACTCCTGGGATCTAAAAATAAAAGTCCAATGTGCTTGTTCCAAATAACATATAGCAAAGTACATCTTAGTTGCATTGCTTAGAGAGTGCATGCCATGGCTGTACCAGCTTCAGCATGCTTGCATACAGTGAAAGCAACACAGAGGTCCTGTTGAACTACAGTTGTGGACAGTGGTACTCAATTACTAGGTGGAAGAAAAAAGGGTGGCATGAAAAATAAAAGTACGAGTTCAATGTCACAACCCAAAGCAGAAAAATATTAGGAGGGAGCAAAACATAATTACCAATCAGAGTGAGAATCAACAGTAGAGTGGAGCGCAACAAAAGCAAATTAAACCAAGGGCAATAATAGTTAAATGGAAAAATGAACAGCACCGCAAAATATGACCTGGGAAAACTACAATTAACTATTAAGAATGAGCGTGGTGACACAAATTAAAGAGGAAATTGTTCACAGCGAAACACAACTAGTAAATGGAAACATGACAATGGAAGGAAAAAAGCAGATAAAAGGAAAAAGTATAACGGACGGGTGATAGCAATCATAGAGAAGAAACTGTCACAGTTGAGAAGTATAAAAAAGACAGTGAAAATATGCAGAAAATTAACATACAAATTTGACCAAACACACGAAGAGTCAAAATAAAGTGGAAAGCTCACGAAGTGGTAAATGCAATAGGAGGAGGAAAAACAAATATAATGACAAATATAGGCTAAACATAAGAAAATCAGATGCAAAAAACGGGGGAATTAAAGATGTGTAGGCAATAAAAGAAAGGGGTCAGGAGCACATATTGGAATGGGTTTGGAATAAGTACATTGTGAGATAAGTCTTGGAACTTATTTATGTATTTTTATTTATTTATTGCGATTTTATATAGCGCGAACATTATCCGAAGGTGTCAGAGCGCATTACAAAAGAACCAGGTGTGTTACATAAGGACTTTGGATTACATGAGTTACATAAGAGATACAAATGGAAAAAAATTGCAAATGACAAGTTATAAAGTCACTCAAGGAAGAGATACAAGCAGATAAACTCTAAGATCACATAGGAATGGTAGAAGTACAAAGGTCAGCTACATATACTAGTGGTTAGAGTTATATATATACACAAGTTGCAAATTCACCCAGGGTTACATTTTAACTGTGATTAGGCTTAGACAATTATATATTACATAAAACAGAGCAGGAAATTCTGGTGTTCAGGTGGTGTTGCATTAAAGGGTGGAGCTCATTACGAAATCAGGTCTCCCGCCCGGTTCAAGCAGTGAGGCCCCGGCAGGCCCAGCGGGCCAAAACCGCGTATAGACATTGTAAGCTGCAGGCGCCATGTTTGAGTCAGGCAGACAAAGAATCAAAAGGAGGACAGTTCGTTGATATGTAGCTTTTGTCAGATTCACCCCTTGTGGAGGATTGGTCTGCCCTTACTGTCCCTTCTGGGCCCTAGTCTTGTGGTTGCTCCTTCCCTCCTGCACATTATTTACCTCGCACGCCGATTCTGGCACTCGTGGTGGTATTGATGTCTGTATTTGTTCCCACTGCTGCCATTTTGGAGTCAGGCAGGTCGCTTGGGAGCCTTGTCCCTGATGTCCCCTAAGCCCCCGGTGGCTATGTTCGCTGCGGCGTCTCTCTCACCGGTAGGCTCTGGCGGCCCGAGGCTTCACTCAGTCTCTGCGCTCCACCCCACGAGGCTCTGGCCGCATAGATCGACGGTCGAGTTCTCGGTCACGGCTCCAGGTGCCCTCTCCGATCGGGCCGGAACCCCACCGAGGGTCTTCACTCTCCAATTCACCTCTTCAGGTGTGCCGCATGCCCCAGAGCTGCCGGACGAGGCTCCAACGAGGGTCCAGCGCCCACTCGATTGCGGAGGGGCCAGCTGCCGCTTCAGGGAGCAATCGATGGGACCAAAGAGGTGAACAGGGACTTTGGGAGTTGTATGTGGGAAGATTGGAGGCGGATGGATGGGTAGACAATGGGATTTTCACCGATTTGGTGATCTCTGACCCGGGAGCTACCAGGCTGAACTCCTACCCGGCGGCCATCTTGCTAACATAGCAACGAGTGAGGAAACAGTGAAGTCCAAAATCCGCCATGATTCGCTGTCTTTCAAACAATGCAATTCATTATACTGACCCCTGTCTCCACAAAGGATATTCCTCTAGTATAATCTCTGTCTTGCTTCCTCAGCCAACAAAGAATGCCTCCAGTAATCTATTAACATTTCATTAGGGGAGAACTGAGCATCACGGTGGGAGTGTGACAATACACCGATATTATGATTCTTGCTTATTAAAAGAAGGTGCTAAATTTGTAAAAGAATAAGAAAGGCACCAAGAGTTTTGCTCTAATGTCAGGGTGCTTAATGACAATGAAGCCCAGTCTTGATTCCATATCATGCGTCTTTCTTCCACCTCCAAATACTCTCTGCCTCTTTATTTCACTATTTTTATTTCTTTTCCATCTCTGCTTTCTTTTTTGTCATTGTTTCTCCGTCTTTTTCTTCTTCTTTTTTATCCTTATGTATTTTTTCTCTCTTGCTAAGAGTGGACGATTGTTGGCTTAAAATTAGTGCTTGCTCCCAAAAATGAGTACCACAGGGGGTGCTTGCCTGGGCGCACAATTCTTAGGGGTGCAGGGGGATTCTTTAAAAGAAAAGTGGAAGGATACCGGGCGCTGGCAACCCACGCTATGCCACCGGATCCACCTGCAACCACCAGCTCAAATTAAGCACTGCTCATACTGAAAACTAATTGTGCATTTCTATTGGGGATGTTGCAGTGATGTCTTTCCAGTAAGTCATTTTCAGAAGGAGCATACATAAGCAGCTGTCAATAAGGACCTCCTGATTTGTATCCTACATTCGCAGGATGGACACTGCATCATAAAATTGCAAATCTTACATTTATGAGAGCTTCTGATGCTGTCTTTACGTTCACCCAAAAACTAGGCAGCAAACCTCTTAGTGAAATTTTGAACTTGTATAAAAGCAAATGTTTACCAGCACCAATTAATGGGGTACCAGTTTGGGAGCAGGGTGATAATAAAATACTACAGAAACAGGAACATACCTTTCTATGCAGGCTCTTAGAAGTCCCCCATTGGACACCAACTTATATTACCCATAAAGCATTGGACGTAGCCCATATAGAAGATTCTATCCATCTTAGTACAGTAATTAAATAACACAGTATATGGAGTAAGGCAGGTACTGGGTTTACCAGAGATATAATTAGGGATAGTCTGAAACTTGATCATTTTGACAAAATCCCATGAATAACTTACTGCAAGAACTTGACAACATTAGTGTTAGACCCGGGATCCCTCGTTGGCTGAGGTACCTTAGGCCAAGTAGGGACCCGCGTTCTAACGTCAGGGAAAGGAAGGTCACCTTCTGAGATAGTCCCTGCTCACCCCCTCGGTAGCTTGGCACGAGCAGCCAGGCATATCTTCAAGGTAAATGTGTAAAGTATTCGCAACCACGCACACAATAATCCAATGATGACACGATAAATAGACTCCACATGAGTGTTAGAAAACGAGTATAAACTTTATGTAAAGAGATATACGGTAAGACCACACAATATAAAACCAACATATGAGGTTGTGTAATATTTCTCCTGTCCGGTTGTTAGGCGAGCCAGCCCTTGTAAGTTCTGGCGATGTCAATGAGCACTTCTAAACATTCTCCTGTACTCCTAATCACATGTCATACAGTTCGTAATGCCAGAATCAGGTACTTTTGCAATGTAAAAATACTGTAATGCGTAACATAGCAATCAGACACTTTGCAATGAAAAGAATGCAATGCATAACACAACAATCAGGCACTTTGCAAGGTAAAACAATGCAATGCGTAATCCAACCACCAGACATGTCGCTCTGCAATAATGAGGCAATGCGTATACACTAATCAGGTAATTCGATATGCAGGAATAATGCAATGCGCAATATGCTTATCAGGTAGTTAGTTATGCAGGAACAAGACAGTGCATCATACGACAATCAAGTAGTTTATTGTACAGAAATGTTGCAATGTGTAATACGTCAGTCAGGTACTCCGCTCTTAGAAATGGAATACTACGTAGTACACTCAGGCCCCGATCACTGGCCCTTAGGTGGTCTCTCTGCCTCCTCTTCTGACCTTCAGTCAGCCTCTCACAGTTGTCCCCAACACACTACGATGTAATTCCAAACTGCAGCTTCGCATTCCAGTCCCTGTACCGCCACTCCCTTTGGCAATACGGGCCGCGATACGAGCCGAAGCAGAAGCTCGCGCTGCCAACACAAGAGAGAGGCAGAGAGCATCTCCCTCCGAGCCCGCGCCTTGCCCCAGGAGTCGACACACGTTACCTGGGGGGCGCGAACCCACTCTCCTCTCCTCGTCCAGCGGCTAGGCCTCCAAGCAGCTTTGTGAAATGGCAACGGCAGCTCAGGCCGGCAACACAGCTCCTCTGGTACTGCCGGTCCGGGCCGCTTCACTGACGAAGATCTCAGCCTGCCACAAAGCACATGCACACAGCGTCGCTGAGTCTTCCTTCACTCCGGGCGCACCATCACTGGGCACTCCACACACAGGTCTCAGGCTGCACTAAGATCACATGCACAGCATTGCTGAGACTCACTTTACTACGGTGCACACGACAACACAGCGAATCCTCCCAAAAGTCTCCCGGTGCACAACGCACCTGCACACAGCGGCGATGAGACTCACGTGCATTCTGGTGCACACGATCACAAGGCACACCCTCACAAACGTCTCTCAGTGCACAACGCACACGCTCACAGCATCGATGAGACTCACTTGGATTCCGGTGCAAACGATAACAAGGCAAATCCTCACGAAGGTCTCACAGTGCCCAACGCACACGCTCACAGCGTCAATGAGACTCATTTGGATTCCCGTGCACACGATCACTGGAAAATCCTCACAACGGGGTTCAGGTTGCACAAAGCACATGCACACAGCGTCGCTGATCCTTGTTTGGATTCCAGGTGGCCCCAATCACAGGTCGATCCTCCTGAAGATGTCAGTGCTGCACAAAGCACACGCACACGGCGTCACTAAGACTCACTTGGACACCAGGCGCCCACGATCACAGGCAGTTCTTATGAGGGTCTCAGACTACAAGAGGCACCTCCCACAGCACCGCTGAGACTCTCCTGGAAACTTTTAGGTTCCTGTGTTTCCAAACAGGGAGCCAGCTCACCTCATGCCCTTGGGGATAGTTACTTCAGGACACAACACACAGCAAAGTCCCTCAAACAGGGGGACACAGCACACAGCAAAGTCCCTTTAGCCCTTCCTTGGTTGAAACAGTAAACTGCAGGCCAGCCCCAGATCACACAGCAAGGGTCAGTCCTATCCTTCGGTCTCTTCAGTTGTTTCTTCCTTGGCAAAGGTCCTCTTGACCACGAAGAAGCTCCAGTCTTGTTCACACTTGATCAAGTCATTCTCCAAAGTACAGGGGCTTGAGCTCTCGTAGTTATACCCCTCAATGGCTTTGAAGTCTTTGTGCTTCAGGGGGCACTAACATCCTGTTCAAACCAGTTCCGGGTGCCTCCTTGCCAGTGACGCCTTCCTTTCTTTGATTAGTGGGGGTCTGGATTCTAAACCACTCAGCAGGAGATGAGCCAATTGTTTTGTAGCAGCAACCCAGGCCTCTTCATCTCTAAGGGCTTCTCCTCCCCCTACACTCCAGATGCAGGTTAGCCTGTTGCTGTCTCACCTCCTCCCCTGGGTCAAGACACTCCCCAGATCCTATCGCTTTCAAATCCAGACAGTCGATCCACAGCCAGGCATTCACACACAAAATTGTTTGAGCACAAAAACTCAGCCACTTCTAAAAGAGTGGCTTCTGGACACACAATGCAAAAACCACCTACATAAAAAGATGTTTTATTACATCGTGAGTTCAGGCATACTAAACTTCACCTTTCCATCTTAAGCTTTAAGGAAGACAGGCTGAAAAACATATCACCCAGCCTTCCCATTCTATCCTATGGGCAAGATGGCCTTTCAACAGAGAAAAACCAAATTAAGATTATTTCACGGTCAGGACATGACACACACCTTACTACATGTCCTACCTTTCACATGCACTGCGCCCTGTCCAGGGGGTACCCTAGGCCTGCCATAGGGTGTCTGATGTACACAGAAAGGGAAGTGTAAGGTCTGACAAGTGAATGCACTTGACAGAACAACATGGCAGTTTAACAAACTGCACGCAGGCTCTGCAATGGCAGGCCTGAGTTCCCTTTTTAAGGCTACTTGTGTGGGTGGCACAAAGAGTGCTACAGGCCAACTAGTAGCAATTGCATTACCAGCCTTGGCACACATAGCACTTTACTAGGGACTTCACTTAGTAAGGCAAACATACCAATCATGGACAACCAATTATCATTACTTTATACAGGGAACACTTAAACTTTGACACTGTTTAGTAGTGGCAAAGTGTCCAAAGCATCTAAGTTGGCAACACTATGTCAGAAAAAGGTCTAGGGGGAAAGCAAACGGTTTTGGGACTTTAGCCAAAAAGGGCCAAGTCCTACAATTAGTATTATGGCCCGGTCATTATCTTGCAGTATAGTAAAAAAAGAACATAGAACTGTTTTTATGGGAAAAATGGAGGCCAAGAGAGAACTGCATGAAAGGGTAAAGTCAAGTGTGATTAGGTACTGCCTCGGACCCTTACAGCACAGGACCCAAAGTTACCTGATAAATATAATAAATGCTCATGGTAGATTTTATCTAACCAGATTACGACTTCTGATGCTTCTTTACTTGGTTGCATTCCCTAATTCAAGGTAAGGTAGGACAAATTACCCAAATGCCCCAGTGATGGGAAAGCTAGTCCATCAGCCATACACTTTATGTTGTTCTACGCTCACTATTTGCATTGCAGCAACTCATTTATCATCAAGACGCTTTAAAATGTTTAAGTTATCTGAATGATGCCTATACTTGATGCACAATCCTGACATAAATCGAGTCTGCGCTTAGGAGGTGGAAGTCCCACAGACATCTGTAAGTATTACACTATGAGGAAGGCTAAAGTAATATCTAGATTAATATTTTTGCACATTTTGTAAAACTGACATTTTTCGCCGATGGTTTTATTCTTTACTGTATTCTGTATATCTTTGCCTCTGATTGTAAGTTTCACAAACTGTGCCTCAAATCATCTTTTGATCTATTTACCTGTAAATTATGGTATCAGTGCTCCTATTGACCTTTTGATGGACCATATGAGAAAGCTGATATAAATGGCTGTCATGGCGTTTGATCGAGTCATTATTTTTATCTGCACATTAGACAGTTTACCCAATGATGGTATTTGTAACAAACGTTGCTTGTAATGTAAATCCTATGCCCAAATTTGCACTAAATCACTTTTTTTTACTTTTCTTCTACTGATACGAGTTATAAACCTGTAATGTAATCTCTACGCACAAAACTGCACCATACGTTTGAATGATTTTATATTGATTTTAACATGAGAAACTTGTCGATTATGTATTGCATATTACTGTTTTCATTTTTTTATGGATATCTGTATAATCCAAATAAAGATAGATTGACCTCCCGATGCTTTGATGGTATTTTACAGTTGACAGGTGAAGCATAATGAAAAGGGTGCATGCCTAAAATTTTATTCAGTGCCACTTTTAACACAGTATCCCATAATATCCTGCTGGAGAGATTGTGAGAATGTGGCATTGGTAGTAAGACCTTGCTTTGGCTTGCCTCTTTTTTGCAGGCTCGAACCTTTCAGGTTTTTCAAAAACCATTCCACTCTAAGGTTCTTCGACTGCATCAAGGAGCAGCTCCGGGATCTTTCCTGAGCCCTACTCTCTTTAACATTTATGCCCATCCCTTGACTGATGCCAACGAACGCTTTGGTTTCACCATCATTTCATACAAGGAGGTGACACTCAGATTTTACTCTTACTCAAAATAGCAATAACACTGCCTCCTGTTTGTGCTTGCACCTTTCGGAAGTAGCCTGCTTGATGGAAAATAACTCTTTAAAATTGAATGCTGGAAAGACTGAGATACTGAGTTTGTGCCCAATATCTGGTCCTTCGCTTGATGGACTAACGGTTTAGGTCCAGTACCTTCTCCCAGATTTAAAGGAAAACATTCAGTATTTGGTTTGATCACAAATTATCTTTGGACAAACAAATTAATGCATATGCTTCGGATTGTTGAAACCCCTTAGGAAAATCTTAGGATTCCTGCTAGTGTCAGCTCAGAAAACCGTAGTCCAAGCAATGATTTTCTCCAGGCTGGTCTACTACAATGTCCTTTATATTGCCCTCTCCCAGTTGTGGCTCAGGAGACTTCAAAGTGTCCAAAAGTCTGCAGCAGGCTTATTTTTGAAGCTTCCTAAGTGTGCTTCCATTGGATCAGGGCTGAGCAAATTACATTGGCTCTCTGTGAGGCAGAGAATTGTGCTTAAAGTTCTCTGCTATAAGGCATCATCTAATGCTGGCCCACACTATCTCCAGTCTTTGGTCAAACCATATGTTCCAGCCAGAAATCTGAGATCAGCTGAATCTAAGCTAGCCATTCTCCTTAAATGTAAAGAAGTTAGAATCTGAGGCAGTTCCTTTAGTTATCCAGCACGGAAGCTTTGGAACTCTCTTCTTCCATCAGTGCGACTGGCCCCTTCCGAATCGTGTCTCAGGACTCTTTACTGCTGGCTTTTAATGGTCTAGAATCTTTTGTCCACTCATCTCACGGGGACAGAGTCCCAGCGCTGTGACACTTCATTTGAAGTAACTATGAGCTCTATAAATCACTTTTAGTATTATTAAAATCCAAATTGTTCTCAACATTTCCGTAATAATTTCATTCAACCATCAAGAGCGTTTTTTCCTGTGAGTAGTTATCTTTTACTCCTGGCCAAGGCAGCAATTAACCCTGAATTTCCAGATCAACCAAGCATTTTCTGAGAGTACTTGCATCCTACTCCACACTTATGGTCTATTTGTACTGCTAGGAAAAAGTAAACGTGAGGCACATTCAACAATGTCATGGTTTATTTTAGTATGGGCATGTTTTACATTCCTGAATAGTATCCTCTGGTGTTTCCAGATGAATTCTGCTCTTTTCTGAGGGAATGTTGGCTGTGCTTCTACTCAGGAGAATATTCTAGAGCCATCTAGGCTGCAAAGTGCCTTTTATGACATTATAGAAAATGGGTTATAGAAAGTTAAGACTGACTAATAAAAAGCTGCGTGTAGCTGTGAGGAAGGGATGAGATTTTGAGATTAAAGTGGAGATTTGAAGAATGCTGCATACTCTCTCTCCTGAAGAGTCTTCAGTCAGTGTGACCCCACTGTAAAGTTATCATTTCAGAAACTTACCTGAGACCTGTCTCCATGTAGTCCATGTGATGGATCCCCAGTTCCTGCAATATCAGCCCCCTAATAGATACATTTCACCTTGTGTTCTTTATAACCTGTGTTGTGCAAGATGTACCCATTGATTATGGGAATCACAGGTGAACCACCAGAATCCAAAGGTACCCAGCAGATATGAACTGCACGAGAAAATGAATAGTTACTCTTTTGTATTCCCTTGAAGGCGTGGCCCCCTTTGTACCAAAGAGTAGGATGGGTATTGACCATTTGTCACCTTGGTGTACTTCTGCACTGAGGGAAAACATTAGTTGGGGAAAGCTAGTGAACACACAGAAGAATGCTTTTATTCGTAAGTGGGATCTTATTTGTCCTACTCAGATTTTGCCCAACCTGTCTCAACTTTCAAATAGTCGCTCTGAAATGTTTATGGTACATAGTCCTACTGAACTGGTTTTACTATTTTATTCATCCATATCAGGTACAGTTAAGATGGTGCTTAAACTGACAAGGGATATGACTCAGTACAATCTGGCTAAATATCTATTTATTTATTTACAGTGATGGTCATACCAAAACCAAAGTCATTTAAATGCTTAGGTTGCACACTTGCATGCTATCTCTCTAGGAGATGGTCTATGGAGATGATCAGGGTTTGTGAGACTGAATGGTCATTCATACATCAGGAAGCCTGCATCAGTAGACTGGTATATTTCATCTCATCAAGTATAACACAATGTGCTTAAAGTTGAACAAAATTGCAACCGGCTAAAATGTTTGAGGTTTTTGATTTTGAATGTACGAGCGTTTGAATGAATAAATAGATGAATGGATGAATGTATGATTTCATCTACAACAGGTATTTAATTACTTGAGGATAATATATTGTGTATACATGTGTGCATGTAGCAGGTATGCATGTATGTGGTATTTCTGTAGTGCGAACCTAGCCAAAAGGAAATGAAGCGCAGTACTTGTTGAAAGTCCTTCATAAACTCAACTAGTGATAGGAAAATTAGCTGGTTTGTGGACTGCTAATACATTGTGATGTAGTGTTCTTTAAAAAGGTGAGTCTTCAACTCGTTTCTAAATTGGAGCAGCATTGAGGATGTTGTTCCATGTTCTGGGTGCATAGATAGAAAATGCCTGATGCTTTGCTTTTCCATTTTTCACTTCTTAGGCTGTAGCCTGATGGCGTGAGTCCTGGCTCTGGGTGTGCTGAGAACCACCATTGATGGTGAGCTTCTCTGAAAGATAAGAGGGGGCTCTGGTTGTGATGGTTTTGTAAATAATGCACCTGGTTTTGCAGATGTTGCCAGTCTGTGAGAGGAGCCAGTGGAGTACCATCAGGTTGGGGGGGTTGATGTGATCATATTTCTTCAGGCCCTAGATGGTTCTTGTTGCGATGTAAAGGATGCCCTGAAGCGATGCCAATGTGGAGTCTGGGAGGAGATGAAGTTGGCAATACCACCATGTGCAGGCAGTGTCTGAGGTATTAGATGTCTGAAGGAGAGAAGACTGTCATGTAGAGTTGAGTATTATCAGCATATTGGACCATCATGATACTGTGATCTGTGATAAGAGCACTAAGTGGCTCAGTATGGAACTATTAGGGACTTCACAGGTGATAGGGATCATTAGAGACCTGGAGTGTTAGACCTGACATCCTTGGTGTGGTCTTCCCCAAACATTGTGTCTTTACCCCTCCTGTCTTCTGAATTTGTTTTTGTTGCCATCAGGACTCCATTCACTTTATCAATGCTAACCAGTGCTACAGTGCTTGTGTTTACTTACTGAAACATGGTAAAATTGGCATACACCTGACTATCATATTTAATTAAGTTCTAAGTCCCTAGTAAAGGGGTACTGCATGTACTCAGAGCCTGTAATTTAAATGTTACTAGTGGGCCTACATCCATTAAAGTATCTCTTGAAAACATGTACCAGGCCCGCCTTTGCAGCTTGTAGTGCAGTTTGAAACTGCCACTTTGACCTGGCAAAATAAACGTCTTACCAGGTCTAAACCTTCCATATTAGGTCGCCCCTAAGGAAGGCGCTGAAGGCCCATAGGGCATGGCGCATTACATTTATAAAGTAGGACATGTGGGTTTAAGTTTTACATTTCCTGATAGTGAAAACGCTTAAATATTCTTTTCATTACTCTAAGGCTCATCTCTCCCATTGGATAACATTGGGTTGCCTTATTACATTTAAGACATGTTAACTTTTAATTGGGAGCAGGTAGAAATACCATGTTTGGGCTAAATTAATTGTAATTTAAAATCCTATCCTGCAAATGCCACTTTTAGAAAGTTGGCATATTCTTGCCCTAACCATTTGGTGCCTGCTGCCAATGTCCTTGGTCACATGACTGTGTATGGCTCTGCTGTTGGCGTTTGTATATTCCTGCCAAACAGTGAGACAAAGGGTACTGAATGTAGGCAGAATGGGCCGTCATGTCAGGATGGTTCGGGCGGAGCGTTCCCTGCTGCACTTACACTTCAAAGCTCTTGCCTACAGAACACACAAAGGACCCTGACAATAGCCTTTTGTCACCCCAGACTTCTTGGAGCTTTTGCAGGGGAAGGGAAAAACTATCCAGAACCACATGTGTGGGTAGCCCTGGATGTTTTACCCTTTCAAAGGCTAGCACCAAATATAAATATTCAACCATCAGAACACCACTTCAGTATACTTCTGGACCTGTGGAAAACTTCAGAAGGACTGGCTGAACCCCCAGAGGATTTCCCTGCTGTTATCATAGAACTGCCCTGCTTCTTGTAGGCCAGCCTTGTTGCTTGAATGATAACTGGACCATCTCTTTGAACCCAGGACCACTGGAAGTGTCTCCAAGGGCTAGATGGTTGGCTTCCTGCTTCCTATTTGAGCTGCAGGGACATAACATGCTACAGAGACCTTAAATCCTGCGAGCGAGCATGTTTGAAAACATGAAGCATAAAAATAAAACCTCTAGTACAAAATTAAATATATCAAAAACCTGTTTGATATCTGTTGCAAGTATATATTAGGAACAATAAAATGCAAGTCAGTTTTAAAAAAAAAGCTGCAGTGGCTCGGAATATGTAGAAAGTTGGAAAGTTGCAGAAAGATTCTAGCTTTTCTCTATCTAAGGAGTGGAAAATAAACATAGTCTCTCTGCTTGGCATTTTAAGCTATTAAAATAAGGTATGAGAAAGAAAAGCAACTTTCTGTTTTCATGGTTTTTAACAGCTGCTTTAATCATGTTCTATGACTTGACCTCCCTTTCACCTCGGCTTCTGGCTCTGGCAGCTGGCATTGTGATGTCAGAACTCAACTGTAATAACTTATACTAGTCAAGTTCTGACGTCTTTTCTTTATAATCGATGACTAGGTGTGTCACAAGTCACCGATTATAAAGTAATGTGGTTAGAAGTAAAGATTTTGTCACAGGCAAGAAAGAGAGATATTATGACATAACTGACAACTGTATTTCCACAGTTTTACGAAAGACTACCTACATTATTTGATTTGGGTGTAAATCTTTCTATTTATTTCATAACTGAATTATGCACAAGAATACAGTGTTGTAATAAGGTATTCTCCTGAATGAGTGCATTAGTACAATTTAACAAGAGATAAATGTTCATACTCAAATCCAAGATCACATTCATCCTAACCATATCCTGCATGCGACTACCAATCTGGCTTCTGATCATGCTACGGCATGGTGACTGCTACCTTATACATTGCAGATGATGCCCTCCTGACTACAGATGAAGATGGCCCCTACCTCCTGATATTGCTGGACCTCTCAGCTGCCTTCGACACAGTGGACCATCTTACCCTCATGCTCATCCTGCAGTCTCAAAAGGGAATCCCCAGCAATGCCCTTCACTGGTTCTTCTCCTACCTCTCCAACCGACACTTGTTTATTCACATACTAGCCAATACTCTGATGGCTGGTATCCCAGAGCTTCTTCTAATTCACTAAAGAGTATTATCCACTGCAAAACATCTCCTCAAATGTCTTGACCAACACAATAGGGTATTCATGGTACTCAAAGAACTTTCATGGTTCACTCTAACCAGCTGCCTGAAAATTAAGGCCTTTGGCTGTATCTAGAAGGAAGTTAACTACACCATGTCATGCTTAGCAACTAAGACTAAGAACCATTCAAAGCAAGAAGCTTAGGAAGGAGAAGACACCATGCCAGGCATTCTCACACTGTGTTCTAGGGATATGGAATATCACCCTAGTTCATTACCACCAGGCTTCCTCCTTTCACTCTTCTCAAGATTAGTGAACCCATCTCTTCAAGAAACACATTAGTCAACAACTACACAGATGTTGAAATATCACTGAATATTTCTAATGTTCACTCCTTCCCACACCATTTCCACCCCTTGGCTGTTTCACTCCACTCACAGCACAACGCTCTCTGCAAATCTCCCCCAGCACTCTTCCTTTCTCCACTGTAGCAATCTACCCTTAATACTGCATCACCATTCCCCCTGCCAAATAATTCTGCACTATCTACTGTACACCCCCATTCCATTGAGTACTACACTCCATTCTTTGCAACTAACTTTGTTATGTATAAGTCACATTTGTTAAAACCTACATACATATCTTGTAGTGGCTAAAGAATCAGCAAACAACAACACCTGAGCAAGTGAATGTATAATCAGTATACAAATCAGTATACAAACAAATAATATATCTTCCCTCATGTAGATTGTGTAATTTATGGAAACCTAAATATTCTGAGTTTAAACACCAGTTACTGATAACATTAAGTTTGATTATTTCCATCTTTCTTCAGTGTGAATTCCTTCATGGACACATTGTCAAATAAATGTTCTTTGTGGTTGAGTGTTGAAACGATTTCCTAACATTTTCATTTTTGGATGTCATGCTCCATATAGCTTTTGTGATCCTCACCAACAATGCAGAAAGGTATCATATCTGTAGCTTCTATTGTTATAAAAACTTGAGAATACCTAAACACATTAACAATGATGGATTTATAAAATGTTTGTTTCTGTTTATTTTTATATTGATTGGGCTGATTAGAGATCCAATGACCAGTGTAGACTCAATCATGCAAATCTGGAACTGCATTATCTAGAAATACTTTCCATGATGGATTAAAAAAATATAAAACAATCTGAAGGTTGTTCCTTCCATTCTATATCTTGAGGTTGGTTATTTCAAAAGTTATATTTTCATAACAGAAATAACTGCAGATGCTAATTTTTGTTTGAATTAAAACCTAATGTGTGAACATACCTCCTGAGAAACACTATACCATCTAAATTACCAGTTTCTTTATAGGTTTGACCATGGATAACACAAGGTACACTCAAGCTACTGAAACCAAGCAATGTAACTGATTTTGCTCTTCTGCTTTAGGACTCTAGGCTTTCTCTTTTGACAATAGACTTCCCTGCTGTAACTCTCTCTTTCTGCACATCTTTATTTAACATGTGAATGTAAACTGTTTTGCTATCTAAAGTATGCATCATTGTGAAATTCCATAGCTATTTAGTAGCAAGCTTAATAAATACTCAAAACTTCGATGAGCTATAAAAACTCTTTTGTCACTAATACTTTTAATTCCAAATGTACTCATGGGCAATTGTGTAATAGGTGTATGTCATAGACCTGATAAGGATGAAAAAAAATAAAAGACTTAACAATCTATATCCAAGATTTCAAAATACCAGGACGCAGCAATTCACAGAAACAAAATGTATCTAAATGACAAGACATATCAATTTACAAAGACAAAGTACTGTTGCCATGCAGCAAAACTCATGAGATAATGTTTGCAATATCCAGATTCTGCACATTTCGATTATTACTTGAAAACATAGGCATTTTTATTCCTGGAAAAATAGGAATTTAGCAGATAGTATCAAATTGTTTAACAACAAAAGCCCCTCAAATTGCTTTATCTAAGCTTAAGAGATTAAAAATTGAAAGGGGTGTTAGGTTCCCCGGCTTTAAATTATATCACTCCTCCTTCATCATCATACAAGCATGTGCTTCATTCACTTTACTAAACCAGTATGATAAAATAGCCTCAGCTGTATGGGTTACTCAGTATTGTACATTTTTTTTGTGGGTTTCTCTTTTAGGAAAATCACTCACATGCCCAACTGGTTTGCTTTACACAAATAACATATATAACGGTATATGTGTTTTCTTGTTCATAAGCATTTAAATAATTAATATTATTATTATTTTTATTATTATTCTTTTTGTCTGCAATCTGGAATAATAAACATTTGAACATTTTTACAATTTCTTCCTTTGGAAGCATTGGAAAGAAAGTGGCATATTCTTCACTAACCATATAGGAATTGATCCATTATAATACCTTTTGAAACATTACAAACCTTATATTCCAAACCCAGTATGTTTCCTAATAACTATGTTATTAAATAAATTCCTCCCTACTTTTTTTTATCCGAGGTCTCACATTTACCTCCACTTAATGATATTGTCACTCTTCCAGCTTCCTTGTACAATTTGATTTGGAATGGTGCTATACCAAAGGCTATCACTATTTATAGAAAAATAGAAACAAGTAAACCCTTAAAGTCAAGAGAGGGACCTAGGGTAATAGTATAGTAGTTTTAAGTGACAATGGTCCCTTCAAAACGAAAGTCAGTACAAATATAGCCAAATAATCACAATCAAGATTGGCTGTGTGTGTCTCTTGATCGACAATATCAAAAAATGTATTCACAAATACTGAAAAACACAACAAAATATACAGAGTGAGTGAGCTAGACGTTACAGGGTAATGGGAAATCAGCCGATGTCCTTACCACAGGCAAGTGACTTAAAAGTGACTTTTTAAGAAGAAAATTGTAAGTATGCAAAAGTCACAATGAACAAAACATCTTGTACTCCACATATATAACAAATTAAGGTATAGAGTTAAGAAGTAGGTGTCAATGATGTTTCGATCCCAAGAAGGATTCTGGAGTCATCATCAGGACTGAATGATAGAGCAAAATGCCTGGGAAGTAGCCGTGGTAAGTGAGGGGAAGAGAAAGGGGAAAAGAAGGGAAATGGGGAAAGTAGAAAGGAAAGAATAAAAATTGCAGAGGTATGAGCACAGGCATCCAATAAGCCACGCATAGAATACATGTGGTCAATACTAATGTCATAACAAGCATGCCCTAGCACCATGGTGTGGGACTAGTAGTGAATGTGAGCAGTAGGAATTCCAAGAGAGCATTACAGCAAGGATTGTGTAAATATGTACGTGATACTTTAAACTAAACGCAGGTGAAAGAATTACAAAATGCTAGCCCTATTTGTGAGTGGTGGACATTGTGAGACACAATCGCAAGGAAGGAAGCATAGTGGAGGGAGAGTGCGTGTCAGAAGATGAAGCGGGATTCAAATTTAACTTAAGGAGAAACGTGCAGGACTCGGAGGTGCAAGAATGAAGAGAGACTTACCCTGAATCAGCAGGCCCCCGGTCTGAGGAAATGTGCTGGCGGTGGACAAGCTGGGGTAACGGGATACAAGCGGCCTAAGGGGAAGGAGAGAGTGGGAGGGGAATGAGTGGGTGAGAAAGGAGGGGGCCTGAAATGACGGCAGGCAGTAAATATTGGTCATGGCTTACCAAGGGTTGGGCGTGTGTAACCTAAGATTAGGAAAAGCAATCCGATGGTCCGTCCAAGGCGAGGAACCAGCGCGTTGACTAAGCGTCCAATTAGGGGCGTGAATGATGAGTTGCAGGTAACCAACCGGAGATCCGATATGGAAAGGAGCCTAAGGATAGGTCTATTGTCAATCAAATTGGAACTATTTGCAGAGAAGCTGCTAAGAACATCGCAGCCTAGTGACATAGGAGGCCCTCTCAATGCGTGCTTACTGTCCATGGAAATGGTGCAACTGTCGATGGCAGCTAATGATCAAAAGCCTAGTGAAGTGTGGGATGCATGGGATAACTGTTAATGCACAATGTACTTCAAGTGGTGTTCTTTGCGGGCAGTGCGGGAATGGGTGACATGACTGTTGTACAAGTTGTATCTCACCTATGTCTGAGACATGTTGATTATCTTGCAATTGCAATAAAAAATAAAAGTAAATTACTGCCAAGTTATCCTTTAGAGTCTTGATGAAATCATTTATACAACAACCATAACCTTGAACGTGTTTCTGACTTGGACACTAATAGTAAAATCCAAAGTGCTTTGCAATGGTTGCCACTTCATACTGTTATTCCTAATGCTCTCATATTTTACAACCGCATAGATTCATTTATCTCTTCTTTCCCTTCTCTTCTTGGTCTTTCCGCTTTCTTCCTTTTTATCTTTATTTTTCTTTCAGCTCTTTTACCCCAAAATGATGTCTTTTTTGCAAAAGTAAGTAAACTCATTTTAACTAGATATACTGTAAAACATTGATGTATGCTAATGTATGTACTTTTGTTTAAATGCATTAATAAGACTTATTAAACTGAACAAATATTGGAAAACCTGAGTCGGAAATAAATAGGAATTCCTTAAGCATAATGGAATAGGGCTAAATATCAATATAGGCTTAAGTTGTTACAGGGATCTAATAAAGTTTATGGTGTTAAAAAGAATTCTCCAAAAATACTAACATTCAAGTTGATGTCTTTAACAGGGATGAACAGGTTTGGAGGTGACCTAAGCCGCAAGCAACAGAGTTGTGACCACCTTCCCACATCGCCCCTCATTATGTGTGGCCTTGTTAATTAACAAGCACATGCAGTAAGCACCAAAATCCACATTATGCCCTAAAAACGTGTAATTGAGTGGTATTATCGCCTCGATAAATACTGACCTAGAGGAGTATTAGAAGGTGTAATAAATATCACACCAGTTACTGGGCCACTTGTAACAATATCCTTAGTCTGTTTCACTCTCAACGTGAAAAGTCATCTTATGAGGGAGTAGGTTGTGGGTCGAGTTTGACAAAGTCTTTTCATCCTTACATACGCATGGTGAATTCTCTGAATCATGATGCTTCAGCACGAAGATAATACCTTGTATAGGTTCAGACAGAGGTTCAAGGAGGACAGAAGGTCACAGAATGGATGCATTGGTTGATGACAGTTGATTGTGGTATGAACAAAATCCTGAGAGTAGTCAATGGTTCAGGGGCATCTGAAAAAGATTCAACAACGTTGGCTCAGCTTTATAGGGTATCTCAGTCAGTGCTCACGGTTCTGCATTAATGGATTTTTGTACTTTCAATTTTATTGATCAGAATATTTTTTAAGTTCCAATGGTCAATGTGAATTTGTTCACATTCATTTTTTCTTCTTGTTCAGGTCATGCAAGTGTGTGCTCATGTGACCAGCAATATAAAAGAACTCTGATTTAGAATTATTCTAACACCAAACAAAAATCGTTTCTAATTGCCATCCTGTATTTTGTGCTTTGCATTTACAGGTACTAAAGATAAGACTACAAGGAGCATTGCAGCAGGTTTTCAGGTGATGACCCAGGACTGTGTAATGTGATGATTAGGCTCATGCAACATTTTAAGTATGACCATATAATTCATGAAATTGTGAAGTGTACATTTCTCACACTGTCCAAAATTCTGCAACGTTGGCAGTGTGAAATTTCACATAACGTTTTACTGTTTGCAGTTTGAGCAGAAAGTATTGCAGAAGTGACATTTTCTATTTCTGCCACTCCATTTGCTGGTATCTCACATTACTTTTTTATGCAAGGTAAGTCCTCACATTCAATTTTCATGTGAAATACTGCGAACTTTGCAAAATTTCCTATAACTTTTTAAGATTTTACATAATTCTGTGAAATAAAATTTCTTAGTTTCACACAAGCCTAGTTATCATCACATTTTATTGAGAAAAAAGGAAGTCTCACCTAGATACTAGATTCTTCTTCACATTTGCTGGCAGAGTATGACCAATGAACTTACTCCGACCAGGAATCCTAGTGGTATAGCAATGTTAAATAACTGTTTCTATTGACCAGCTCAGGGGACAAACCTATCCTGTTCTTGATATCATCTTATCTATCCTTTGTAAGATCTCCAGGCAAAAAACAAGCAGACGAGGGGTAAAAAGATTTAATAACTGACACATTTATCTAAAGGAATACAAGCCTCTGATTGGTATGTTCTTCTAAATAATAATATACAAATCAGAAATTCCCCTCAAATTGATAACTTAGGAAAGTAAATAAATGTAATAGTATGAATTCCTTTCTCCAAAGTGATGTTTTTATCTTTTAGTGAGGTATCGTCACTCTTTTGGGATAGAGAACTCGGGTAAATTGTCCAACCAGTAGACATGAACTGTCACATGACACCTGGTTAGTTCTTCTTTTAGATCCTTTCTAGAGTGGCTGCGTAACTACAAAGGAAGGGCTTTGAATTGTGTTATAGGGTCAAGCTACATGCACAAAACATTTATTATTCTTAACACCTATTATTTTTGTATGGTACAGGTTTATTATAAATTCATATGCAGTTGCTAATTTACAAATGGTCAGTTGTGACTTGCTCTACTCAATTTTATCGAGCTTTTGCACTTTTGGGCCTAAACCAGATATGTTCACCAGTATAAGATGACTGTTTCTGTTAATTTAGTATTGGGTTTTAATTATTCCTCACTATTGATACCTTACCTCTACGTTTCTTGTTCTTGTTGGGTGTTAGACAATCTGATTCTTCCATGTTGGAATAACGTCTGCTCTGCAGTTTTAAACTTAAGATTTGCAGCTTCATGTATGCAATTCTTTCCCCTTTTTGAGGGGAAGCAGGTGAACTTCAGGGATCTTGTCCCTCAGAGGTAAAGGTTCACAAAAATCCACAAACTGTAAGCAGCAGGTCATGTTTCCCCCAAAGGACTCTTAGCCCATCTGAAGACTGGTGCTGGTGTCAAGGGCTAACAGCAAAGCTCAATCAACCACATGAAAAAATGGAAGTTAGCCTTGAACTGCATTTATGATGATGCACTTGGGAGGACAGAATACCCCTCAACAGGCTCAATGGAGAGCCTAGCACCAAAGACGAGATAAGTGAAGAGTTATAAAGGGAAATATCAGATAAATCTGATAAGAGAAATAGTACATATTCTGATCAATTATCATTTAAAATCTTATAAGCTGCTATAGAAAAGAATGAGTCTATACCTAACATAAACCTATTCCCTAAAAACTACACCTCAGAAATTGAAAGTGAAAGTCTCTGAAGTAATCTAGATTGTAATAAAGATAATCAGGTGATGCCTATTTGTAATGATTAAGCACAAAATCAGTGTTGCCTTTCAGAGAATCTAAACATTTCACAGAACCATATTTACTTATTCATACATTTATTTTTAAAGCAGTGACCTAAAATATAAGAAAGAGTGAAGTACAAAAACAAAACAATTAGAAACATAGCACAGCAACAATCTGGTATGAGAATTAGACTATTGACAGATCAATGGATTAGCAGGCATGAATCTAACAGTCTTGTGGCCATTCAGGAAAGGTGTGGAGAGTTTGTATTTCAGTCTTAAGGCCTGATTATAACTACGGCAGTCTGATGGACCACCGTAGACATGGTGGTGATGCAGGCACCGCCACAATGGTTTTCTAACCACCCTATTAAGAGTTGGGTGGTTGGACCGACATGTGATCGCTGCTACCACCAGGGAGACATGATCCCTGGCAGTCTTGCAGCGGTCTATTAATGCTATCTTAAATGCTCAGTAGTGTCAATTAAAGAAACAAAACAATAATATCCCATACAGGGAATTTTTTTTAGAACAAAGAGGAACTGTTGTTTACAGCAGGAATATGAAAGTCAGGCAATAGAAATCACAAAGAGATTCCTCCAAAGGGGGTATGATGTTAAGATTTTGATAATGGCTAAAGAATGAGCAAATAGAATCTGCAGAGAATAATTGTTGAAAGAACAAATAAGAAGATCTGGTACTATGAATGATGATATTAGATTTACAACCACATAAGAAGGGTAACAAAATAATCTATGAGAGTCTTTTGAAGAACTGGAAGGTCCTCTCCCATGACCCTGAAATTAAGAATTCTTTACCTCAAACACCATTGATTACCTACAAGACTGCACCCGCATTGAAAACCGTATTAAGCTGTAGAGACACTAATAGGCTTCTGCTGATATTGCAAAATAGTTACCTGATAAACCTAAACGATTTTATGATTGTGGGAAATGTATATGCTGCAAATATTTATCTGATAACATGAGAAATTTCACTCATGTCATGAAAAAACACACTTTAGAGATTTTGTCAATTATAAATTGTAATACTGTTAATTGTGTTTATTTAGTAGTGTGTGTCTGTAATAGACAATATGTAAGGTCAACAACAAGGGACGTGAAGGCTGAATGGAAGGAACACATTAGAGTGATTTAAAATATTGGTTCAAAATATCTCATGGCAGTACATTTTAATAAGTACTATTCTTTTTCAAAATTCGACAAAGATTGTCTCTTTGGTTTGGAGCATAGAACATGTGATAGAAGAGTCAGGGATGCAGAGAAAAAAGTTAGAGCAAGAGAAGCTTTTTGAATTAATAAGTTGAAAACAGTAAAATTTGGATTTAGCTCAGAAAATTTTACACATTACTTTAAGAGAGAAAGTATATGTGGCAACATTTTTGGTTATGAAGGTTTTGTAGGAAAAATATTGCATTTAACATTAGGTGGATGATTAGGCTGCTTTGAGATTCAGATGTAGTTCAAAGGTTGAAATACGTGGTTTATCTGATTCTATGAAATAGGGTTGGAACCAAATGATTTTTGTTGCATTGAATTTAAAACTGTTAGTTTATATTTTATTATACTGGATTGTTTTAGTTGCTTTGGGGAAAGTGGGCAAGTGCACCTCGAGATAAGAACCATGTGAGGGAGCTGGTGGTGTTGCTTTGAGATAACTTCCTACATGTAGTTGAGAGACGTGCATTTTCTGATTCTAATAGGTGGGGTTTGATCCCAGTGATTTCTATCTTATCTGTCTTATTACATTTGCCCTTTATTTGATTTGAGACTAATAAATTAGTGAAGTTGTTTTTGTTGTTTTGGGAAAAAATGTTAAGGTATAGTTTGAGTGGAATGACATACGGCTTATCTGTTTGTGTAAGAGACAGTTGAATTTTAAGAATGAATGTGTATTCATCCAATATACATTTTTAGACTTCAATGATTAAGGTATATCCAATTCTGTATATTGTATAGCTGTTTTTGTTGCTTTGAGATAAATCCGTACATGTAGCTCAAGAGATGGTACGTGGATTTTTTGATTCTATGAGACAGGGTTCGATACCAGTGATTTCTATCTTATCTATCTTATTAAATCTGGTTTGTAATTTGATTTGCGACTAATATACTAGTTAACTTAATTTGAAATAGGTTATTATTTTAGTTGCTTTGAAAAAACATTAAGGTGTAGTTTGAGAGTAGTAACACATTGGTTATCTGATTGTGTAAGATATGGTTGAATGTTAATAAAGAATGGCATTTTCAATCTGCTACATTTTTAGACCACGTTGATTATGGTATATCCAATTTCAGATCTCAATAAATAAGGTTCACTTAATTAGAATGCACACGTTGGACAGACTTGTTCTCAGAACATAATTAATAGTATTTTTCAATACATATGGGATGCTTTTTGTCACTCTGATTTAACCATAATGGAGTAGATTAGAGGTAGAAATAAAGGGACTTTGAATTTTATAGCATAGGGCTCGATTATAAGAAAGTTGAAATTATGACTAGCAATTTTTCTAATTATTGAGCGTTTCATTAGAAATCTGATTCATATTTTGGATGAATATTGTGAAGTCAGAATTTCATTCAAATGAATATGATACTTTTTTTTAGGGTTTGATTGAATGATGTCAACAGTATATTTTGTAATTCAAAGATGATTGGAAGCAGTTGTTTCAGTTCTGGGGTTGACCAACGTGAGATCCATTTGGCTGGAATGTTTGAAAGGCTATATAAGGAAGGTTAAAAAATATGACTCTGTTTAATATGTAGCGGTTGGAACAGGTTGTTGTGTTTTGAATGGTCGTAGGTATGAGCATTGGAATGGTAATTAAAAGTTTGATATGAATTATTTACTGGTTATTTGGGGTCTATTTTTTATTTTCCTTTTTTAATTTTCAGTTCCCTTTACCTGGGGTTGACAAGACTGAACTGGTTCTTATGGAAGAGAATTATGGTGATACGTTTCTGTATGAGACATTTAGAATATGAATTCGGAACTTCAACAAACGTTTTGCTTCAATTGGTACTAATGACTAATTTTTTCAGATAGGATATAATTCATTGCTCTTGGGTATAGGTGAAATTTGAATTTGTAAAGTCATATAAATAACATAACATTGTAACTAAGGGTGGGCGTAGTTCGCGAAGTAGCACTTCGCGAAGCTACGCAAAGTGAAGTTCGCACTACGCGAGCTACGCGTAGCACTTCGCGAACTGCGTAGTAACATGTTCGCACTGTGCAAGATGTTGTTTTCAATGATTGCACAGTGCGGACAAGCAACCGGCACTGTGCAATCATTGAAAATGGCATCTTGCACAGTGCGAGCTGTAGTTTTCTGCTGCTCGAGTAGATTTTTACTCGAGCGGCAGCTTTCTCAACGCGAACTGGTAGTTTCTCATCACGAGCAGTCGCGAGCATACGCCACCCCTCGCAATGAGAAACCTGACCTCCTCGCGTTGGGAATCTCGCCGGGAGGTTTATTTTCCATGCTCGCGATCGCGAACAAGGAAAAAGTCTCGCCTGGATGTCATTTTGCTTGCTCGCGGTCGCCAACTTGACGTTGAGGACCGCGAGCAAGCAAAAAATGACCGCAGCACTACGCAACACTACGCTATGCGTGTTCGCACTGTGCTACGTGCAGTTCGCGTAGTGCGAAGTAGCGCGAACTTCGCAAACTACGCGAGCGTAGCGTAGTGCTTCGCCCAGGCCTAATTGTAACATATATCATTTATTTTTATCATAGATATTAAAATTTGATGATTGAAAATTCTTATGTGATGATTAGTTCAGAGTGCCAATATGGATTTGAAGTGTTCAGGTATGAATTTACAAGTTATTTTAGTACTTAAAGAAAAATGCTTTTAATGTAGAATCAAAATATATGCGTTGTTTGTTTTTCTCATTATAATATCAAATAATCTGTCTAGAGACACAGAGGAGTATTGTAGTAATAACATATTTGAAGGATACAAATGTTATTTCGTTTTTTTGCATTTTGTGAATTTTGTTCTGAGAGAAGTGATTGTGTTCCTAACATCTCTAAAATCTCTCTTTCATGCCATGTGATTACGTTCTTTTAAGAGTCAGTTAGAGAAATGGGAATGTGAAATTAATATATATATATTTTTATTTGTTTTCTTATTTCTGTTTTAATAAACAGCCCTGAAGAATCGACAGAGCCGTGAAACATGTTGGCTGTGTTAAAGACTGATTCTTAAAAGGAATTAAACTATATTCAGTGTTCGATAGCGGACTGATCTTTTTCAATATATTTCTTCTTCCTCAGATCACAATCATATAGACAAACCATCAGTTGGGGAACCTATGATATATATATATATATATATATATATATATATCAATCAACAGGTTAAATCCAGGCTGCTAGTGATACTTAAACTTACCTTGGTCCTGAAGAATCGCTTTGGATCTCCTCCTGACGCCACAGAGAGCGTGAAACATGTCAACCACCTTATACGCCCATTAGAGACGTATATCTAGCTACCGAGGGACATAATATCCCCCAGAGCAGCACCACACACCTTTTAACAATGACAGAGGGATCACCTTAATATATAGTATTCACTCCCCCTCCAGTCATTTTTTAGAAAAACACTACTTGAGACCTCACTACCACTCACACACACCCATGCGGCTTCTTTATCAAAAGATCTCCAATAAAGAGACCCTTCGGGGGACCTGTAGGGCATTGCAGCGCCAGCCCGACGAGGAGCAACAAGCCCTATGATGAAGCATAACTTCCTTCGGGGTGTGTGAGGGCATCATGATGAGGACACACTATCCCCACACATAGAGTAGCACAGGACAAAACTTTATTCTTCGACTTCCTTTTACAAGGAACAGTGACTCCATTTGTATTTTATATACATTTTTGAAGCAGCATAAAGCTGAACAGCTATGGTTTTGAAGAATAATCTACATTTCACACTTTCCAGATGTATTATACATCGCACTGGTTACTTGAGTTTAGCACCAAAAGCAACAAGCAATGCCATAGACGTCAAAGCAGGGTAGGATGATGTGGATCCAGTCTAAATCACTGTATTCAATAAATATTATTGCTTAACGTTGTTTCACTGAAATAATAACTCTAATTGCTAACATTTGGTTAGCAGGAATATAAGCATTTAATAATATTTATTAGAACATTGTAGGTTCTGGAAGAGGGTAACTATTGTTATATTAGCACCATGTGTGTAACTCTGAGATTGGCTTAGGTAAAGCTATTAACCACTGTCATTTGGCTAAATCCAAGTTCAGACAGAACATGAAACAGTGACATGAAGCAGACAGGAATAGTCTGCATTGGATGAGATTGAGGAACCGGTCACTTTAGTTCACACGTGCAGTTGAATATTAGCATCCAAAAACTTCAAGATGACCTTAACAGAATTTAACAGCAGAGTGTTTATTAGTGGTTAAGCGCCCTAAAATATGGACAAAAATGCGAATACATTTGACATTTAACTGGCCAAGTTGCCACCATTCGATTCTTGTCCCAAGATACATCAATGGCCATTTTAGATAATTCACTTTTGGTTTAAAGCGATATATGTGTGCTGAATAATCAATTTCAAGCAATATAGATGTTAGACCTTGGCGGTGAACTTCGCTTCGTTCACGGAGTTTGTGGAGTTTCCTGCACTCCGCACTCAGCGGAGCTCGCGGAGTGCAAAAAACTCAACTTCGAGATGGGTAGCGAAGTTTTTTCCCTACTCGCGAACGGTAAGTTCGCGATCGCGAACTGTAACTTCGCGATCGCGAACGGTAACCTCGCGAGCTACCGGTCGGGTAGAATTTCTACCTAAGCAGCAGGAATACCAGCACAAACTGCAGTTCGCACTGCATTCTGCCACTCGCGGAACTTCGCTGAGGTTTTTTTGTAACTTCACGGAGTTCCGCGTAGCAAAACTCACTGAACTACGCTCAGACCTATTTAGATGTGTATATGGAGGTGCTTTCCTCAAAGGCCATCCAGTTATTCAAGCATAAGAGAAAAAAGTGTCTCAAAACATTTTGAAACATAATATTTTTGGAACATATTGCATTCATAATTGGGATAGCCAGTGTCCCTTAGGTTTAAAAACAATGTCTGATTAGTTTTGCAGATGCTCAACAGTATTTGTCATTGAGATAGCACTGCACAAGCATGGATGTAAATGGCCATGATCCAAAAAACAAAAAACATTACACTCTAGAGGTATGTTGGGATGGAAAAGCCCTCTGCGTGGTAAAGACATATACCCTGCCCTGAGTAGCCAACTGTACTGTTGTCTGGATCCCTAGTGCTTAACTCAGATAAGTTGTGGAGTGCTGACAGGAGTAGTGACTCTGCATTAGTTGTATGTGTGCCAAAGAAGGGTACTGTAGAAGGATGGAGCAGTACTGTGCAATGCATGTATGCTTAGTACATGTCTTGTGTGTATGTATGCTGAGAGGAATACATTACATGAGATATATAGTGCTTTGCTGAGTGCATGTATGCTTATGTGCAGTACAATATGAAAGGTGAAGTGTTGTGCAGAGTGCACATATTGAGTGTGTGTGCTGGAAGTGTGTGTGTTTGTAAAGAGCACATGCTAGTCAAAGACTGGAAACTTCAGTTCTGAACAGTGCACGCAGATTGAGTGTGTGTAGTGAATGCATGTGCACATGTAGGGGGAAATGCAGAGAGGTAACAGTGCTGAACCCAAAGTGTGCTGTGAAAGTACGCTGAGTGAGTGTGCCTGCAATGGTACATTGTATGGAGGATCCTGGGTTCCATTTTGGGAAGCACAGGCCTACCTGATAAAGACATGAGGAGGAGAGGAATCCACCCAGATAGATTTGTGTATTGCTGTATTCCTGTGAGCTGGGTGAGGGCACAGCGGAGGGAAAAGGAAGAGACTCCTTTTACATTTCAAAAGACTGCTCTTTGATTCTCTGGTCAATCCCTTGAATTTTGTTGTGGACTATCAGCGTCAGAGTCGTGCCTGTTGTGGCAGACCACTTTCACGAAGGAAGATAAAAAGGTGAAGCACCCTCTTCTAAAGAAGAAGAATCCCAATATAAACCTTTAAACTCCCAAACCCTAAATTACAATTGGTGTCTAGAAAAGGACTATAAGAAGGGGAGGTTTAGTCCCACAAACATTTTCATCTGCCAATCACCCAGATGACCTGTGTGAGAAGGGGAAGCTTTGCAAGACTTCTGCCTGTGTCGATGACTGGGGCCTTGGTCTGTTAGTAGTCTCACTGCTGGGTGAGAGGACATTACCCAGGGAAACCAAGACCACCTACCCTGGAGCCTGCGGCACAAGTGCCTACCAGCTAGCCAAAACCAGCCAGGAAGAGGAAAGCATTAGAGGGAGTGAGGTCCATTGGTGAGCTCTACCATGAGGACTCCCTGTGCGAGGTGTGAGGATTCGCTGTATATCAATCAGACCATAACTCATTTGTAAGACTGTATTTGGTGACCCCTGTATGCCAGGAAGAGGGCCGCTATTGACAGAGCCAAGTATTGAGTAATGTGTGGAGGACACTGAGCCCAAATGCCTAGTTGGGGGGAGACCATATACCAGAGGGGCCACCAGTGAAGACGTTGTATGACCAGCATGCCAGGACTTGTGAATGCCTGAATCGCAACCCCGTATACCAGGGGAGGCCACCATGGTGTGGGTGATCATACCTGAGGAGTCTACGCTGCGCCCAGAAAGTACCACGGCAACCCCATGTGGTGCCAGACCAAATCATCAAAGACTTCAGACCGTCGTCCAGGACTGAAGTGAGCCTGGTGGATCCAGCCACATTGAAAGATCTGCCCAGAGTGAGCCCTGTGGACCAGGGCAACACCAAGCAGGATGTTGTGCCCTTGCAGGACTCCAGTTGGGAGCCGAAGGACTGAATTCCCCCCGCCAGGGAGGACCTGACTTACAGCATCACTGAGAGCTGGAAGCTGCTCCGATCTCTGGGGAGAGCAGCTATGCCACTCCAGCGAGTTAGTTGGCACTCTCCTGATGCTGCCGCAATCATAGCGAGCAGTCTGACTTCTCGGAGCAAGATCTAATCTCACGAGTTCGCGCAATGAGGGCATCTGCTGTAATGACAAGTGCTCCTGTGGGGTAGGAGCAGGTAAGACTTGAACTAGGGCCTTTGTGGCCCTGGGGATTCACTGCTGAATTTGCTGTGGCACCATAGACACTTTTGACTGCAATCCTGAAGAGTCAACAGGGAACTCCTGAGTATGGCCTAGTTTGTAGTCCCTGATATGGTCACCAGTGAATTTGGAATAACCCTGAATATGGTACACGAAGGAGGGTGGGACAGGGACTCTCTTGACAATGACTAGACCCTCGACCTCAAAGAGAATTGCGTTATTGCTTTTGAATGTCGCAGCTCTGCATGTGTAGAGTTAGAAATAAAATGCGACTTTTTCTTATCAAAGCAAGTATTGGAGTGCACATTGATTTATTGTTCATACTGTTTGCACTTTGAGTTAAGAGTGGTGTTCACTGATCTGTAGCTACATCGCAAAAAGTGTACTTGGCCTAGTTTCTCAGGAACCGTAGTGACTGGTCCCCGGGACATCATGAGTAAAAGGCCTTAGCCACCGCGGTTGGCCCCAGGAGCCCCTGTGTCTGTGCTTAATTTGTAAATAAATAAGTGCCACGGCCCTCGTCAGGAGGCGACTGCAGTGTGCCCCATCCATTGGCCCTACCAGCGCTGCCAATGACAGTACCAACACAACTACTAACCATCTTACACCTAGCAGTGTGACATATTGTTCCAGTCCAGCAAAGCTATAAGAATGGAATGGGCGGCCTGTATTAGGCATTTTTGAAGCACATTGAATTAATAAACAATTGTTGTTGTTCTGATCTCTAAAGTAGACAAATAGCACCGCCATTTGACAGACTGTCATAAGTTTCAGTGTTGACAACTAAGTGCCGTTGCTGAGCACCGGAAACCACCTGCACAATTTAAGCACCGTCCTGCGTGCCCTGTGACCCTCTGAAAGGGGTTCTGACAAGGTATGAATAGTTATCAAAATTTAGCTTTTCACCACAGAGGTCGAATAAGTGGGGACCGGTGTGTTATGGACCGTGGTCTTTTGTCTTCTCAGTTAAATATTCGCTTTTTGTTTTCTCTCACAGACACATGCAAAATCACAACAGTCAATAACAATAAACATTAGAAATTGTTAAATGTGATGTTTGTTGTCTGAATTTCCAAAAGCACAGCATACTCTCTTGGAGTAGCCAGTCTATAGCTGAAGACAACACTAAAAGATGGCGGACAGAGCTTCCATTCGAAGACCGCAGTATTGAAGGTCTCTCTAAACTTAATTGATCTGCAATTGATCAAAATCCATGCTACTTGCAGAGAAAAGGCCCTATCACCTGTTTGTGTTCAATTTAACCGATTACTGGCAATAACAGGACAGACCTTGAATGCAGGTTTCTGCTTGGTCACTAATTTCCCAGTCAGAAATGATGGTTCCTGCTAAATAAAACATAAACTTGTTGTGAGACATCGAGAGACTAACATTTTACCCCTCGTTCCACCAGGAATCAGGATGCTCTGCAAACGGCCAAATACTGGGGTAAGGTGATTAAATCATCTAAAGTGCAGTAGTGTGTCTTCATCATGTTTAAATACCTCAAACGTTGAAGGAGGTTTTGAGTCAAAGCTCACGGGATACTGTAGATAAAGATCTGGGCTCCTCAGGGCCCCTGTCCACAATCAAAGAGCCACCCAGCTCCACCACCCATCCTCATCCATACTGTAGTTTTGTCTTGGTCCAGAATCATTTTGCAATTGTTTCCCAGCTACGTTTGTACAATTTGTATACAAACCAGTGCATGCATGTGGTGGAGAAACAAATCGGAGGTGATAGAAATCGCATTTAACAACACAAGCAACCTGAGGAGCAATGTACAGCTCAACACCCAAGAGAAGACCCAAATGATCTGCTAATTGCACTGGAGTAGAAGTGTCCAGGGTCAGAGGCCAGATCCAGCAAAGTCCTTGGTCTCTACAAGCACCAAACGCCAAGGGTTCCAATGTGATGGATTCACATAGAATGAAGTTGCTCCAACGAAACTGTATTGATTATTGACTTTGGAGAGTCCATTGCACAATGCTATGTAGCCAAGGTAGATCTCAAATATGTGTACTCCTTATTGCTGTGAACAATTAGCTTAAAGGAATATATAAGTTGCTCAGACGTAGAGTTACTAAAGAGATACTGAGCCCTGAGAGACGCCACAGTTACAGATCGACTTTAGTGACCAAAAATGAGCACGTGCCTGTCACATAGTTGTAGATTTGTATAAAACAGACAGAACAAAGCTTGAAATCCTAATATAGTTTGCTTGCAGGATCGTCCTATCTGATTTTAGAGTTTTGGATTATTTTATGTTTATTTTATGGACCATTCTACTGTGTATCACAAATAAAGTGATGCTCTTTCAGATGTGGTCAAGTGGCCCCTGCAGTATGGAGGAAGGGCTAATATAGTCAGCCCCAGAGTCTTAGATCGAATGGATGGGCTTATTAGTAGTGGATACAGACAACTTTCTCATCAACTCGAGAGCATAGTCTTCCATTGCGATGTAACAACAGTCAATTCTCGGGGAATAACACACACAAACGTTTATGTAACTGATAGCTTTTTAATGTATTGCCAATACCATACAGTTTACCCATACTATTTTCTCCTGGTCTGACCTTGAGGAATTTACAAGTGCAAAACTTAAGCTGGGACGCTTTTGTTCTCTCATTCTGCAATTTGCATAAAATGCTAACACAGGACCTAAATAAAGAGCAATTGTGCCTGGTTTCCCCTCTGCGCATAACTCGTAATGAGTCACAGCATAAGGGCAAGGCTCTCTGTTTGTGATAAGCAGGCAGGCAGGTTGGAATTCCTCAGAACAAAATGATGCAAGAGAAAGAGAGAGTTGTAGAACATCCTGCAGAGAGAAGAGTAGTAGTGAGGTACTACAACTGTCCTGAGGCCCCGCTTCTGGCGGAACCAAGCCCTACCAGGTGAAGGCTCAGACTGACAACGGGTTTCGCAGTTGCGGTAACCCATGAAAGTCAACAGCACGGCAAAGCAATGGTGGCCGGGTTGATACCACAATGCTATTATTTCTGGAAGCCTGTGATAGTTGATTGCAGCGCCCCCTACAGGACACAGCAGAAAGTCAGTGACCCCTAGGAAGCCCTCCACCATCAGAGGATAGCTGTCCTGCCTGTGCACCATACTTCCTTCAGGCATTTATGCTTAGAGACTTGGACTGTAGCAACGAGGTATATTTCATGACATTTTTAACAGCTTTCAAAGACTGAACACAGATACAATATCCAAAGAAATCTGAATCCTATCTGACTGAGCATCCCGCAGCTAAGAAGCTATGAAAATATATGTACAGCCTCAGATTCCACCAGTTCAATTTATTTTATTACTTAAGCCTGATGCATCACTGGGATGGTGAGTCATGTTCCTCACCTCAGCAAGCGACTAACCATGTGCAGCGCTCCGCCGCGCCGAGCACCCCAGAGAGCATGGAGCGGGAAAATGAGCCAGATCCTCCCATCCCCTGCTAAGGTCTAACACACAGCATTGCTGCCACATAATGTCAGCGTTAGCAATGATTTAGCAAACATTATGTTCATAGGCAAAGCGTATATTGCGGATTACAATGCAATGTGTTACTTCAATATAAGGAAGAGAATGCTACTGTTTGTCAAAATTTGGCAAAAGCAACAGTCTAGAAACATGTTGACATACTATATAAACTGCATTTGGTGTCGTTTTTTTCATGTGCAACCTCGGTGTGATCAAATGGCTATATCACTTCTGTATTTTAACACCATTTAAAGATGTCTTCTTTACCGCTACTTGCAAACCATCCCCAAGCTCTCCCATGGTCTCTGCGGAATGGGAAAAGAGTGTACTCTGCACTCTCCATAGTGGAGACTGCAAAATCACTAATATAGACATCTCTGTCCCTCCTTGTTTCTGAAAGGTCACCCGGAAGTTGACTCTAGGTATGTGCATCCTTTATGCTACAACTCCATTAGTGCAACAACTATGGCCCATGGTTTTCTGTGGAGCTTTTCACCTGTTTCCCAGATGTGCTGAAGACCATTATGGACACATTTTGCAAATACCTCATGAAAATAAACGTTACAAGTGAAACAAATGCATGGGCATGACATTCAGCTAATTGCAATACTTTGCTCAAAATGACCTATAGCGCGGTCCACTTCAATTAGGTGTTTTTGCAGCTTTGACGTTTTCCTTGAAACTATGGATTTGCTGCATACTTGGTAGATTTCCACAAAACAATTTTCCTACCTCGAATGGATCAAAAGTTACAAAAAAAGGAAATTATGGTGCTGGACAGTGACAGACCCTTTGCAAAGGTTAACTTTCAGTCACTAATTTCTGAGGTCAGGTATTAAACTGGTACTCACTTGTAAGTACGGGAAATCTTTTATCCAGCCAGTATTAACATGTGCTAAAATTACTAAATAGTACTATTAATCTGTCATAGAATTTGAATGTTTGTGCCACCCTAATTTAGACAGCCCTGACACATAATGATGTTATTTGAGATATCAGTGATGTCATAAATGATGCCATAGAACTTGTCATGAGGGACTTAATATGTGAAGACATAAGCAGTGCATGGTGGGGGCATAAGTTATAGTTAGCTCTGCTAATTATGATTGGTGAATTCCTGTGGTTTTGTAAATTCAGAATGTTAAAGTTGTCACTGACATATTCACCTAAACATAATGTTACTTTGCCGTTTTTATAATCTATTTTTTACCATACGTAAAGCCAACAGCCCAACTTGCACAGCATTTGGCCGGCCAACCAACCAGGAGCCAACCAACACCTACCTCAAGCAGCCAACCCCATGCTGAGTACAGCCTTTCATCTCAAGAGATGTGGGGTTGGTTGCAGGGCCTGGCATGGCTTGTGTCCAACTCCCTGTGCATGGCCTTTGGTTGTGTGTGGCGTGGGGTTAGTCTTGAAACGAGACCCTGCTTTCAACTCCCCACAAGCAGCTGGCTTCATGCTGGTCACCGTCTTTGGCTGTGCGCAGAGGGGGTTGGCCACAGGGCTTAGCCTGCTGCCATGCCCTGTAGCCAAACCCCAAGAAGGCTGCCAACCACACACCGCCACAGCCTTTGATGTGCACAAGGTAGACTTGGCCTTTAGACCTCGGTGACCCATCCCCTGGGGCCTACTTATATATATTTAGGGGAGGGGATGTGCAGCTCTCTCCCTTACCCTTAATTAGCCCAGGGGACCCCATCCAAAAGTGCAAGTTCCAAACAGAAGGGGAGGGGTCATGTCTCAAAAAGCCCAGGGACCATAACCCCGGAGGCCAAGTAAAGCTACACAGGGGCATGACATTCAACCCCCTCCCTGAGTCTTAGTAGGCCCCAGGGACCACATCTCCTGGGGCCATATACAATCAAGAACGGGAGGGGTCTCCAATCCCCAAGCTTTCCTGAGTCCCAGAGACCTCATCCTGGGGCCAAAATTAAAGGGGAGGGGGCATGCAGTCCCACTCCCTGAGCCTTCTCAGGTCCCAGGGACTCCATCCCCCAGGGCCAATTAAAAATGGGAGGGGACATGCAGCCCCCCTCGCTGAACCTTATTAGGTCCCGGGGACCCCCATCTCCTAGTGCCCCAAAATTTAAATAAAATGGCTACCCAACAGGAGTAATTTCTACAGATCAACCAGTGAGTGCTACCTCATTGACTGAATGGCTAGTACATACTCTACACTACAGCTGCATAACGTACCATGAGGCAATGTCTCCAGTGACCTTATGTTAGTGTAATTTTGGAAATGATATTGTTCCTCAAGTGTCTCGATAAACAAATCAGTGACAACATTAATCCTCATATAGAGAAGACAACAGGCAAAGAGTCGAATCTCCACCAAACAAGGGTATTTCATTTTAATTATATGGAGTAAGTGCTTTTTTTTCGGTGAAGATGTCCTCGTATTCCTCTGTATCAAGTAATATGCCATCAAAATGGGTGGGAAATGCGCTCAAGTCACTTTGATAAGTTGACCTGTCCATCAGTCTGGAAAATGGCTTGAACACGTTGCATACAATTAACGTGGAAGTGGCATAGCCAAACGGGCAGAACTTGTAGGTAATTTTGTACACTTGCATATTCAGCTGTAAATTAAAGAGAGAACCATGAACTCTACTCTCAGACCAGAAGACGATAAGAAAGAACTCACTCATCTTGGACAGTAGCTACAGAAGAAAATGCATTCCAATAAATCAAAACATTTATTTATCTGGACGTTTGGGTTTGAGGGACTCTTGTGACAGTCCCATAAAATCAACTTAAAATACATTGAGAGGACTGATTGGCCTAGGGTTTTTTTTTCCCTTGGGCCATCTCGCTCGTGTGAGAGTGAGGCTGCCCCGGGAGTGAGCTCTCTGATTGGCTCACTGCATCTTGAAATAACATTTTGTGGCAGCCAATACAGGACTCAGACACTTAGCCCCTATCCTGATTTCTTTTTTCCTCATAAAATTTCAGATTGTTTTTCAATGTGGAATTGTAGAGAAAACACACTTGCCTTGACTTGGCTAAGCACAAGAAGGTAGGATGAGTTCTTTACAGAAGTGGAGCTTCAACTGAGGAACCTGCTGTGTTTATATTTGCAAGTGCTTCCCGTTGAGGTTTAATTTCTGTGAATTGAGCATCATATACAGAATGGAACCTTGCCTATGTTTTTATTCAAGAAGTTTTTCACAAAATGTCTACCTAAGTTGAGTACTTTCTACTGGTTAATTGATAAGTGCTACCTCAATGGATGAATGTCTAGTACATACACTACATTACAGCTGCAGAAAGGACCACAAGGTAATGTCTCAAGTGACCTTGTCTGTGCTTAATTTTGGCAATGTGATTGTTCCTCTAGTGTCTTCATACAGAAATCAATGACAATAAAAATGCTCGTATAGAGAAGAGAATGAGACTAGAGACACAGAGATGAATCTTGACCAATCAAGGGTACTTCCTTTTAATTATATGAAGTAAGTGCTTCTTTGTTTAGTGTAGATGTTCTCCTCGTCCTCTGCATCAAGAACATGTCATCACTATCAGTGGGAAACATGGGACGGTCACTTTGGTAAGCTAAGTTGTACATCAGCCTGGAAAATGGTGGGAACACTGATGTATACTACTTACATGGAAGGGGTGGGGGCATACGGGCCGAACCCGCCATCAAATTCAGTGGTAAACATCCACTGGTCACGTAAGTTAAGCTGTCCATCAGCCTGGAAAATGGAGGGAACACTGTTGCATACTACTAACGTGGAAGGGGCGGAGCTAATTGGCAAAACTTGTAGGTGATTTTACACATTTGCATATTCAGTAGTAATTACAAGGGAGAACCATGGACTCTGCTCTCAGACCAGGAGACGACAAGAAAGAACCGACTCATATTGGACAGTCACTACAGAAGAGATTGTGCTTCAATAAGTCAACGATGCATTCATCTACATGAAGGATTTTAGATCGTTTTTCAGCATGGAATTGTAGCGAAAAGACACTTGCTTTCCATGGCCAAGCTCAAGAAGTTAGGATGATTTGTCCTTTACAGAAGTGGAGCTTTACCTGGGGCACCTGCTGTGTTTATATTTGTAAGAGCTTCCCATTGAGGTGTAATGTCTGGGAAATGAACATCAGAGCCAGAATTTAACCTGGCCTCGGTATTTATTCAATAACAGTCCACAGTTTTGCACAAAATATCTACCCAACTGGAGTACTTTCTACTGGTTAATTGGTAAGTGCTATCTTGTTGGGTGAATGTCTAGTGCGTATTGTACAGCTGCGTAAAGGACAATGAGGTAATGTCTCCAGTGACCTTGTGTTTGTGTAATTTTGGCAATGTGATTGTTCCTCGAGCGTCTTCATACAGATATCAGTGAGCAAAAGAATCCTCATATAGAAAAGAGGATGAAAATATAGACAAAAAGGTGAATCTCCACCAGACAAGAGTATTTCCTCTTAATTAAATGGAGTAAGTACTTTTTTGTTTGCTGGAGATGTCCTTATATTTCTCTGCATCAAGAAACTGCCATCATAATTATTGAGAAACGTGTTTGGGTCCCTTTGGTGAGTTGAGCTGTCCATCGGCCTGGAAAATGGTGGGAACAAAGCTGATTATTGAGCACAAATATGTTTCTCATTCAGCACCATTCAATCTTCTTACCAACATCAGCTTATGTTTATAAAATCTAAGGGGCTTGCCACTAGTAAATACTTGATAGCTGTTAAGCTTTCCTCATGCATTATACTCATATACAGAGCAGATACATCTAAGGTCATCATCAGCATATATGGTTCCCATTTAACTTCAAAAATAGGTTAGAATAACTCCACACTAGCTTTAATATACGATCTAGCCGCAGGAGCCCTTGCAAAAATAAATACAAAAAAATCAAATAAAGAACTAAAGTGAGGTCTAGAAGAGGTGGGATAGGAAACATAAAACAGACAAGCAATGGTCCTGTGCCACTATGCAGGTACTGGCCCATGGGCAAGCAATTAAAAAAAATATTCAAACAATATAATGAGGCAGGCAGGAAGGTGAGGGGCGAAGAGCGGTAAAGCAGTAAACAAGCATTGGAGATGTGCGAGTGTATTGAACAAACAGCATCAGTATAGTGATGCACTTCGATGAAGTTTTGAAATGCAACTGAAAGAGATGTTCCCTCATGTCAGCAGTGAAAGGACACAAGTCATCAAATCGGAAATAATCTAAAGAAGAAATGCTCCAAGGATGGGATGAACACAAGAATTTGGGGAACATCCATTGACTAAGGACCAGAAATAGTGAGATGTGCAAGGACGTCATGCAATTATGAGCAGAGGACTGATCCAACCTCATTTAAGTATATTTTACTGTGGACCGTAGGTCTTGGACAACAGGCAGGTAGGGCAGGACCTTAAAAGGGTAGCAAGGATCAAGTTAAAGGGATGCAAAACAATATTGATTTTGTGTTTTTAAAACTGCTCTTATTGCTTTTCTTGTCACAGTTTCCTGACCAGGAAAGTGGAATTGCTGATTCCCATGGATTGGTCTCCTATCATGAATCTGATTCTTTCTATCTAATCTATCCTGCACTTTTGCATCTTGGCCTGGGATTTGAATTGGCAAGAGTAAAGCACAGCAGTTTAACAAAGGAATTACTCTTTGCAGTACAGGCCTCAGTGGGCCTAATTTCAGGGGTGACATGCTTTGCAGGATTAGATTATAGTTTCTGAAAAAAAACATCCTTCTATTCTGCCAGGATGGGTTTCAATGGCATCTGGAGTGACAAACGTGGTTTGCAGTGACAACTATTCCCCTTCAGTGGACCTCTATATTTTCAATGTTTTCTCATCTTGACTTGGAAATTTCTAACCATAATGTTTTCCTTTCTGTGGTACTAATGCGAGTTCTAAAAATAGCACAGTGGGATCTTTGTCCTAAACAGCTCTTTCCTAGGGGTCTTTTCAGGTTGGTATTATATGAATCCAAAAGGTACCTTCTGCACTCATGTTGAGAAGGTTGTGCTCACTAAATTCCTTCACAGTCCTTTCTCTCCTAAAGATCTTTGGATTCCAGCACTTATGCTGTACATAGACTGCAAATGCATGATGTCTTGTTGAAGTTTGGCTTTTGGTTTTGTGGACAGTATTCCTCGACCCATTATGAGGTGAGTGGCAGCTCATGTATGATGCATCTGGTTGGCTTAGTGCCTGCCTTTGACAAAAGTGATCAACCCGTCTACTAGCAGCAAAACTGTGTGTGATGTAGTTTGGTTCACCACTTAATGAGCCTACCCCATTGGTCAGAGGGACAAATAACACCCTTGCTTTTTGCCCAAGGTTTGTGGCCCTACTGAGACCCAAAGCACAACCACAAACAGAACCATGTTCTCCCTGCTGGACACCCAATTTTGGAGCCCTTATGTGTAATATATGTTGAGGAATTTGGTTTTCAGCTAGTTTGGGCTTACCTCTCATGAGCATATATGTCCCACAGAGGCACTACAGTTATGTAACATGTTACCAATTCTATACAGCTGGCACCAAACACCGTCATCATTAGGTTCTCACGGTAGTAGATGGGTGCTGAGCGAAAAATAAGTAACTAAAGGAAGATGAATTGCATTTTCACAAAGTTCATATGCATATCTCATTTATTTGGCAGGCGATCAGATTTTAAGTATTCAGGAAACTTGTTCAACAATTGTGTTTGACCTTGAGTGGGGATGATGCTCTCCACCAAAGCTTTGAATGGTAAACGGTTTACAAATAGGGGTGTTTTATTTTTAAGCCAGCGTACATTCAGAGTTTGTCAACTAGATTCATGTCAGCTTTCGGAAGCGAAGTTAAGCTTTTCTGGAGGAAAGCAATGCTGTTTCATCTACTTTGAATTGCTTAGCAAGCTGTAGTGCAACAGGCTATAGTTGAAAGGCTTTGGTTCTAGAGTTCTCTCTTTAGTGGGCCTTGCTTGATTAATCGTAGTCTAGCTAACATTCTGGTGCGGATTTTTCAATTGAGAAGGCAATGATTGTCACTCCTTGTTATAAACAAATCATTTTCAAATGTTTTTTTATGGGCTTGTTATGTGAATGCAAAATGGGTGGCCTCAGAAACTCCACTGATACATGTCTGCATCCCCATTTCCAGGTTCACGTCATTCTTATGCACAACATTTCATGGTGCTATACAGTGCGTTGCCAAGCACCTATTCGTAATTGCTATATGTTCAACAGTACCTTTTTTATTTCAATTGTTTGAAACACATTTCATCTTTGTTTAATTTCATAGCCATATTGTGTGTCTATATACTCTCTGGGCAAAACATCTACTCTTTGAGGGGTTGCATTTGATGGTATCGGTCTCAATAAAACGAAAATAAAGCTCAAATAATAATTCTAAATTGTATTTTCTAACCCTGGGTAAGTCTAAAAATACTTCTATCTTATAAGTAAATACATTAGAATCCGTGGCGGCTGGTGATTCTAGAAAGTGGTAAGGCGTAACAAAGTCCATGACCTTGACAGAGCAGGACAACGAAGAGAACGAGTGAAACCTTCCTGTGTGTGCTTGGGGATCAGGGGCTCCCTGACCAAAAAACGCTTGCAAAAAATTTAGCAAAAAGGAGCATTCCACAACACAATCATCTCACATACTGACCTAAAAATGAAGATAGTGGGCGAGCCATTGCAGATCGGTGCCAGATGCCCGACTCAGCCTGAGATCCTCTTTGACCATGGAGCCTGAAAACAAACATAGCCCTCTTGTGGCCCCTGCCTACCACCCAACTCAAACCTCATGCGCGAAGAATGAAAGACTAAACGCCACAACAAACCTCCCACTAGTTCACCAGTTGCATAGTCGTCATGTAAGGGGGCAGGGGAGGTAGTTGGAAGTTGCATGTCTCGAGTTCATGACCAAACACAGGGAAGGCAGTGTGGCTAAGCAGCCACAGTTGCCAGACATGAGGCCCCGAATTCCAACACATCTCCCCATTCTGAAAAATGCAACTCTTTCTGCGTCTCCTGTCCGACATTGCGATACCATCCTCCAAAAATCCAGGACAAGCACCAACACCTGATGTTAGAAAAAGGCACTTACCAGTGACCATACTGCACAGTGTCAAAATTGAAAATCTGGGAAAACCTTGGTTTCTCTGTGAGATTCTAGACAAACTCTCCATTTCACCAAGACTTCCCCGTGCACCATCAAACAGAGCACCTTCAAACATATAAGATCAGTGTGTGTGCTGCAGAAACAACTGTCCTCTGTTAGATTTAACAGACCACAAACTTGCTCAGTGCAAAAAGCATCTACCCTGTATATAAGATATAGTGATGCAGGACAACACCCAGCAGCTCAAATCACAAGGCAGTACTGATGAATGTAAAAGCCAAGACCACGAAGTAAAAGGCAGCAGGGACAAGGGAATAGAGAATGCAACAATAAATAAATACCCCAATAAATACCATTCAGTGTTGTGACACAATCTGACATGTCAAGGGGCTCCTCTGCGTGCAAAGAAATTCACCCTACTGTTTTCCCCTCTTCATTGCATCTGCAATTGCACCCCCAGAGCACCCACTACCACTGCTGTGCACCAAAGCACCACTCTGGCTATGTTGACTCCGGCACCCCGTGACCCATGACCCAAGAAAAGACTCACCAAGTTCAGCTTACTGGCGGGAACGCTACACTCCGAAATCTACGCACCATATCCAAACATGGTGAAGCATCGTTCTCTGCCCTGGCCTCACATCTCCAGAGGTTCCCACCAACGGTGCTCTTTCACCTCTCAGCCAGTGCACTGCTCAATGGTCTCGGTTGGTCTGCAACTTCAGCCCCCAGTGAGTGCACCAACTGGCAACTTAATAATGTTGAAATGGGACCCCTTTCAGAAATCGCCAGATTCTCCCTTTACCCCCAATCGCAAAATACGGACTGTGCAGTTGTGGCCGGCATGACGGGGGTGGAAATGAGGTCATCGCGGGGGGATGGGGGGAAGCGGGAGGGGTTCGTTTAATTTAAAAAAATTATTAAATAAATCTTACCGTCCCGCTTCTGAATGGGTCCCGACGCCCGCTCCCGCCGTCCTGAGTAGGCTGCGTTTTCAATTCCTGCAGCTCTCGTCATCAGGAAAGGCAGCCTCCCTCCCCTACACCAATCACAACGCTGCAATGGCAGCATTGTGATTGGTGAGGCGCATCGGAGAGCGCCCCACCCGGGCCATTTTCTCTATGTAGTTTGCTGCATGCAGCAGCCTACATAGAGAAAAAGGGAGAGTGGGCGGTCCTGCTCGAGGGCAGGGGGGGGGAGTGGCTTGCCCACTGTTGTGGGTAGTGACTGTTTGGCCAGTCCCAGGGCCGACCAAACAGTCAATACCCACAACAGTGAGCAAGCCACTCCCCCCTGCACTCGAGCAGGACTGCTCAACCTCAACCAGGCACTTCTGCTTTCTCGCAGTGCGAGAAGCAGAAACATAAAATGGTAGTTATTACCATTTATGTTTCTGACTTCTCGCACTGCGAGAAAGCAGTGGGGTCACATCCCCATGCCCCAATGGGGGGGGCTGCCATTGATTAGAATAAATATCCCCATTTACACAACAGAAACTGAAATGTTAGATGTAAAGTTTATTTTAATGTGAACGTGTCCTCAAATCTTCCTTTTAGTATCAGTGTTATGGTAAACCATTACAATACATTATTTTTTAAAATCTTTTTTTGGTGTTCCCTTCACTGTCATCTCTTTTTATTATTATCACTGTCTTTTTATTAGGGAGTAAGCTCCCCCAAACTCACATTAAAAAAAAAGTATGTCTACCTTTGTATACGTGTATCTATTTAGTTAAAGGTTAGTTATTTCTTTTAATTTCTTAGTAGTACTTACCTGCAAAGTAGTGACTTCTGAAGTAAGAAAACTGAAACTCATAGGTGTTGTAAACACTCTCAATGTACTGCCTGTGATGTAATGACTTCCAATTGCTAAGATATATCATTGCAAGTTCTAGTGGCAAGTTACTTAAGGTGTCTCTTTGTTGTGCAGAGATTGGTGATGATAATACATCCTGCTTCACGGATAGATGTTATTTTTATCTGTGCAGGAGATAGGAGGGGAAGTGCACCTGGGATTATCGGTGAAGGTTAACGGGTGTCTGGTGTGGTAACGGGGTAAATCTTTTATGTTTATTATGGAATGCTAGCAGAGAATATAGGGGGAGACAGCGTTCTATGGGGCAGAGTGAGGAGGATTACAAAGGTATTCAAAGTACAATTTATTTACCAGTGTATTTTTGTCAAAAGTTTACCAATAAATTTGTGGCAACAATACAAAGCATCCTGTATTTAGCTGACTGGGTGTTGGAGCTGTTACATTTTGCGGCATTCTCATCTCTAAAGCTGAATTCAGCACAGTGCTACCTATTCGTCAGGGGATTTTCAGCAATGCATGCTTTAAATGCGCTGAACTTGTCAATTCCACAAGCTTTTTGACCTGCTAAAGGCGAATTGTCAATGAGATGGCAAGCATGGAAAGAATATTTTGATAATTATATAGAGACATTTGAAGAAAAGAGTTTACTCCAGAAAAGAAAAAGAAAGTACTCTTTTAATTGTTTAGGACCAATAGGGTTATAAACTTATAATCATATTGAGAAAAAGACAAAGGTTAGACATGAGGGAGTTGGAGACCTGTTTACACACGCTTTAGAAGATTTAGATGTGCACTTTTTACCTGTGGTATGTGTAGTGGTAGACTAGTATAAAGTTTTACAATGCAAGCAAGGAAAAAAACGAAAATGTAGATCAGTATGTTGCAGCACTTAAACATTTAGCTATTACATACAGATTTGATGTATTACAAGAGGAACTCATACATGACCAAATCATAATGCATGCCAGTAATCCTAACAAACAGGATACATTGTGGGTAAATAAGGAGTGTGGCAGGGAGCCCCAGGAGGACGGCGGAGAATACCCCGGGGGCACCAAGGAGCGTGAATCTGTACCATCTCCAAGAAAACCAGGGGAGACAGGCATGCCAGGAATAAAAGACCCGGAAGATGCCGAGCGGAGGAGGGAGATTGAAAACGGCAAACAGAGCTGGAGAAGCGGAACGCAAGGAGGAGCCGGAGACCGCGCACACACAGCCGCACCCGAGCACTTCCCAGGTCTTTAAAAGACCATTTGCATGTTAATGAGGCCTCGCTGTTGTTTCACCCCTTCTAAGAGCCCCTGCAGCTCCACTCTGCCTATGGCTTAAAAGACTCAGCCCCCCCCCCCCGAAATGTTTTCTTAGCCTCCCCCGAAATTTGGCTCTAGTTGCGCCTCTGCTGCACACGCAGGCGCTATTCACGGGTCTGTAGGGAGCAGGGGAAGTGAAGGACAAGGGAAAGAATAGAGGGGCTTTTCTCTTCCCTTTCCCTAACCTGCTGGATACTTTTTGTTTATTGTTTTGTTCCTCTGTTTGGGACTGCTCTTCTTTGCTAACTGCTGGGGAGGGAAAAACCAGGCAACGCAAGGCACCAGCTTCCAGACTGGCACCAATAGGGTATCAGGACCCGGGGAAGCAACTGAAGCAAGAGGCTCCTCAGTGTCTGCGGGGCTGGGAGACTACCAGGGTGGGTGCAGAAATCAGGCGGGGAGTAACGACAGGAAAAGAGAGAGGGAGCAAGCTGGCAAATAGAAAGGAAACTGTTAGTCAAGGGGACCCTTGCTAATAGCCTCTCTCTTCTTTACCGTGGGGATGACCACCATCAGGAAAGAGAAGGAACAGGAAGGAAGAGACGACCCGGCCTCAACGGCAACAAAGGAAGTTGCGACGGACAAAGACGTCTAACCCTCCTGAGAAACGCATACCCTTTCTGTACTGAACTGAATAAATACCGCTTCCCAAAGCAGCGCAGTCGTCAGTGGTCATTGGGCAGGTGACAAGGAGGTAATAGCTTTAGTAAATAAAGAGTTAGCAGACTAGTGTGCAAAAGCTGTAGTAGAAGAATCTCGAGGTGAAAGCAAACAGAATAATGTTATTAAAGCAGCTAAAACAGTTAGAAGCACGTATTCATCAAAAGTCACACCTAATTCAGATACATTTAATGCCGGCAAATATGACACAAAATTGAGAAGTGATCAAAATGCTAGAAAGTATTACAGATGAGGTAGTGTGGACCATTTGGCA
Organism: Triturus cristatus; assembly: GCF_964204655.1. Taxonomy (NCBI): domain Eukaryota; kingdom Metazoa; phylum Chordata; class Amphibia; order Caudata; family Salamandridae; genus Triturus; species Triturus cristatus. The sequence goes on along the minus strand of NC_140595.1, from coordinate 517,376,632 downwards.
TATTACAAGAAATGTCAGGCATAAAATCAAAAATATTCCATTTGTGGTATCATGAGACATTATGCAAGAGTATGCAAAAGAAAGAAAGATGGTAAAATGAAATATATACCAGACGAAGACCAGTCAGATTTAGATCAGCAAGAGGACAAAATGGATGTGAGTAGTGTGTTTTGCATTCAGTATGATGTTCCCAATGTTGAGCATTCTGTGCGTGAACTAACCATATTAGTACCTATATTGGTAAAGTTAGTTGCAGAATCTGGTTCAGCTTTTACTATTATCAATAAAAATGTATAGAATGACTTCTTTGAGAAATGTTTGGGCAATCAATTAGAAATGCCAGATGTTAAAGCTAAAATTAACACGGGTGCTTCATACGGCACAAAGGTACACAAGGCTTAGAGGTTGACACATATTTCCCCGGCTTCTCCGTGAGTTTACACCTGTCCATGCAATGGTAATTATATCATACAATGCTCTTCGGGTGCTGGGACCATCGAGGGCTCACATAGTTCACCTCGGTACTCGTTCCATTTAGTCCACAATGCGATCCATTTTTGAGGGCACCCCCGCGCCACATAGACCGTTTTCTCCCTCAACATACACCAGTCCATGCCCTCCTTCCTCTTCTTCAGCTTGGGTGTCGTGGTGGCCCCCCATGCCTGTGCTATGTTACGTTTAGCAATCATCTGCCCTAATGTGGCCCACTGTCTCCCCCTCACATCTAGATCTGTGGGCTCCCAGACGTTCAATAGGCATCTCTTGGCCTCGGGCCGCAGTGGGACACCCCAGACCCCGCTCATGCAATTCAAGACTTTCCCCCAGTAACATTGAATTAGTGGGCATTCCCACAGAATGTGCATGAATCCGCCTTCCATCCCACACCGCCTCCTACAGTGCCCATCAGCGCTTTTGCCCATCATCAGTAAGTGTGTCTCTGAGAGATATGCCCTGTGCAGGATTTTTAGTTGGACTAAGCGGAGTTTGGCGGATATGGCTACTTCCCTTGGCGACGAGACTGCCACCTGCCTGTCCTCATCGTCCATTTCGAGGCCATCTCGCACCCATTTCTCCCGTAGCGCGGTGAGGGGATCAGGGGGGTTGTTAATGAGCTTCTTGTATGTGAGCGATATAGATTTATCAGGTAGGTGCCCGTCAAGCAGCCGGTCCTCGAGCGGGGACGACTCAGGCAATGCCGTACCAGCGGGGATATTAGCCTGCAGTGAGTGCTTAATCTGGGCATATCGGAAGCGTTCCGAGTCAGCCAGTTCGTATGTCTGCTGTAGTGTCGAGAAGGGAATCACTCCCGCCCTCTCCCAGAGGTCTCTGATGTGCGAAATACCTATTAGATCCCACTTGTCGAAACCTTTCGTGTGCCCCACTGTTCCCAGCTGTTCAGCATCCCAGAGAGGGGTGGCCATAGTGAGCTTGTTGGCCCATCCTAACGCTTTGGTGACTATGTGCCACAACTGCACCGCGTGCTTCGTAGGCCCGGTAAGCGTGAACCTAGTTGGTTTAGAGTAAAGGGCACTTGTGAAGTCACCGCCGGGCAGTAACCCCCTATCCATACTGTACGCCGGGTCATCCCCACTCCCGTATTGGCATTGATTAATAGCGGCCAATTGTGTCACCCAGTAGTACTTTTTTATGTCTGGGAGTGCGATGCCTCCGTCATACCAGCCGAGCGTGAGCTTACTAAGTGCTATCCGCGGCCTGCCATCCCATAACAGTTCCCTCTGTAGGGCCTCAACTTCGTGAAAGAAGGCCCGTGGTACCACCTCTGGATAATTCTGAAGAGCATATAAGAAGCAGGGCAAGGCCATCATCTTAAACAGTGCAGCCCTCCCAAGCAGGGATAGGGGGAGCTTCTTCCAGACCTCAACATCCCGGCGCAGCCGCCGCAGGGGGGGGATCAAGTTCTCCTCGTATCTGAGCCTGGGATTGGTAGTGATATAGATGCCTAGGTACCGGAATCCCTCAGCCGCCACCTGTATCGTGCAGTCTCTAGGGAGGGGGGGGGCCGCCCCGTGAAGTACATAGATTGTTGATTTGCTTCAGTTGATACAGAAACCAGAGTTTCGCCCCAAACTGGCAAAGATGTCTAGCACTACCCTCAGCGAGCGCGCAGGGGATGAGAGGTAGAGAAGAATGTCGTCCGCATATAGCGAAATGCGATCCTCCCAGCCCTCGGTCCAGCGAAGTCCGCGGACCGAGACATCACTCCGGATCCATGCCGCAAGTGGCTCAAGGGAGATGGCAAACAAGAGTGGCGAAAGGGGGCATCCCTGCCTGGTCCCCCTTCCCATGGCAAACACCTCCGACCTTTTATTATTGACCGCCACTTGTGCCAGCGGATCCGCGTACAGAAGGCGGATCCACCCCACGAAGTTGGGTCCGAATCCCATCTTCTGAAGTACTGCAAAGAGATATGCCCATTCTAGCGTATCAAATGCCATGGTGGCGTCCAAAGAGACCACCACTGCATCCTCCCGGATTCCAGGGCAGCGCCCCAGAACGCCATGCAGGCGCCGCAGGTTGAGGGCTGTATTCCGATGTGGTATAAATCCTGATTGGTCCGGGTGCACCAACTTCGTGATGACAGGCCGGAGTCTGTTCGCTAGCAATTTCGCCAGTATTTTGGGCTCTGCATTCAGAAGGGATATTGGTCTATAGGAGGCACACTCGTCCCTAGGCTTCCCTGGCTTTGGAATGGTGACCAGCGTCGCAATGCGCTGATCTCTCGGCAGCTTTCCAAGCTTCTTACTGTCGTCGAACATAGCTTTCAAATGTGGGGCTATTTTGTCTGGCTTGAGTTTGTACAGTTCTATAGGAAGACCATTGGGCCCCATCGCCTTGCCTACTTTAAGATCTCCCATCGCCTTAGTCAGCTCTTCTGCAGTGAGATCTCCCTCCAGCTCATCGCGATCGTGATCTGAGAGAGTGGGCAGTTTAATGTCTGCTAAAAACTCGGCGGAGTCATTCTCCGTGAGCTCAGATTCTCCACGGTACACCCGTTCAAAATGCCTGGCAAATTCCCCAGCTATATCGTGGGGCTCAGAGAGGAGAACACCCAATGCACTCTTAACCTCAGAGACAACTCGCTGTGCCTGCTCTTTTTTATCGAGCCAGGCTATAAGCTTACCCGCCTTATCTCCCTGATCGTATACGCGCCCCTCCCTCTCACGCGCCAGAGCCCGCGCCTCGTCTGTGGCTACGGATTTGTATTCTGCCGCCTTTAGCTGCAGGTGATGGGTGAGATCGTCATCCAGGCCGCTCCCTGAACTTTCCTCTAGTTTAGCGATGTCACCCTCGATCTCCCTCAACTGTTTTTCTTTGTCCGCCCGTCTACCTGCGATCATCGAGAGGGCATGGCCCCTGAGCACCGTCTTGAATGCCTCCCACAGAGTAGTGGGGGAGTCCACAGTGCCTTCGTTATCAAGGAAATATTGTTCCACTACTCTGCCCAGTGCTGCTCTGGTTTCTGGCCCCCTCAGATACCAAGGATTGATGCGCGGCATACCCTCCACTCGGTGGTCTCCGATCGTGAGGTGGGCCCATAGCGGTGAGTGGTCAGAGATACCCCTAGGCAGGTGTTTAATGTCCGTTGTTCGCATGTCCGCTTGCATGGGAGACAGAATATAGTCGATTCGCGAGAGCGTATGATGCGCACCCGATAGGAATGTGTATTCTTTACTATTAGGGTGTCTCCTTCTCCAGAGATCCACAAAGCCGAAGGCGTCAAGAAATGTGGGAAGCCACTGCTGTCCCGGTGCTATGTCCCGGGGAGGGTGTCTATCTAGCGCCCCCAAAATGACGGCGATGAAATCGCCTCCAATCACCAGGCATCCCTCCGGAAGCCCAAGTAGAAAGGCGCCCAGGTCCCTATATGATTGGACTTGTAGTCCAGGCGGAATATACACTGCCACGAGCACGAGCGCACGCCCCTCCCATCTCCCCGCCACCGCCACGAATCGTCCAAGCGGGTCCACCCAGTTTTGCTGGACCTCGAAGAGGAAGCTATGATGCAACAGGACTCCTACTCCCCTAGAGCCGGTAGTGAACCCCGCATGAGCAACCAGCCTGTAGCCCCATCAATTGAGTGCTTTACATGAGTTACCCATTAGGTGGGTTTCTTGTAGCAATGCCACATCCGGGGAGTGCCGCCTGAGGTGTTGTAGCACAATACTTCTTTTTATTTTGTCCCCCAACCCGTTTACATTCCAACTTAGAAGTTTAAGACTTTTATCCCAGTGCATGGTTGTTGTGAACAGGAGTTTGCCTCATGCCGGTCGTGTACCCTGCCCATTCTTTGGTGTATGATCTCGTCGGATTCGCATGACAGATAAACAATTTCCCCTCCTCCCCTTCCCCCCCGCCCACCTCCCAACACACCTCAACAACAAACTTAAGAACTCCAGCCTCCAGCCCCCCCTCCCTGCTACCCTGCCACGTAGGTTCCAAACTACCCACATCCCCAATCAGCAGAGCGCCTATCGCCCCAACAGGTGAACAACTATGCCTGGGGGCAACGGTCAATGGCAGACTCCAGCCGTCCGCAGCCGCAACCCCGTTGACACAATCCAGTCAAGTGGAGTAGAGTGGCTCCTTCTCCCCTAGGTGTGTCTGATGGTGATAGCACAAGAGGCCCCCCAAAAGCGCAGCACCAAAAGTATATGAACCATACACAGCCCGGCAAGTCCGCACCCCGCCGCCCCCCGGGTCCGCACCCCCAGGGTATACATTACAGTTTTTTCACCATCTGTCTCTAGCGAGTCATGGCAGCGCCGGTTGCTTCGGATACGCCATCATGTTGCCGGGTCCGGGCTAGTGGACCTTGATCTCCATGTGCGCCCCGGACAGTGTTCCTGAGCCAGACGTTCTCCCGTGGTCTCTCCCTCACGAGGCCCTGAGTCCCTGCGCTTTGTCGTGACTCCAGGCCCCTTCCGTTGGTCCGATCGCCCCTCCAGCCAATCACGAACCTCCTGTGGCTCAGTGAAGAAGAGTGACTGCCCATCGGCAAGGATTTTTAGCTTCGCAGGGAAGAACATCATATATTTGATCCCTTGCTGTCGTAACGATGCTTTCACCCCTTCAAAGGAGCGCCTCTCCTGCTGTACCTTCAACGTGAAGTCCGGAAAGAACCGAATGGTGGCATTGTCCAATTTAACGTCCCCCCGGGTCCTGGCTGCCTGCAAAATGGCATCCCGGTCTCTGTAGTTGAGGATCTTCGCAATAATAGTTCTGGGAGGCGCTCCCGGCCGCGGCTTGGGAACTGGCGCTCTATGGGCCCTCTCCACAGTGAATAGCGACGATAGTCTCCCAGGCTTGAGGTGGTTCAGGATGAGGTCTTCCAGGAAGAGGTCAACGCTCGGGCCCTCTCGTCCCTCCGGGACCCCCACCACTCTAACGTTACTGCACCGGGCCCTCCCTTCTTGGCCCTCGAGCTTCATCGCCATCTGACGGTGTTGATGAGTTAGGGCGTTTATTCTCTCTTCCAGGCGTTTAGTGGTCGTCTGCAGGTCTGTGACATGTATCTCGGTCTCCTTGACTCGGTCTGTAATTTTGGTCATATCAGCCCTCATAAGGTTCATTTCTATCGACATTTTGTCCATTTTCGTTTCCAGGGTGGTCCCCAGCCCTTTTATGGCCGCCATGATGGATTGCAGGGAAGGCTCCGGCTCCCCCCGCGGCTCCTCTTGCGTGCCGTCGGGTTGCGTCGCCAGCTTAGGAAGGGCGTATTTGTCAAGCTTGTTCGATTGCACCGCGGCGCTATGTTTAGGCCTCATGGCTGTTGCTCGTCCACCTGCCGGTACGCCTCCAGTGGCCAGCACCTGTTGTCACTCAGGGCGGGCCTGACACGCGGGGCGCCGAGCCACTCGTCGTCCGGCTCGCGCCAGGCACCCCCGCCGTCTGCGTGGATTCTGCCCCGCAGCCTCTCCCCCTGACACTGGTCAATGTTGCGCCACCAGCTAGAGGGTTCTCACCGCTCTCCGTTCATGTGCGCCCCTCTGTTGTCGTAGGATTGCAGCCCGGCCAGTGCGTTGCGGTCACACACACGGTCGCCTCCGGGGTTTCGGTATCCGTTCCCGTGCTATTGTCCGAGCTGGCTGCAATCGCCCCAATATGTCACCAACTGTGCCGGTGGCGTCGTCCCACAGATTGTCCCTCGTCGGGCCGCTAGCAGGCCCCCGTAAGCCCAGGTCGGGCTCTTGCCGCCGTAGCCGCGGCGTATGTGCCGTCCCCGCTCACCACGCACCGCCGAACCAAGGCGAGCACGCACCTCCCTGGAGCTCCATATGAACCGCTCACCTCCTTGGCTACGCTGGTACTCCGGGCACCCTCCGCCATCTCAGGGCGGTCCGCCTGAAACGCGTTGGCCGCCCTCTCGCATCAGCAGAGGCCCCGTAGCACCTCTATCGCTGGGACCGTTACTTGCTCCGCCGCCTCACCGGCCAGCCGTCTAGTCAGGGTCCGGGGTTTCCCACCGAAGGGTCATCAAGCGCTCGCCTCAGCGGAGGCAGGGAACGTCGGAGAGGGTCCCACAGTCGCCGCACTTCGCACGGCCTCTCGCGCCGTGCCGCCGGGTCCTCGCGTAGCTCTCCCGCCCGAACTCCAGCAGCCCGCGCGCCGCCGCCCAGTCGTGGCGCCGATGGCACTCTGTCCCGGCTGTCCCGGGCTTCGTCCACGGTTCTCACGGACTTCTGGTAGGATATCTGGGGTCCGTGCCCCCTCCGACACCTGGGGCGCCGCTCCAACTCCGCGCATGCGGATTTTGAAGGATTTTACGGGGTTTGAAAGCCCCGGCTGCGGCGGAGCGAGCGCGTTAAGCGGCCATCGCTGTCGGCGCCAAGCCACGCCCCCCCCACGGGTGAAATTATTGATCTTAATGGTTTCAGAAGATGAGAGTTCCTATTTAAGGGAAGAAAAACTGTGTGTAAATTATATGTGTCAGAAAATGGCTTCTCTGTTCTCGGATGGTGTGACCAAGGAGCACTAGGGATAATTCTGGATTGAAATAATCAGAACTTTGCATTATCTGTTCAAATGGACAAGCATATAGGTAATTTAATATTGGATGAATTCCCTATAGTATTTTTGGGTAGTGTTGGGCTGCTGAAATATTTCAGTCATAAAATTGAACTCACATCATCAGCTAAACCATGTATACACAAGGTGAGGCACATTCCATTTTCCATTTGCGAGGAAGTTACTCAGGAATTTCAAAACCTAGTTTGAATGGTATAATTGAACAAGTAGAATCGGCTGAGTGGGTTTCACCACTAGTAGTGTCAGATGGTCCAACGAAAAAATCAGATTATGCGTGAACCTTAAGGAATTAAACTAGAATATACTTGTAGAGTAGTATTCTTTACCAAGGATCAATTTGATGTTTGCTAATACAAAAGTTGCACACTAGTTTTCAACCCTGGATTTAAAGTCTGCATATCTTCAGGAATAACTACATCCCGGTTTTAGAAAATTAACAACTTAATTCCACCCATTTGATGTTTCCAATTTGTATGAGTACCTTTGGTTGGCATTATCGGCTGCTATGTTTCAGAGACTGATGAGAAATCCATTCGAAAGAATAGATAAAGGGATGTTTTCCAGGATGACATACTGATTATGGGCAACTCTAGAGAGGAACATGACAGTTAATTAAGACAAGTTTTGGGAAATGTGAACAAAAAGGGCTGACAGTAAAATTTGGACATAGTATCAGTAGAAAAAAGAATAAAACAAAGCAGTTGTTGGTAGATGCCATTCATAATGTTCTCCCTCCAACAAGCACAGATGATGTGAAAGCGTTCCTGGGCTAAGTAGAATTCTACTCGAAGTTTGTCCACACATTTTCTGTAAAAACATATTTCATCAGAAATTCACTTAAAATAGAGTAAAGTTTATATGGTCTTCAGAATGCTAAAAAGAATTTGTAGAACTTAAAAATTATATTTGTAATGTACCATTCTTAAAGATGTAAGCAAAAAGTGATTGTGGGGCGTATTGTTTCAATAGGATTAATATGAGAATGAATCGGTAGAAGCATTTGCCTCTTGTGCCCTGTCTCCTGCAGAAGAAAGATATGCAGTTATAGAAAGAGAGACTTTAGTATGCATGTGGGGTCTCACTCATTTTCATCAATATGTATGGGGTTACAATGTATTACTGAGAACGGACCACATAACCTTGACAAAAGTTCTTGCTACAATAGGATTGCAGAGAGCTTCTCCGATGTTGGCATGGATAGCCATCAAGTTGCTGGATTTTAATTATGTTATACAGTACATGCCTGGTGTCAGCAATTAAGTAGCATATATTTTGAGTCCCATTATTTGCCAGCTGATGAAAGTTGTGAACAATTTTTGGTGGATGGATGTGTAGCAGGCATATTTGATGAAGGAACTGATGGTAACACCGTGAATGAATGGAAAGAACAGATTAATACAAACACGTTCACACAACAATTGCTTAAGCATGCAAATGATGGATGGCCAGAGAGAAGAAGGATGAGTAAAGAGATACGTGTATTTTGGGAAGTACAAAATGAATTGAGTGAAGAGAAAGGCGTGCTATTGAGGTGTGGAAAGTTGGTAATGCCTGAGGGTTTGAGGAACAAAAGTTTGGAATTTGTCATGTTTAAGGAAGAAAAATTTGGAATTTGTCATGAAGGGCACTTAGGCATTTCAAAGATTAGACAGAGACTTAAAAATATGTATTGGTGGCCAGGTTTGGATGGCGATACGGAAGGATTGGGCAGAGAATGCATGGAATGTAATAGTTCAGATAAGATTCAGAGGACGCATTGTCTACTGCTGTTACCCATATCTTGTCCATTCATGCCGTCGTGGAAAAAATCTGGATAGACATTTTGGGCCCAGTGAAAGATGAAATGGCGGTAATAAAACTTTATTGTAGTGATATAAAAAAATTTAAATGGCGGGAACTTGACATCGTAAGAGAAGCAGATAGTGAAAGGATAATACATTTTTTTAAACAAGGTATTTTTAAAAGGAGGTTTACCAAACTGCATCATTTCTGAAAATGGACCTCAATTTATGTCAGATTCGTTTACATTTTTTGGGGAAAGAAATGGCATCAGACATAATACCACTTCAGTGTACCATCCCAAAGGTGATGGTCTTGTGGAGTACTTTAATAGAGTGATTGAGTGGTCCATACAATTAGCCATTAGTAACTGTTTAAATTGAGAATCTGAAGCCTTGAAAATGTTATGGGTCTACAGAATGACTCCAAATCAAAGTACAGATAAAAGTCCTTTGTTATCATGAGAGGTTGTGGCATGGATGCCTGGCCAAATTGGTAGAGTGGTTTCCATAAAATGTAAAAAAGAAATTAGTTTTAGCTAAACAAGCCTTCAACGAATCGCATGACAAAAAAACAAGGTGTGAAATTGGTTCCGGTTGGGACTGGTGACTGGGTGAAAGTGAGAAAGGAGAGAAAGATGCAGCTAAGGGAGAGTAACTTCTCAGAACCTTTTAGGGTGGATAAATGATTCTGTAATTCTGCGCTAGTTAGTGATGGGAAATTTTGGCATTTGGGTAGATGGGGCAAATGTAAGTATGGAAGCAAAGAAGAAGAAAAAGTAAAGAGAGTATGAGCAATATGTGAAAATAATATTGGATGGATGAAGAAGATACGTTGATGAGTTCAAAGAAAGGAGGGAATAATTTGAATGCAAATAATAATGAAAGAAGGAGAGAGAAATGCTAGGAAAGTGAGGGATCCAATACAAATGGTCCACAGGAAAACAGTCAACAAAATAACCAACATGGAATGTATGGAAGAATAATTAACAAACCCCGAAGGCTTGAAGACTACATTTGTACTTAATTTTAACAATATAGCATATGAAATACATAGAGTATAGAGTATAATTAAATCACCAACATAGGTTTTGGGAACATATCAGCTGAATTTTGTTCAATTGTAAAAGGAAAAGATGTGTGGTAATAGGGCAAATCTTTTATGTTTATTATGGAATGTTGGTAGAGAATGTGGGGGGAGAGAGGGCTCTCTGGGACAGAGAGTGGTGGATTGGCAGCGGGACCGCAGCTGATTGGTCACTGTACTTATGTATGTGCTCGGAGCTGAATAAAAATGACTTGAAACAATAAGAAGTGCCCTATTCATCTTTACACCTGAGTGCCTGTCTGGCGAGACAGACACACCTCGAGCCAGTATTGACTGCAAAAGTGAAGATTGGATTTGAAGTACTGGTAAGTAAAATTAAAATTTGTATTTGATTATTCAAGGCAAAGTGTACGTTTATAGACTGCATGTTTTTAATGAACTCAAGAGCAATTAGGGCTTTTGAGTACATTATTGTGAACATCTGTATAATGGAATCCATAAGAAACCTTTAGCTTCTCTACAGAAACTTCGTTGCGCTACTGCCAGAGAAGTACCAGTAGCCACACAATCTCTTTAAGACGCCTTCGCTTGTTCCCCATTGGACTAAGGGTACAGTTTAAATTACGGATACTGGTTCATAAGAGACTCCACAGTAAGACCCTTTCAAATCTGCAAAAAAACATCCTGGAACACCGGCATTATGATTCTGCCCTCCGACTAGATGCTGCTGAATTTAAGATGAAATCTGTCAGCACAGGGAGCCGTGCCCCATGCTAGGAGCTCAAGAACAGAGCTCGGAGTAATGTGCCTGTGTTCAGGGAATCCAAAGCCCTTACTGCACAACATCCCATTGACTTCACTGGCTGCACCATCTGCCATAGATAGTTGTTTTACCTTTTGCTCGACATCACTGAAATGCGTTCGCACCTGTAGGTCAACGTGCTCTTTAAATAGAAATTAGAAATTGATATACAGTACATTTAGGAGGGCTGACGCTGCTCTGTCCACAGGAACCTATAACGTGTGCTCTGCCAGCAATAGTTGTAAAAGATGCATGTTTGGAAGATCTGGGCTTCTGAAGAAGAAACTGAAGGAATGTTGCAGTTCTTTTCAAGACTATGTTGAGATAGTACTTACATTCATAGAAATCTGCTTTTCTGAGAAAAAAATAAGAAGATTACACTCTGTACACAGGCAGTTTGTCTTCTTTGAGGGCTTTGGAGAAAAGCCTGTATTTTCTGGAATATACATTATCTGGACATTTTTGATTGATACCAATAACCTATTTTTAAGTAAAACAAAGAAACCCTTTTCTATTACAACTTGTTATTCACACCTAAAGGTCTAGCCAGTGATCCATTCATAAGTTATTGGCAAACGCCTCTATTCGTTCACTATAAATGTAATAATCATTACAAGTCAATTGTGAGCTAGCGCCTGCTCACTCTTATGGCAAAGAGTGAAATACAAATTCTAAACTTTTTGGTCAAATTAGCATAATTCCTTTTCAAGCCTTTTCTACATAGCCCTTTTTCAGATTCAATTTTGCCAAATTAAATTTGAAGTACATCTGAGTTAATTTGCTGCTCAGTGGGGTAGATCAAGTCATTACCTGGCTACTAAATTATCCCTGAATTTATCCAGCGACGTAGAGCATGCAATATGCAGGAGGAATCACAGAAGACTGATTAATTGCGCCACCTTTCTGAGAAAGTTAACCATTATTCCACCAATGTTATACTATTTAGAGTAACATTTAGTAAGTTATTTGTGCTCTGCTGGCTTGAAAACAAAGTTTTTTTTTGGAACCTAGCGATTATTTCTCGACCATGACGTTCATTTTCGTCATCTTCAGTTCTTCTTAAAACTCCTGTATGTGCTTGAGGAGAAAAGAGATCTCTTATACAACTGTCTTATGCATAAGGACTATTCTATTTAGAAAAAATGCAGTGGGCTAAATTTTAGCCAGTTACAAATTTTCACCAAAAATTGGTCCATAGTTTTGCTTATTGTTACTGTTCCTTTAAGAACCATTATAGTTATATTTGTTGTTATTGCCATTAATGTTATATGTTTTTTTTGTCATGCATTATTACGAAAATTATCTTTCCAGATGGTGATGCTCATTTAAGATCTTTTTTTTCACATAATTCTACTGCATGCTTCATTTGAACTTTCTTTACATCACTTTCAATTGGTTTGTCATGGGACTGTACCAATCAACAGTCAAGATCACCTCGATTCACCACATCAAGAGTAAATTCATGAGTAGTCGGATGAGAGAGCAACCGTTGGAATGTTCGAATTGGTAAAATGTGATTTCAGAGAAAATCTGATTCACAGAATACTCAGTCTGAAAAACCATAACTGTTTAACCTATATTTTCAAAGTAACCCTCCTTCACCATTTGGTAGGAACCAAATTCATAGAGCGTCTTTTAAAAAAAAAAAAATCCTTTTAAAAGCTTTTTAAAAGGTGTAAGTAGGCACCTGGATACCTAGCTTGCCATTTGTCTGTGGCCTCCAGTTCCTGCTTTTTCCAGACTGATCCTGTTAGACAGCAGTTGCCTGGGTTTTCCCGCTGGGGTTTTCCCGACCAGGTTTTTTCACTCATAGTTCTTCCCACCAACAGAAGTCCTGCCCATCCCAACACCTACTTAATGAAGGTTGCTGCACGACGGCGCAGTGGACACACCACTTGAGCACCGAGGACAAGCCTGTCTGTGCCCGTCCATGCCTGGCCCACACCCAGTGCTATGACCCCTGGCCCTCCCGTCCCCGAAGATAAACCATTGCCGAGCTCTACACCCTCCTCCTCAGATGGCACAACAAACACTGCCACTGCACCGACTAACGCTCCACGGTAGGACCTTTCACCTGCACCCACTGCCACTTCAGGTGACCAGCCCACTGACCAGCCCCACCCCATACACATCACAAACACCACCTAAACAAAAAAAACTGCTTGCATGCGCCCTTCTTAACACATTCTCACTATGCAAGCCTCATTGCCACCCTCGCACCTGATATCATCTTTCTCACTGAGACCTGGCTCAACCCCACATCCACCCCAGACATTGCCACAGTGATCTCTGGCAGATATAAAATCACTCACCAGGACCTCACCAACAAGCCAGGAGGAGGAACAGCCATCATCCTCAAAGAGACCATACAGTGTACCACCACCACCACCTATAACACCACCAACCCCATGGAACATCTCAACTTTAAGCTCCACACGCACAACAAGACAATCAGAGGAACCCTCACATACCGACCCCTAGGCCTGCGATCCAGCTTCTGCAACACCATTTAAGACTTCATTGTGCCCCTAGCCTTAGACTCCAAGGACTACATATTCCTCAGCAACCTAAATTTCCACATTGACGGCCCTAATGACAAAAACACCATACACCTCCTCGACAATGTGAATAGCCTCTGATTGACCTAGATCATCTACAACCCTACACACAACGCAGGACACATTCTGGACCCAATTTTCACCTCCAGCATCAAATACAGCAATGTCACAGTACTCGCATGGACTGTTCACCTCATCATCTACTACAGCATCTCCAGCCACCGCACCACCACCACAAAGATGACCAATGCCCCCCACTGGAGGTGGAACAAAATCTCAGAGACCAGCTGGGCAAGTGCTCTCAACACCTTCAACCCTGCTATCACCAGAAACCTCAAACAGGTTCCATGCCAGGATCACGAGTTACGCAGACAGCATCATCCCCATCAAGAGCCGCATCCAGAGAAAATCTTCCAAAAAGACCAGCTGGTACACCCTAGTACTCAGCAACGCGAAACGAGACAGCAAACAATTGGAGAGGAGATGGTCACCAGCAAGGACACCTCTGACAGGGCAGCCTTCAAGACATATCTCAACCTCTACCCCTGCCTGCTGAGGGCCTCAAAGAAGACAGCCCTTGCAGCATTCATCAAAACCAACCCAACTACACCAAGGATGTTTTTGACATTGTTAAGGAATTCTCCAACTCGGCTGCCAGTGAAAACAACATCGCACCCTCACAGGAGCTGTGTGACAACCTCGCCCACTTCTTCCACTACAAGATCGCTACCATATACTGAAACTTCGAACCCCATCCCACACCTATGGACTTCCTCGATAGATACGCCACCACCGTAACCGACATGAACCACACACTAACCACCTGGAATATCCTCTCCAACTGGGACACCACCTCCACCATGAAATCCATCCACTTGGAAGCTCCCACAGACCCATTCTCTTCGTCACCCTTAGAAACCAATGGATTGGCAGGAACTCATCACCCTATTATACACCTCTATAAGCACCACACCATTTCCAGATGCCTGGAAACATGGTGAAGTCAGACAACTACTCAACAAACCCTCTGCTGACCCCATGGGACTCAGAAACTACCAGCTAATCTCCCTGCTCCCATTCACAGTGAAGGTACTGAAAAAGATCATCAACAGTCAACACATGACACACCTGGGGCAGAAACAGCTACTCAACATCTTCCAATCAGGCTTCTGCAGCAATCACAGCACCAAAACTGTCTTGATCGCAGTCACCAACGATATACAAACCCTCCCTGACCAAGAAGAAACAGCAGCTTTGATCCTCCTCAACCTCTTGGCGGCATTCAACATTGTATCCCACCACACACTGACAAAGATCCACCGCATCGACAACCAACAGGATGCGCTCAGTTAGATCACCTCCTTCCTCACTGGAAGAACCCAAACGATCAACCTCTCACCTTTCACCTCTGATCCCAAGGTCACCTACAGTGTTCCCCAGGGCTCATCCACACGCCCCACGCTCTTCAACGCATATATGACCCCGCTGGCCAACATCGTCAGATCCCAAGGTCTGAATATAGTTTCCTATGCAGATGACACCAAACTCATCCTCTCACTCACAGACTACCCGACCACCACCAGAATAAACTTCCACAGATGCATGACAAACGTTGCTGACTGGATGAAGAACAACTGTCTGCAGCTGAACACAGACAAGACAGAAGCACTGATCTTTGGCAATGGCAACAAACAATGGAATAACTCCCGGTGGCCATTAGACCTAGGACCCATACCCACTCCCTCCAACCACACCAGACACCTCAGTATCATCATTGACAACAAGGTCACCATGAAATCACAGATCAACACTGTCTCCTCCACCTGCTTTCTCACACTGTGCATGCTATGTAAGATCTTCAAGTGGCTACACCTACACATAAGACACACCATGACACAAGCCCTCATCACCAGCAGACTGAACATTGGCAATGCCCTTAACATTGGAATCATCACACACCTCCAGAGGCTTCAGACCATACAGAATGCTGCAGTCAGACTTATCCTCAGACTTCCCCGATGAATTCACTTCACACTCCACCTCAGGAAACAACACTGCCCACCCATACAGAATAGATGGTAATTGAAGCTGCTGACCCATTCACACAAGGCTCTACACAACCAAGGACCTGCCAACATTAACCACCACCTGAAATTCCACCAAACATCAAGAAGACTGCGCTCCACCTCCCTTTCACTTGCCAATACTCCTAGAATCTACCAAAGCAGAAGTGGTGGATGCTTTTTCTCCCACACCACATCAAAGACCTGGAAAAGCCACCCCACGCACCTCTGGACCACCACCTCACTTCCAGAATTCCAAATGGCCCTCAAGAACTAGCTGTTCGAATAGGCCTCTGGGACCTGCAAGCACCTGGATACCTTATCCTGATTGAGTGTTTGATTGATAAATGCCATTACTCTTGAAAATGGTCTCGCTCTATTGTTTTTTCTACAACGTTTAAACAGAACTTTTTCTTCTATGCACCCATCCCCTTTACACATCCTTTCAATGGGTAACGTTTAACTTTTAATAAAAATTGCTGTTCTGTGGAATTACACTACAAATCCCCATTCCTCTTTATCCATTCCTTTATCCCCCTTCTACATTAATTCTCCTTTCTGTCTTTCCCTAACCTGATTTTGAGGGTCATCCCTAAACCTTCCTCATTCATGCATTTTCAAAAATAGTTTAATTCCTCTTTTCCAGATGCTCCCCCTTTTTTCCACTTGCCTAAATAATTTGTTTTCCACTAATTTGGCTTTCAAATATTTGTAGTTCCAGAAAGGGGTTTCTAGTATGTTGTTTTCCATAAATTTGCATTCTACAGCCATTACTACTTTCTGCTCCTTCATTAGCAATTTCTTTATAGGTGAGAGAAACTACAAGTCACCTGTATTCTAGAATTTCACACTCCTTCTACAGAAAATGTGCCAAAAATCAATATGTTCTCATCACACAGCGTTATAGGAATACCACTAACTGTCAAAAGTGAGCAAGATGTGTGCGCAAACACATAGAAACAAGGATAAACGTATCTCAATATAAGCAGATCATTTTTAGGCCCGAGCGTAATTAGATTTCCACTTGTGGAGTTGGCGGAATTTGATAATTCTGCGCAACGCAGGTAACGCGGAGTTCCAGCTAGAATCTGCCAACTAACTTCTGGCAGAATTATAATCCTGTCACTGCGCACAAGGCTTGTGTTAGCCCACAATTGCAAGTGCAACAAGATTTGCAGCCCACTAGTGAGCGAGATTTGCCAGCTGCTGCAGATGCCGGTCACCAACCAGTCTTCCCACGCCATTTTCATGACGCTGACAAGTACGAGTAATTGCAGCTGCTTCTCAAGAAGCAGCTAGATCAACTCAACAATACATTTTCGAGTGAATATTCAACTTGTTGCTTTTTAGTGCAAAAAGCATTTTTTTAATTTGACTTTCTTTTTTTAGCAAGAAGGATGTCCCCACAGACTACAAATTCCTCTTTATGTTCAGCATGCTCCTCCCAGATCTTTTTCCCATGTCCTGGTCGCTTTTCACTTGGGTTTTGGGATGGAAGGATCACTCTCTTTGTCCTGCTGCATATCTTCCATTGAATTTTAAGGACTTTGTTTTTGTGACATCACAAGTAAATTCAAAAACGTTTTGTATAAGTATGTTGTGTGTTTGATAGAGGGCATAAAACAGTATTTATTATTTGCACATTTATTAATTTTTAAATTTGATTGTGGTGGTTGGCCTGGATTTGCAGTAGAGGCCTAGTACTTTTTCTTCATTTAAATTGTTGTCTTCTGTAAGGGAAAAAGGTTGCACAGTCCTGTATATTTTCTCCTTGTCAGTTAAATTTGCCCTATTCATTTATTTTACTATGTGGCCTAGCTCTACTCAGTGGGTACATGAAACAACTTTCTGTGGAATATGTTGTCAAACATCATTTAGATCAGGGATGGCATTGGATTAAAATTAAAATGTAGATTTTCTTTTTTTTTCGTATTCGGCATTGTTTCTGCAAAATTAATCCTTCGCTTGTCTGTTAGTGCAAGGCTGCAAAGAGAGATTGTGTCCTCCAAGGAGTACATCTGTGCCACAACGTTTGATTCACAGTACAAAAAAAGATGGTGGCCCTGAATACGGGTAGTAAGATCAAGTGGCTATCCTTTCTTAAGGCAACTCTTTTCTGCCTGGGCCTGGAAAACCTTTGCGGTACAGAGTCCTAGAGGATTCAGCCCTCAACGGCCCAGTTAAGAGATCTGTACTGAGCCCACATGTGGGGAGCAGAGGTGTGCGACAAAAGTGCAGGTCGACTCACCGTTGATTTCATGGACCTTAAGCTTAATTGTAGGTTTGAAGCCTTTTTGGATTTTATTCCTAAATCATTAACTAGGAAATTGTATACCCAATTCCGATTTGGTGATGTTTTGCTGTGAGTAGAAGGGTGCAGTGAATCATTGCACTGCATTCCCGGTTTGCTTAGAGGCAGACGAGTCCCCCTTGCACTATTCTTTTTTCATGCCTGGGCTACGTATGCCCTTGGAAGCGGTGGATAATAACCATCTGAAGACAACTTGGCACAAGACAGTGTTCCACTGCCTTTAGGCTGCTGGGTACAGAAACAAAAGATGCAATTGTGTACGCAGTAAGCAAGTATCTACATAGCAGTTGGATTATACAAGCACATTCTAAGCCCCTTCAAGAGGGCGATATCCCTTGTGGTTAATAACTTATTTCTAGAGGCATGTCACCAAAAGCTGTTCGATATGAGGGCCTCTCCTTTTAAATATGTGTTCTGTTTATATTTCTAAGGCCCATCTGCCTTATTATTCTACATAGCATTATAACCATTTAATAATACGCATACACTCTAGCAGGCTATGATTATGAATGGATGGATAGGATTATAATATCCGGTTATGTCTTTAGAATCATCGAGGGACTGCCTCTATCTCTTTTTTAATGATTATAGTGCTTTTGGGATGTATTTTACTTTTTAAATCAATGTAGCTGTTGTTATGATTAGTTACTGTAAGGAAGAAATCATAGAGTAACAATTACAAATTAGTTTTAAATTGAGTTTGCTAACACAGCACGCGAGGACCTTTGTAATGTTTTGCTAATTCTATATGACGCTGCTCTAAAGTACTCGACCAACTTCTTTTAACAACCCATATTGTCATGTTTTAATGTTTTTTAATAAAGTTGTTCAGTATTCTGTAATGCTATTTAACATCTAATTTTAATGTGATGTGTATGCTTTTATGGTGTAGTACCAAAATAAAGTACTTTTGATGATCATGAAATTGTTTCTCAAAAGGTGTTTATTAGTATGTGCAGAAGTATATCTGACCAAAATAGCTACATGTGAAACACTAACATGTTATAAATCTGCTTCCAAACAGTGACCCATTTGCTTTCCTTCTCTGCCTTGTCACGTTGGCCCCTAGGAATTACCATTCTGACACAAACAATATGGATATATAGCGGATATGTTCTCTATTCTTAGCACGCTAATCCACAAACAAGAGACTCTTTAGCATCCAAAATCACCTCCCATTTTTCAGTGAGCATCAAAATAAACTACTGATAGAACAGAATAGTTAATTAAAACGATTGTAAATCAGCAATAAAACCCATTATACAATCATGAAAAATGTAGCAAAAAACAAAAAATACATCAGAAAAGAAAATTAGTCGGTACAATAAATACAAAGTGTTAGCATTTTTCAAGGCTCTAAAACCTGAAGCTATAGTGATAGTACTGATATGTAACCGAAGTAAGCAATGTTGCATAAGTGTTGCATAAGTGGATCCTAGTGCAATGCCATCAGTGCCAGAGGCACGCTAAGCTGATCCTCAAAAAGCACTTTAAACTATGGAACAATTGGCCGATTTCAAATCCTAGTCAATAAGTAATTTATACTTTTGCCTTAGTATTTCACACATTTATCCTTATAATGAACCAATGATCTAAGTGGCCTTGATAAGGTAGTAGCTAGATGCGACAGTGTATGCACATTAATTATCTGATAACTATCTTGTTATTTGGGAAGTGTATCTCAAACTTTATCCATAAAATTAACAAATCTAGCCATTAGCCTAAAGTCAGTTTCTTGAAAACAATGTGATATAGCATGCAAGAACAGATGCTTAATTCAGAAAATAAAGCTTTGATCAATTTACTTCTTTCCCAAATGAAGGCTTGGAAAACGCAAAGAACATGCACCAATGTTTCCTTATAGTAAGTACAAAAGAGGCAAGCTTCGTTGGCTCTGGTGTATTTCCAACTTTGTGTATTTTCACCAACATCAAATTGGGCAAAATGCAGTCTTAAAAATGTAAGTTTAGGTTCCCAAGATATGGGCATCATTAAATATTCCCATGGTGCCAATTTCATGTAGGTTGCTATGGTAAAACTGATTATGGTGTTTGGACAGCAAATTCCACAAGTGAATTTCTTTGATTTTGCTTTTATCATTCTACTTAAAAGAGTTTTAAAAATATATGAGACATTAAGAGTCCATGGTACCATCATACTTAATTCACTACGAGTAGACTCAACGGCTCCGGTCAAAGAGGTGGAATTAGAATGAGTGAGTTCTTGGCTGAGTTGAAATTTAAAAGTACCTTTATTAGCTTTTAATAAATTAAACCAAAGTTTCAACAATGATGCCTTTTGGGCAAGTATCTGGTCCGTGAGTACACACTCTGAATGAAACTGGACTTCCCTTGTAGAATTTGGGAGCCTAAAGATGGTTTTATACAGCCTGGATTCCACTTGGTTAAGCATCCTTCAAATTTACCAGGCAGTGCTTCAAGCCCATATGTTAATGATGGTAAATACTTGCCATTTAGAACTCAGTAGCAGTGAGGGTCCTGTGAAATTTCTAGTCACTTTGTTTAATGGAAAGGCTATTCCTTTTGCTTTGCTTGAAATTGATCTCATATGTCAAGTTGCTTGGAATTCTCAATGAAGATCTTGGTTAGGTCACTTCATAAAGGTTTTTGTATTCTCTTTGTTAATATTCACACTAATGTTTCAGTGTTTAAGTGCCAAATTTGGTTAAGGAATGTTGGAGCCCTCTCATCAAGCAAGACTGTGCCATCAGTGAACTGCAGCACATTTAAGTTTGGTGGACAAGTCCTCTGATTTAAGTCTGATGGTCCATGTCAGCAACAAACAAAATGAATTAAATGGAGGCAAGCACAAACCCGTTTTAGAACTTTGTTTAAATACACTTTTTCAGACCGGGTTGGATCACTTCCTACTTTTACTTGAATACAATTATTAGAATACAAAGCTATGATGGCATTTAACGCATTGGATGGCAGACCCCATTTATTCCATTTTTTCCATAGCCAATTTCTGTTTATGCTATCAAATGCCTTGCTTAAGTCTATAAAATGAGCCTTTTACTGCATATTGCATTTTGGACTAGTACGGTAAGCCCCACAGAGTTATCAATGGTTCCACTGTCTATCTGAAATCCAGTTTGGCACCAGGGTATCAGGCCCAAACATTCTGCCCACTCTTGAATGACTTTTCGGATTAATGACACATACTATTTAGCCTCCACGTCCTGGAGGGCTATCAGCCTGTAGTTCAAAGGTTCTTCTTTTTACTTTTTAATGAATTGGATAGATTTAGGAACCATGCTGGAATGGAGGTATTGATCCAGTGTAATCACATTTTTCAAAATATCAGCCTGATGCATTTATCCAGAAAGTGGTATTGATTTGGGGATAGTAGCTGGCATCCAATTGAAGGTGTAGGGTTTCCATTGCTTGGGCCAAGGTTAGATGATTATATATATATATCATATTTGATTAAAGTAAAATGTTACATTTTTTTAGAGCAGTTCCATTGAAACAAATCTATCCATTCTCTTTCACGTAACTAAAAAGGTGGCGGTAAAGAAACGTATAATCTAAAACTGCTTGGGAGCAACATGAGGGAATGCAGAAGGCTGCTCAAGTCTACTACACCCGTTAGCTGCTCTTAAGTTAAGCCCATGTAGTATTCCTCAACTAGGCTTTTGCAGACAGGATATGCTCTGTGTGGATGCAATTGCAATGACGAAATCTGCAATATTATATTTTGTGCTTTGATGAACTCTGCATCCAAATTAGGTGTCAGAGGTTGAGGTTAAAATCTCCCATAACTATAAATTCTATTTCTTAGTGGATACTGGAGATACGCTCCTAAATAGTCCATCTTGGGACAAAGCACTTTAACTATATATTCAGTATTATTATTTATAGCTGATCTTCATTTGGGACTGACAGCACAACTCACAGGAGGCACGATTTCTTAGTATTTTATTTACTTGATTGTTCAAAGTGGTTTTCATAAACATTGAGAGATTGCCTGCTGATCTTTCTTTCCCTAATGTTTTTATTGCAAGAATGTAATGAGGCTTGTAGCCTGCAAGGAAAGGTAGATTGATTCCTAATGTTTCTTGAAGACACATCAGAGCAAACAAGGTCATATATTTAATTGCTTCTTCCATGGAATTAAGGTTATTCCATCCTTCTATGTTCCATGAACATAATTCTGATTGATTAATTTCATAATCACGGGGGTCCAGTTGCTTGTTAGATGTTACAATATTAGGAGAACTGTTGTTTAGCAAACCTATTGCTAATGTAAATCAAGATGTTTTGGTAGAGTTTCACTGGTAACAATGTCAATCCTGCCACATTTGATCATCTTTCTTAGACTCAAACTCCAGTCCCTTGGTTACTGATGTTAACTGTAATTGTATTGATCTCCTGATAATGATTGGGGTGACTCATCGATTTTTTCAAGTCAGTCTGCTTGGGAACATCATTTTAAATGAGTTGCTACAACCAGATGTTCTTGTCTGCTCTTAGTATTTGTCTGCACACTCATTTCATCAGTAATTGATGAAACCATAAGGACTGCTGGATATCTTTCAGGCTCCAATGGTGTAATTTGTACACCCTACTCAAATAAATGTTAGTTCTGGTTATAGATTCCAGTTTAGATTTGGAATCTAAAGTTAGTCTTGTTTCATTTAGTTCACCCTGGCAAAGGCGCAGGAATACAACTTTGCTAACTGATTGAGCAGAAAACAAAGAATTACAAGTTAGAGACTTCAGTAACTTGCAGATATTGCTGCACTTTAAATAGTCTTGGGGACCATGTGATGTGCATAATGGCTTTAATAGTACAAATGGTTCCTGGTTGCATTAGTTTGTTCCTGAGGTGTTTCTCACAACCTCTCCAATTATTTGCGTCTCCATGATGGCTTCAATATTGGTTCCAAAGTCAGTTCTTTAATCAACGTAAAGCATTGATTAAGATACCTTAGAGGCTATTTCATGGATAGATATTATTCCTGGCTTATTTACTGTGATATTATTGCCAGCAGTAAGATTCTTTTGAGTTTGATGCAGTATAGGCTGTCTACTCAGATCTTCCAAAGTTGTACGGCTAGCAACAATTTGTGATTGAATATTGTTTGAGCCTATACTTGGTTTACGTAAGGTACCATCATTCTGCCTATCTGATTTGGTTTCTTGTTGATTTCTTTTCTGTTCGATGCATTAGTTAACTCCTATTCCTTCAGTAAGATATTGAGATGTAAGTGATGCTAACGGTTTAGGCTTTTTATATACTCCATCTGTTGGTAGTGAGAATGGTGTAGAAATTTGGACCCCTGGACTTTATTCTTCATTGATTAGTGGTGAAACCATAGATTGCAGCTGAAGTATTTCTGGAGGCTTACTAGCTTTCTTTTAAAACAGAGGATAAAGTCTAGGTTTAGTGAGTTCAGTTGCCTGCTTACTAATAGGGCGCATGTCTCTGCATTAGTTTAAATTGCTTAATCTTTTGAAGAGGACAAACCACCCCTTCTTATTTTCCAAATGTGAAGGCTACTCTAAGCAGGCTATCACCTCCTTGGGATGGGAGGCAGATGGTTGTCCATTAATCTCTGCTGTACTACAGATTTCTTTGTTAGTGTTACCTTGCTCACTGAATTGATTGGAGAATTATAGTTTGATTTGCTAAATTGATCACTTTAAAGTCATCTGCTGTAGATTGCAGATTAGACAGGACGAACTTGATCTCTGTGACATCACAATTAGTGAGCAACTGCAGGAACTTCATGGATCCATGGAACCTTTTTGTGCACAAATTAAAAGTGAAGGTAATTCCTGTAGATTGGCATCAAAATTCAAAATAGAAATTTCCATTGTTTGAGCAGTAATTAATTAATTTTCCATTTTGCCTTGTAAAGGTCATTATCATTACATTTAATGCAGCTGGTTGGCATCATCATTGATGTTATCTGCTACAGATTCATTTCAACCTGGTGACCACCACCAAATGCCCATGGTCCTCTGGGGGACTAATTCCAAGATCTCCTCTTTGTGATCCTTAGAGAGTATTTGAATGATGGTCGTTGAGCCCGCTTGCAGCTTGGACTTTTCCTGTTGTTCTGACCAGTTGCATCAGGGCCCATTTATTTTGCCTATAGAATCTCTATATGAGCCATTACTTTGTGCATAGTATCAAACTTTGGCACACGCAGCTAGTTATATCATGAAGTTCTATCACGCCTTGATCTACTTGCCTTCTTGTTTACTAGTAGTGAAGTCCTGTAGCTTGAATGGGTAGTTTGAATGGGTCCTCACTGCTTTAGCTAATTTTATCATGCCCACATCATCTTAATGTCATTTCGGTGGTATTGACTGAGTCAGAACGGACTACACTGATATGTTTGCTAAATAGTTTGATTTAATTTGTATGTATTTAAATTTTTCATTTTAAAGGGCTGTGAGATATCCTATACACCCAATGGACTGATCTTAGTTTGAACTCTTTAATTAAATTCTCTCTCAATTAGCTTTCAATTACCTCCTTCAGGATTAATTGGTGTTGCTTATAATTCGAAATGATTAAACTGCGATAACTGGCTAAGATAGCTAGGATGGTATGCTAGTCCATGCTGTTGATACATTAGTTCATATGATAAACCCATGCTCCTAGCCCCAAGCTGCACTGGGTCCGCTTTCACTGGCAAACCTGCCGGCACTTTCCCTGCGCCCCCAGCAACCAGCTCCCTCACCATTTACTTCCTCAGCCCATCTGAATTGGCTACCCAAATCTTGTGCCTGAAGGGGGGGTGCTGGAGAGCCAGGGGGCTGGAGGTGGGGGGGAGCACAAGTCACACAGTGTGCACGGTTGCACCCAGCCACTTTTGTGACTCATCTGCTCCTTGGTGAGGAAAACTGGCTGTTCTGGCACTTTGGGAGGATGAGGCGGTCAATTGAATGGAGCCTAAGGCAAAAGAAACTCCAGTCAAAGTTGTTATGCAGTGGGAAATCATTTTTTGAGGCAAGTACTGTGCCTCCCGTTTAGTACTCCTTTGATCTTGTTATGGTTTGATGTAGGACTTATGCAAATCTCTGAAAATATTGCAGTTAGACCTACAATATTTTGGAGGTGACTTTGGGCTACACCAGAATTGTCACACTATTGTTGTGGGCTTGAGGAAATACTCAGTTACCCCAGGGCAGGTAATCTCCCCTGGATTCAATATGTAAGAGAGACCCTTTTGAGCATGGGGTAGAGCAAGCAATCAGGAAAATTGTCCCCTTAAAGCACCGGCATCGATAAAATCACTGGGGGCTGTTTTTGTCCGAGATTGATGTCTGGTCACCATATATTCACCTTTATTGCTGTCCTTCCGCTGATCAAGCAGTGATTGAGGTGCTACTTTTTTTCCCTGTCATCCTTGTTGAACCTCTTGCCATTTGTAGCTAGGTTTTACTATGCTAAACAGACTTCAAAGAAGCCCTTTTCTCCTTTAAATGGATGTTTAAAGTCTGCTTTTGTTGTCAGAACAGATGTTTTCTGCCTTCAAATGTATTTTCACTAAAACATGGGCACAATTGTTTTCGTTATGTGATTGGATTTTTTGCTAAATGTAATTTTTCCCCGATTTTTTATGCATGATGAGATTAAATATTTTGTTCGGAATCACATTGATATATGCTCAATAAGGAAAAACTGACGGGAACCTGAAAGTAAAAATATTCATTTGGGCAAGTCAGTAATGCCTGACCAAACTACTTACTACAAGCTAAAATAGCAGGACCAATTGTTTACTTTGTAATAATTGTGGTCTGAGGCCTCATTCAGGAGGGCACAAGAAGAAGATGAAACATAGACCTAGAGACTCCGGTGTTGGAAATAGTAATAATAATCCAGTTACTGGAATGCAGCCCTTCTTTTACCTGGATCTTCAGCATCATAATCCAAGAGAGAACTTTACAAACATCTCTGAATTCTCATAATCTACTTGTTGGGTGTTGAAGAACTGGTTAGGAATATTTAAGTGGAGGACGTTTGATGATTTAGAAACTAAGAGCAACACGCTTCAGCACTTTTATCGACTGGACTGTCATGAAACACTTGCTAATGCATGGATTGGAACCATGGAGTTGTGCAGGGTGTGTCTAGGAGACTATGGTTGGCATGTTTGAGATTTTAGGTTAATTTGTAGTGGCATAGAATGACAAATAGTCATTTTGTATATGACCCTGCTTTCAGCAGAAAGAAAGCCAGCTTGGTGGTGCTATGCTGAGGTAGGAGTAAGCTTAGGTATGGTATATAGGGTTCTAGTGGTGCTACCTTGTTGAATGTGACGAAGGATTGTTGAGGGAGGTCCGCTGGAGGACTACTCCAAAGGTCAAGTCTACTAAGTATCAATAACAGTATGGAGTGCTTTAGCCTATTGAACGGGATATGTGGGTAGATCATACGTATGTTTAATATGTCATATTGTTCTACGGTAGTGTTAGTGGTCATGAAGGATTATATTTTTTGCCAAGTTTTATTGTGGAGGAGACAGTAAAGCAACTGTCCTCAGTGATAGGTTGAAGAATCTTAAAATAAAAAGTAACTCTATGCACTTAACTCAAAAAATAGCTTTTACTCTTTGCAACGAAGGTGAAACTGGAGTAAAAATAATTGAAGAATTTCAACATACAGGAACTTGAAGCCACTTCAAGGTCATCACAAATGTGGCCAATGCAGTGTTTGAAACCAGACTACAGAAGGATGCACCTTCACTGATGGCAAAATTACCTAGACTCACAAAGAATTTTCAAAATGCAATGTTGTCTGCCCATGTAAAAAGATCTACATAAGTAAGACCAATCAAGAAGTGAGACAACAAATTGTTTAACATAAATCCTGAATTAAGACGAACACTGTAGAAGCACCAATGGTTAATCATTTTAATCAAATGGGTCACACAGAAAAGGAGTTCCACTGGACAGTGTCATCCAAGCAGACCCCAGAGGTGGAGACATTGAATGTAGACTCATGCGTAAAGAAGCATACATGAGTATGAAATTCAATACGGTGCAAAGAGGTCTTAATGAAATGTCTGAGACTAATAGACTGTAGTACAAACAAGTTTCTAGGTCTTGGTTACTCCGCTGCGCAATGTGTCAATAAAGTTTTTTAATATACAAAACAATTCCCAGAATCACTTGAGGCACTTCCTGTCCTTGATTGAACTCGCCTACTTCGTAAACCACAGGAATAGACTGCCATTTTTTTTATCTCAAGGAGGACTGGATGTTGCAGAGAGAGCCCATGCTGACTAAAAAGTAAGTGATTTACCATTACAAGAATTTGCAAGTCATTTGTACAGCCTCCTTATAATGAGCATGCTATTTGTCAGGTCCGTTGCTTAGCCAGTGCGTGATAAATGTGCTCTTCCACAAGGATACAAGACGTTTTTCAAAAGCTCATCATCGAGCGATGATTGTTTTTACAAGCGCATACATTACAATGTAACAAGATTAGATCCAATGAATCGGCCTATGAAGAAAAGCCGTTTGTTTTACTTCGCTGCAATTTTTGTAATTTCGAAAGCAGGACTCAGTTCCACATTTGAGCATCAGTTGCATAAATTGGTCTGCATTGTTCGTATTCTTTCAGTAGCACTGGAGGTTTATCCCAAAAAAGAACCAAGCACCAATGCCGAAAATCCGCTGCCTGTGGTGAGGCCAAGGTCAATCCAACATATTCACCTTTTACCATGCTTGATAAAGACGAACCACGTTTCAAGCAATGGCCATCCTTTACTTGTGCCTGTGAGGTAAATAGCTTCATCAATGCATTCTTGTAATGCCTAACAAGTTGGGGAGAGTGCTGCACATCTCACCTAAAATATTCCCTCTTCCCTTTCCAAAATTCACGAAGCCCTTGTCTTGAAGAGAACTCACAAAGACATCTTGGGTTTGAAACGCGTAGACCATTTCCCACGGGGGATCCGAGTGCAATGATTATCAATACGGAGGATTAAAATTGATTTTTATTAACAAACAATTGTTCAAGCCCATGTTAAATAGGTTTGGACCCCCTAATTGTCCGTTTACCAAGAGTGTTTGTTGAAAATTTATAGCTCTAGCTTTTTGAATTATAGGACTGGTGAAAATTGATTATTTGTATATTGATGTTTCAGAATGTATCATTTTCTGTTTGTTTGGCTTGTTTAAAAATAAGGTTTCCTTTTTACACTGAGCACAAGGTTTTTCACAACTCAGTCTTTGCACATTTGAAGAATTGATTGGAAGTTAGTAATGTGTTTAACCCAAATGTACAAAAAGAAATCTGAGGTCATGCTTATTCAGTAAAATGTTCCTCATACAAAAGTAAAGATGTGTATGAATCACACAACCATCTAATTTTGTATTGTTTTACCAACATTTGTAAGCAAGTAGAGTTGAACCCTTCTGAAATGGCACTTTCAACTTTGATTCCTTTTTCTTATTATACATTTACTATTGCCACTGGTGCAAAGAATTAGTCGTTTGAGTCCCATTACAAGGGTAGACTAACAAATGGTGGTTCACATAGCTCAGAATATGGAAGAGTTTGTGCACCGCCAAAAGGCTGTTGGGTGGCTTCAATTAAAGCAAAGCGTTGGTTTTCCTAGTTGTATTTACTCATCCCTCCCCTCATACTTGTGATCTACTGCCCAGTGTTGAAATGATAGGCAATACTATTAACCCCCTGGCTAGAGTTGATCTTGTTACCACTTTGGGAGAATTATTGATCACAGATCCCCATAGAGAGACAGTATTTAATTTAGTGAATTCCCCTAAGGTTTAGCCTTGGAGAACCACTACTGATAATTAAAGATTGTTTGAATATAGAATTGTAATATTCATATAATTAATATAAGCAAATTGGTACAGTATTGTAACTACGCCTAAAAGAATATATGGAGCCCAATAGAGCACATAACACCCAACTATTCTTTTTCATTTCTAATTTTATATTCCCTTATTCAAATTTGAATAACCTGCCAATGCATCCAGTTACTCAGAGGCATATGCCATAACCCACATTACTTCTGATCTCATGTCTGGGAGAACTAGATTAATGCTTGAGCAGAGACCACTCTGAATGATGCCCCATCACCTTATTCACCTAGTATACTTCTCCACTTCTTCGATAGCCAAGAGAATATTTATATAGAGAACCACACATACATCCTCAGCTGACCCAGGGCATGTAACAAGGCAGAGAGGGCTATCTTGAAGAGGCTGAGCACGTGCCTCAAATTGGCTAATGCTATCTTCATTGGGCTTAAGGTGCCCTTGAGCACACTAAATGAAAGAAAGATTAATACCATGCATCAACAAGCAGAATGCTGCTATCAATCAACTGAGCGTTAATTTGCAATATATGAGATAAGAAATGCTTTCAAATACATAAAAGCAGAAATGGATTTGAAGAGACATTAACAAACAGCAATGATCCTGACGGTTTCAAGTGTATCCCATTGTCTTAGACAGTCTTTTAGAGGTAGTAATAATGGTATTTTCCCAATACATTGAACATATACTGCTCTGGCAAACTCATGGTTTACCTACCTCATTTAGAGTCACAAAAAAAACTTAGGGGCCCATTAGGATGGCGGTCGGAAAATCTTCCCGACCGCCATGGTAGCGGGAAAAGACCACCCACAAGGACCGCGGCATAACCGCCGGTCCAATTAGGATGCTCCGCAGTCGAAATCTGACTGCGGCGGTCGGATTCTGGCGATTAACATTGCGGTGGTCGCTGCTGCCGGCAGCACTGCCACGATGCCAAAAAGAGGATGTCCTGCATATCCCTGCACTGCGTGGCAGGCACTGCACAGTGCCTGCCACCTTGTATAGGGACATGTAGGAGGGTACCATGGGTACCTCCCAGTGCACCCACACCCCCAACACATTGGGGGCCTGCAATGGGCCCCCGGAACATGTCTCCGCATGCCTTTCCATGGCGGTTCCACCGCAGCGGAAAGGCTGACTACCGCCGGCATCATAATCGTGCCGGCGGTGCTTGGCCCTGATCCGTAACAATTGTAGCAGTCTAGCTCTGCCCGCCAGACAAGCGGGCGGACTGCAACCGGCGGAAAAGTGGCGGGCGGAAAATCACACCGCGGCGGTCAAAACTGCAATGCTAAACAGACCGGCGCTTTTCCGGGTTTTGATGGCAGGCGGATGGCCGCCGCCGGCACGGTGGTTGCAACGCCGGACCGGCGGCAGTTATCTGCCCGCCATCCTAATAGACCCCTACGTTTCTGATAGAAGATTTTCCTCCATTACACACAGCAACCTTCAACTACTGGCCTATCCACAATAGGACATGGCCCGCCTTTTTAGGGCAGGCTTCTGATGTTTTTTTTTTCAGGTCACGACTATCGTGAAAGTCACAACAGTTGAGGACATTGAATTGCAACATGACCCCATGCACTGGGGTTCGTGAACATATCTGGTCTCCTGATTGTGTTAGGGATGTGCATACTGGCAACACCTTTAAGTTCTTGAACTTTCTTTGTAGGACAGTTTTAGCTTATCATCTCAGAAACTTGTGGGTCTTAAAATATCATTTAATATAATATATTTAATGTACCATGTCCTATGGATCCAATCAAATAGATGAAAGAGCCATCATACCAGGAATGTGAAGTTTTGCCAACCTTCCTAGCATTGTTGGAGATCAATATGGTGGTAGAGCTAGGAAAGTGAGAGCAATGTGAATCTCCCGGATTGGGCACTGCTATACCTCCACTCCCTCTCTTCCTCTTAAACTCCTTCCCCTGCCTCACGTTTGTGCACACTTAAAGAGCCCAACATGGGAAAACCCAGCTCAGACGTCTAACAGCTAAAAACAAGAATCAGAAGTAAAAAAAAAATCAGAGAGGCACTGAAAAGGATTGATCTCATTTATTAGCAAGTGTACTGTAGCAGGCTCCAGGGGCTGGTCAACTAGAGCCTCATAACTATACAAGGCAATGCAAAATAAATATAACTAGTGCAAAACTTAACATTGAAATGGCAATAATCATCACATCTTGTCATAGGACTGTGGTGACCAGGTCTGCCTTCAACTACAGAAAAGATGGGTAGGAACAGAAGCAGTCACCCCCTATAGAGTGAGCCGAGCTATGCCTCTAGTGCACTATCCACACTGTACCATGGTCATTAGCGAACCCCCTCCTGCTGCTTTAGTGCACCATGATTTTGCACATCACTCGTTTTGTCAAGAATATTCATTGTGGAACTAATGGTGCTGCGTTTGGGCTCTTTTCTGGTGTGAAACATCCATTATAACACAGGCATTGCACCGTAATGCCTTTACAACACAGCCAATACAACTAATGTGCCCTTACAATGCATGCCATTACAACGCATGCCATTACAACGCATATGCCGATACAACGCATGCTATTACATCAAGAATTAAGGTAAATGTTTAGTTAAGTACTATGAATTAATTTATTGTGGTATTGTATGTAATAGTAATATTGGTAATGTTTCCAAAACAATACATTTTATATTTGTAGAGGGTGTAATTATTATTCTCTGACAGGGGATGCAGGGGAATTAGGGATTTTGGGTGGGGGAGTGTATTAATACTTAGGTATTAATTGTAATACCTGGAGATTCATGACTATTAAATGTAATATTTTATTTTATTAATAATTAAAAAATTATACTTAAGAGTGTGTGAAACCCTATCTCTGGAATGGGACACAAGGGAAATATGAGTTTTGGTGGGGGAGTGTATTAGCACCCGAGTATTAATTTTGATACCTATATTTTAAGATGTTAATGATAGTTACATTTAATAATACTTTTTAGCAATTTACTAATAATTAAGTATAATATGTATGATGGTGTGACACCTTTTGATTGGCATGGGATGTAAGGGAATTAGGGTTTTTGGGTGGGGAGTGTATTAATGCCTTCCTACTAATTTTAATACCT
This sequence comes from Triturus cristatus, assembly GCF_964204655.1. Lineage (NCBI taxonomy): Eukaryota > Metazoa > Chordata > Amphibia > Caudata > Salamandridae > Triturus > Triturus cristatus. Next base: position 517,345,091 of record NC_140595.1, on the reverse strand, counting down.
TGATATTAATTAATATGTAATTAATTGTTACTTTTCAGTAATTGGATAATTAAAAAAAATTATCAGGGTTTGACACCCTTTCTCTGACAAGGGATGTAAGAGAATTGGGGATTTTTGGTGGGGGAGTGTGTTAATACTCATGTATAAAGTAGAAATACCTGGGTATTAATGGATATTGCATTTAATATTAATTTTAAGTAATTTAATATTCGTTAAACATAATACTTAAGAGGTTGTGACACCCTTTCTCTGGAAGGGGATGCAAGCAAAGTAGGGGTTTTGTGCGGGGGAGCGTATTAATACTCAGGTATAAATTTTAATGCCTGGGTCTCAATGGATATTAAAATTAATTTCCATTTTAGTTAATTTAATATTTATTAAACATAATACTCATGAAGGTGTCACATCTTTTCCCTGCCAGGGGATGCAAGGGAAATAGGGGTTTTGGGTGGGTGAGTGTATTAATCCCCGAGTATTAATTTTAATACTGGTTTAGTAATTTAATTTTTGAATATTAATAATTTTAGAATATTTGTAATAATTAAAACAAAAAACGATGAGTGTTTAATATTAACAGTTTGGCATGGGATGATACAGAAATAGATTTCCTTGTCCAGTGGTGTGTAGTATTTTTAAAACATTATTGATTAAATATAGTTGATATATAATACATTAATAAAATATTCAAGCAAAGGTAAAAATGGTCATAAGTACACTCTTATAATTTTATTTTAAAAAACAGTAAATTAGATCATAAAAATACATTTATTTATGAATTATAAATGAAATAAATAAATAGGCCACATAAAAGTATTTAATATAAAGATTACATTAATAAACATGTTAAATAATATTTTATTTTTAAAGGAGTACATTAACATTTTTTTGTACATATTTTTTCAATTTTTCCCACGTTTTTCCATTGAAGTGAATGGGTGAAATTGTCCTTTTTTTCTTTTTACTTTTACAGATGACGTACCCGATTGTGCATTTGTTTCTACGGTCGGTGGAGCATCGTGATCAGGATCGGAAGTAAGGAAGAGCTTTGGTACGGTAAGACAAATTTTATTTATTTACTAGAGATTGGGCAGTGGCATACTTTATTGTAAGAAGAGAGGAGGAAGATAGATAGTTGTTAGCATTTTGAAGTATGTTTTGAATGTTCTAACAACCTTTTCATTCCTTTACAGGTAGCGGTTGTAGGCCCACGTCGAGATGATTGCTTTTTTTACACTTTTTTTTTTTTTTTTAAAACAAAGTATGTGGAAAAGTTTATTTACATTTCTTTTAAACCAATGTGTAAAGGAAGCAATCTTTTTTTTTACATTTTGGTGCAACACGTTTTTAAAAAAAAATTGCTTATTCATGGATGTTCAAGTATGTGGAAGTTTGGAGAACACAGATGGCATGGATGGACAAATGGAAGTTTTGGACAATTTGGACTTTTTTCAAATGGATTTTAACTTAATGCAGGATTTTTTTCTGGATATTAAAGTTTGGATTTATTATTTTGTCACACTTTTGGCAGAAAATGGATGGGGAGAGGATTGCAACAATGGATTTTGTGTTGCGTTTTTTGCCAAAATTATTTCATTTTTCGGGATTTCATTTTTGGGAAGCATTTTTTTTCAGTTTACACAGTATATTTGCAGCTATATGTTTGCTATAAAATATGGCTATGGCAATCTGTGTCTCTTTTGATAGTTTTGCATGTGATTTGGATTTGATAGTGGATTATGGATATGAGACTTTGGATATTTGGTGAGCTTCAGATTCTTGGTAAACTATGGAATTTTACAAATGAACAACAGTCGAAGATAGAAGACAACTGAAGGTAGGAAACCCTACTTTTTTTAATTTGAATGCCAATTTTCTTTTAATTGTAAAACAGGCAAGTAAGATTGAATAGGTGTTAGTGATAGTTAGAAATTTAGGGGCCTATTATGATGGCGTGCGATCCGCATGCCATAACTCCCCGCCCAACCGCCCATTACCCCTCGCCATATTACCATTGCGGGGGCTACCGTGGTGGACGGAAAGACCGTCTGCCACTTTTCCACCGGCTTGCACTCGTCACCGCCATCCATATTATGATGTGTGCGGTGGGCATGCCTTTCCATGGCGGAGACTCCCCGATGGAAAGGCATGCTGAGATTGACTTTGGGGGCCTGTTGGGAGCCCCCGGGGATCATGGGGGGAACCTGTGGTACTTCCCTTCATTGCCATACACAAGGTGGCAGGCACCACGCAGTGCCTGTCACGTTGTGCATTGCAACGCATGACATGCACCTTTGACATTGCGGCGGGTGCAGTTTACCGCAACGCTCACCACAATGTTAAAGGCAAGAATGTGCCTGCCAGTTTGGCGGGCGCATCCTAATTTGCCTCGTGGGACTGCCGCACCGCTGGCGGTCGGTCCCATTTTCCGTTACATTGGCGGGCGGACAGAGTCCACCCGCCATCGTAATAATGCCCTTAGTATGTGTGCAATATTGTCTAGGTAGTCTGAAACCACATCAATGAAAACTTTTACATTTGTGGCAATAGCCTCTCAGGCCTTTCTTTTGTTCTTTTGGAAATTCATGGGTTCAGACTAAAAGTTTATGATTGTGCTGTTCTCATTTCTTTGAAACTTTGCTCCTTGTTCAAAATTTCCAGGAAATGATATGGATTTGGATGAGGTTTTCTGATTGATTTATTAAAGGAGTTGTGCCATCTCTCTTTGGCATTATTGGTCTTTGCTCCTCCCTCTAAGCAAGTTGTGTAACAGTTCCACCACTTCACAGGAAAACGTGGCTTCCTCCTGGGACCTGACATGCTTAGATGGCCAATCCATGTGTCCTCAAATTAATTTAGTAGGTCGCCCAATTTGTCTTCATTCATTGTAAAATAGTCAGATTTAGTAATTGATGTGTAGTATTCATCCACACAGTCAGGAGAAACAAAGCACAAGGCAGTTAGGTTTTTTAAAATCAAATTGCAGTTTACTGTCTGATATCAATTCTCAACTAAGGATGTTTTGTTAATTTTTCGCCAATCCGCCTGTGAAAAGTGAAAAAAAACATCCTTGAGATTGGGTATCAGGATACATTTTGGTTATGGTGTTAATCATTGATAATTCGAAAACAAATAAAACTTTTGCTAGGATTTTTATTTTGTGTTTTAGATTTTAGCATTGTTAGAAGTTCTGTGTAAGTTGAGGTTGGCTTATCAGGGAGTACACTGTACACTAAGGGAACTACAGTGTTAATAATTTAGGTGTGCACAGTGTATATTTAGGTGAATGGATGGGGTGTGGATTTAAATGTCCCATCCATCATCCAAATATCACTAGTCTCCAATTTTACAAGGTTACGGGTTGTGCTGAAGATTAGTGTTCTTTTATGAGGGTATTTGTTGTCATGCACAAGAAAGGTTTCATTAGTAACAGCAACAGTTAGTTGAGGAGGAATGTTAATATCAGAGTATGGTAAGGGTGCTACACGTTGGGGGTTACATGCTTGTTTTTTTCTCTGTATAATTCTGTGTAAGTTTGGGATTGTGGGAATACAAATAGCTACATGTATAGGAATGTTTTGGAATACCTTCCTCAAAACTGTGGCACAGGGTTAATTGGAGGTGGGTGCAAGTTCTTTCATTTGATTTATGTTTTTTCTAACCTCAATCTCTGCTTACAATAAAGGTAGCTGCCGTATTTTAGGAGTCGGTTTTCTATTTAGGATTATACATAACTAGCTTTTCTTGCTGATACCATTTTGTAAAAGAAGGGAGAAAATGAGTTTTTGTGTTATATGTTTTTCAATTAACATTTAATCTGCAAAGAAAAATGTGTTAGTTATACATGCTTGACTAGTGACGTTTCAGAAAACAATATTTGCAATGTATTGCAGTTAAAATGTGCTTTTGGAATTTGATATTGTTTATTGTTTTGAACCTGCAGAAAAACTGGTTAATCATTAGTTAGTTCTCAATGAGTTTTTGAAGAACATGTTCTTTGTTATATTGCTTGATTTGGGATTTGTGAGCTGTGATTTTCTAATAGGGTTTGTAGTTGATGCCTGTTATAAGAGAGGCAATTTGTATAGTTATGTTTGTTTGCCTCACCTTAGTAAGGTTCCTTTGGTTTCTTGTTTGTCTTTTTGCTGGTATAGAATTGTTTCTCCAGTTGTTTTTTCTGGGTTTCAGTTTTCTCCCTTCTAGGTGATGTTGGGAAGATCTAAAAGGAATAGTGGATTTTTAATGATGGATGTTTGCTTAGCGTTTGTAAAAAGAAATGTTTTTGTGAGTTTTTGTTGAAACATTAGGTTTTTTCAACTATTTTACCTGTGAAATGCCTTCTGGTTCTCAAAGTACTGCTGTAGATGATGTATTGCAGTCCAGATGATGGGTTTCTGTTTATTTAGGCTGTGCACACAAAAAAAGGATAATGACTCTGTTTTGTTTTTTATCGTTTACATTTATTAAAGCAAGAACTGATCAACACCTTTGCAGAGGCAAACAAAAAGCTGAGTTAGAACTGTAATTTTGCCCCCTAACACTGACCAGCACCTTCCCTGAGGTTAGCACCTGTCGCAGTTTGAATAGTAATTTTGCTCCCCACCACTCACCAGCACCTTCCCTAAGGCAAGCACCCGGCAGAGTTAGAATAGTAATTTTTGCCCCCACCGGTGACCAGCACCTTCCCTGAGGCAAGCACACAGGGTGTTAGAATAGTATGTTTGCTCCCCTGCACTGACCAGCACCTTCCCTGAAGCAAGCATCCTGTGGAGTTAGAATAGTAATTTTGCCCCCACCACTGACTAGCACGTTCCCTGAGGCAAGCACACGGCGGAGGTAGAATAGTAAATTTGCTCCCCTACACTGACCAGCACCTTACCTGAGGCAAGCACCCTGCGGAGTTAAAATAGTAATTGTTACCCCCACCAGTGACCAGCACCTTCCCTGAGGTAAGCACTCTGTGTAGTTAGAAAAGTAATTTTGCCCCCCACGACTGACCAGCACCTTCCCTTTGGTAAGCACTCATTGGAGTTAAAATAATAATTTTTCCCCCCCACCAGTGACCAGCACCTTTCCTGATGCAAGCACCCTGACGTGTTAGATTAGTAATTTTGCCCCACACCAGGGACCAGCACTTTCCCTGAGGCAAGCACCTGGCGAAGTTAGAATAGTAATCCCCCCCCCCACAACTGACCAGCACCATCCCTGATGCAAGCACCCAGTGGAGTTAAAATTGTAATTTTTCTCCCCACCATTGTCTAGCACCTTCACAAAGGCAAGCATCCATCGAAGTTAGAAGAGAAATGTTGGCTCATAGTACTGACCAGCACATTCTCCAAGATACAAATACTTTACAGTGTACTTACAGAAGAATTTCTTCTGAAATTTGTTTCAATTTTGATTGTTGTATGTCTACAGTCAAAGTCTGTGAATGTTTGAAATTTTATTCAATTTATGTTTTTGGGTTTTTTCACTAAAAGTTAAATCAGATTTTTTTTAAACATACAATTACTTTTTGACAGAATATGGGTATTGTATTGCTGGATCTTTATTTTAAGTTCTGTGAATATATTCAAAATGTAAACATATTTCTAGTTGTGTCAATTAATTGTTTTCTATCTAAATGTGTTTCGTTTTCAACTTACACTTACTTCCGTCAATAGATGGCAGTGTTTGAAGTCCAAACTGGCAGATTTCTCCTCTTACTGCAGATCCATGTCGTTACCAAGGAAGTCAGTGCACCACTGAGAACAAAATGGTGGTCGGCTTAATTTATATGTTTGTTAGGGGTAAACGAAAATGTAAAAGAAAATATGTTTCAAAAACGATTTTCCCACGTGATTCAGAACCTGACAGAATGTATATTTTTTATGTTGTGTGTGAAATCTTGGTTTATACGTTCCGTTTCAGAATGGCAGCCATTTTGAGGAGATGATGGGTCGGCTGCTGTAGTGAAAATAGTGGAAGGATACCTGTTTCTTCTGCTTTGTATGTGGATGCTGCTTTTGCCACCAAGTGTAGTGTTTTTGTGTAAAATGTGATGTTTTTCCAAGAACATTTCTATATGTATATATATAAACATATTCTTTTTTATATTTTGAGATAAAATAATTTTTCAATTATTACATTTTTTAAAATATTTTTTAAGTAACATTACTTGTACTTTAAAATAGGAGAATTACAATGTGTTTTAATGGTATGTGGTGTATCAGTATATGTAGTTATGGTATGCGATGTAATGACAGTTTCAATGTATCACTATGAACATGCATTGCAATGACTTGCCTTGTAAAAACATATATTGTGATGGTAGTTGCGTTGTAAAGTCCATATTGTGAAAGTATGCAATGTAATGGTAGTTGAGTTGTAACTTCATATATTATTTTCTGGTGTAAGGAGCTTGTGTGCCAGGGTGCTGTTGTGCATGTTTCACAAGTTCAATGATGGCATTCCTTTGTCTGGTATAGTCACCATCACAACATTCAGCATCCTACCCTCTCCAGCCACCCCATGCTTGTCTGGTGGTAGAGGGCATAAGCTGCCAAATACCACACTCATGCTTCTTCAACCTGCTTCAAGTTCCTACTCATTGTGTTAGGCAATGGGGAGAGAATATACAGTCATGATGTGAGCACAAATGTAAATTGGTTTCTGTGAGAAAACATTAATTCCCTTTGATAGCCTTAGCACACACACCAATGCTTTCTTCAAAGAAAACCCAGGAATTGTATGTGTGCAACAATTAGCCACACATCAATACATCTAATAAAAAGAGACCTTCAGTCCATATTAAGTTAGTTAAAAGAGAAAAATTGAAAAGAAAAAATAAGAAAATCATATTAAGGTATACAACAAACACAAATATCCCATACAAATATGTTGGAAAATGCACACATATGAGAAAAATGTCATAGTCTTGCATGACTATCCATGAATGACATCAGCTGGCTAAAAGCTGATTGTTGGTTGTTAGAAATTGAGGTTTCTGGTTGGCAGAGTATACACCTTGTCCAAGCAGGAGCCACAATCCTAGTCAGGGTAAGTCAGATACACAACCTAAATTACCTTGTGCTCACCCTCTGGTAGCTTCACACAGACCAGTCAGACTTAAATTAAGAGGCAATGTGTAAAGTATTTGTGCAACACTTAAATTAAAGTAACACATCAAAAACACCACAAAAAAGCCCACACCAATTTAGAAAAATAGAGAATATGTATCCGAGTACAACAAGATCAAAAAAACAAAAAGCTCATAAATGGAAGTCAAGATGTGAATTTTTAAAGATTAAATCCCAAAACAGTGCTTAGAAGTCAATAGCGCTAATAGGTTACTTGATGTCGCACTAGAGTGTGGTAAATCTAAAGTTAAGGCCGACCGCGATGGAGGGCAGGCTGGCTACAGGGCCCACTGCAAAAGTCCCTTGTAAGGAGCAGGTATCAGAGTCAAGCATTCCCTGCGTCGGTTCTGATTCATGCAGTCAGTTTGGTGCGTCAAAGTAGGAGTCAAGCCTCGCAGTAGAGTCTTTGGAACGGCTCTGCATCCTCATTGAACCACGCAATCGAGACTCACGGCGTCAATGAATTGCCACTGTGTCGGAGGGCACTGCGTCGGTTCAGATAAGTGGAAATTGGTCACTGCATAGATTTTTGCAGTAAACAGCTGCAGAACCCACTTCTGAGGCCCAGGACTGAAGGGGGTACCTCAGGCAAGGGTAGGACTCAGTCCAGCAGCAGCACCAGCAGAGTTGCAAGAAGTATTTTGTTACCCTGAAACTTCAGAGAACAGGAGACAAGCCAGCACACCCTTGGAGAAACTTGGGTTCAGGGATGTAGAGAACAGGTCCAGTACTTCTCACTCCCAGGCAAGAAGCAGCAGGTAGCAAGCCAGCACAGCAGAGCAGGTAGCAAAGTGGCAGTCCTTTTTTTATAGCACAGCAATCAGCTGGCAGCAGACCAACACAGCAATGAAGTTAGCAAAGTGGCAGTCACTACTACAGCACAGCAGCTCTTCTTCCAAGCAGAATGTCCTTGTTTCCAGCAAAGTTCTGTTTGGTGTTGTCAGGGGTCCAGTACTTATACCCAAATATGCTTTTAAACTGGAGAGACCTTAAAGCGGCCTATGAAGATCACAAGGTCCCTGCCTTTCCTGCCTCCAGACACACTACAGGGGGTATGACGCTCTATGTGCAGGAATAGGCACAGTCCTAATTAAGTGCAAGTTTATCTTACAATCTACCTCAAGAAGGCCCATCAGCCTCGTGATGGACCATCAGGAGGCAAATGTCATACCCCGTCTCCCTTTGTGTGACTGTCTAGAGGGAATGCACAAAGACCAGCTGTCACCCAAACCAGGCATGGATTCAGAGACACAGAGGTGCCGATTCCGATCCGGGTCGGAAAGCACTCCAACCAAGCCGGATCCGGAGTGTTTTCCGACCGAGCCGGAGACCTGCAGTTCGACCGAACGAGAACGATGCGGCTGTATGCTGCCGGACTCGGTTCGGTCGGACTCCCATAGGAGTCAATGGGAGCCGGTCGTACGATGCGTACATGGGCTCCCATTGACTGAATGGGTACGTCATGGACAAGTGCGCCCCCTACAGTGGGTACGCGTCGGTGCCATCCTCACCGTACATGCCTGTGTTGGGAAGACCCATGGGTCTCCCCGGTGTCCGAGTCATAGGGCTGCGGGTGTCAGGGGTTCCGACGCGGACCCCCAAAGGCAACCACCCAGACGTTTTGCGAGCCGGACACCCTGGCTCGCACAGACTGTCCGACGCGTGCATCGGACTGGCTTGGTCCAAAATCGCATCCATTGCACGCCACGGTTAGCTTCCGACCAAGACGTACGGAGCGGTTCGGACCCGGAAACGACTCGGTCGGTGAATTTCACGTAGCTCGCATCGTACTTGCTCGCTCGTACAGCTGTACGAGACGGCCAGAAAACACGCGTACGGCACGTAGTTTTTCCAGCCGGATCGCGTTCGGTGCACTTCCGACCCGGATCGGAATCGGCCCCAGAATGGTTAAAGTAAGAAAATGCCAGCTTTCTAATGGTCCCGGGCTCTCCATGCCACTGGAATCAAGCTATCCTGGCTGAAGAGGGGTGAAACCCCGAAACCGGCCCTAGGATGCTTGTTTCCAGTCCAGGGAGGATCTGGCCTGGCAGTTCGGGCTGGACTGTTCCCATTGGGCACAGGGTCAAGACTGATTTGCATATGGCAGGGTCCAAACTGGAACGGCATGGTGAGCAAAAAAACGATCAATTTAGGCCCAGATTTCTGTACTGGGGTGAATGTATGACATTGTTCTGCATTCTGTCCATCAATAGTTCTTTTTGCATTTGTCACCCGAGTGGGACGGGTATGCTCAGACGTGAGTCCCGTGCTCTCCATGCCACTGGAATCAAGCTATCCTGGCTGAAGAGGGGTGAAACCCCGAAACTGGTCATAGGATGCTTGTTTCCAGTCCAGGGAGGACCTAGCCTGGCAGTTCGGGCTGGACTGTTCCCATTGGGCACAGGGTCAAGACTGATTTGCATACGGCTGGGTCCAAACTGGAACGGCATGGTGAGCAAAAAAACAATGGATTTAGGCCCAGATCTCAGTACTGGGGTGAATGTATGACATTGTTCTGCATTCTGTCCATCAATAGTTGTTTTTGCAGCTTTCTAACGGTGGCATTTTCAGACTTACAATTTCAAATCCAACTTCACCATAAGTTGTGATTTTAAATTGTCCAGAGACACCAAACTCAAAATCGCTATCTATTCGCAATTGAAATATGCACTTAAATGGGGTTTTAAGGCAATCCCAATGTAAACCCATAAGAGGGATTGGCCTTGCAGTAGTGAAAAATGAATTCAACTGTTTTTCAGTACCAGGCCATGTAAAACTCAAAATTGCATATCCTACCTTTTAAATTCACTGACCCTGCCCATAGGGCTTCCTAGGGCCTACCTTAGGTGTGACATATTAATAAAAAGGTAATTTTTAGGCCTGGCAAGTAGATCAACTTGCTGGGTCAAAATGGCAGTTTAAACTGCACACACAGGCTCTGCAGTGGCAGGCCTTAGCAATGTTTAAAGGGCTATTGAAGTGGATGGCACAAGCTGTGCTTCAGGCCCACTAGTAGCATTTAATTTACAGGCCCTGGGCACATATAGTGCAATCTGCTAGGGACTTATAAGTTAATTGAATATGCCAACTGTGGATAAGCCAATATTGCCATGTTTTGGGTATAGAGCATATGCACTTAAGCACTTACTAGCAGTGGTAAAGTGCCTAGAATCATAAAGCCAGCAAAAATGAAGTTAGCAAAACAGGGGATTAGAAGGTAAAAAGTCAGGGGAAACCGCGCCAAAGATGCCAGGTCTGACATTGGTCACACAGACATTTTTTGAAGATATCTGGTATTGCACACCTAGAAGGGGCCACATGGGGCTTCACATGGTGTAATACAATGGTTTAGTGGCTCAGCTGTATCTCAAACATCCTGTCAAAAAGATCTGAATAGGAAAAACCACTATCGTGAAGTAACCATGGTTATGACTTTTTGGGCTAGCACCTTGTCCTGGTGTTCCAGCAATTAACATTTAATAAGTCCCAATTTTTCTGTAGTAGTGGTTGGCTGCATATTTTGAAGAAAAGTTTGAGACCATCAATGACTTTTTTGGGCTTTCCATACTTCTACCCTCAGGTCCACAGGAAAATATTCAATTATGACTGACTCACTGGAATCATTCCAAGCATATAACAATCTCCTCTACTCGATTGCCCATCTGCGCTGTCCAGACACATGTGGAAAGTACCACAGTGGCAAGGTGTAAACAATGTAGCATTCCAAAGAGTCCACTGAAATTATTCCACGCAGTCAAGAGCTTCCCTTTTCTCAAGACATTATGCACTCACCACCACAGGGGCAGGGGAGGTGCTGGGGCAACCATGCTTCACTGACAGGAATATAACAACTTAAGCCCCAAAGTTCAGGGGTTCACTGACAGAACCAGCCCCGGACAAAATGTTGGAGCACAGCTTGAAGACAGAGGCAGAGACACAACATTACACTTCTCAGGCAGGCAGGAATTTTTCAGTGTAGAAGTATTTTAAAGGGTGAACCAGTGTACTGTTTGTGACTAGACCTATATAATCATAATAAAAAGTATTCCCACTGTGATGGCCTTCCCCAGAGATAGGCATTATCTTTCCCAGGGTTCCATCTGTATGGAGCCCTTTTCTGTCCCCACGCTCTACCCCTCCACCTCCACCCTAGCTTACATGGCTTCATGGTTTCATAGGAAATGCTCTTTCAAGAGGGGACCCTCGATCAAGGCCTCATATGATTACCAGCTCCATTGAGGTATGGGGCCTGGTCTGAATAAGGGAGTTTATAGGGGGCCTCTTCAAACTAAATGTTCCACTTGGCAGCTCCCAAAGATTCTGTTTTCCAATCATGTTGATTTTATTGTCATCCCTTTTCAGTAGCAGTCAGGAGGGAGAGAGCAAACAAAATTGGCATTTAGGTCCATTTGCTTCTCCTTTCTGGGCCACGTCTGGGACACTTTCCTCCTCTCCTTTGGGGGACACCTTTGTTTATTGCTCTTCTTGGGGTTACCTCATGGCCTGGTTCTTGTTGTTCTGTGATTGCATTTGGCCAATATCCAGGCTGTGACTAGGCCTGTGTATTTTTATGTGACCCACATATGTGACACTTTCTTGTTCTGAATAGTTTGTAGCCCACGCCTCTATTTGGCAGTCTGTTCGCAAACAGTTTTCTTTTCTTGACTGTTTTGGAAGGTCTGGCTGCCCCATGGACACCATAATTACTGGTTATGGTTTATTCTTCTTTTGGTTCTGCTTCTGATGTTTGGTGTTTGAAAAGCTGGGGATGGATATTTTTTTACAGGAGGTAATATGGCAGTTGGTATCTGTCAAGGCTACTTCGAAGTATGTTCTGGCTTGGTTGGCTCTGCACAGTTGGGAGATGGCTGTGGTCACTTTCTGAACATAAGCTGCTGCCTACTTAACAACATCTGGTTGTGATCATTTCTCTTTACTTACGGCAGGCAGTGATCGGAGTTGGGGATTTGATGTTAGATTATCCCCCTCTCCTACATTGGCTATGCAGCACCCATCATCACTTTTGTAGACCACTGCAGGTTCTGCTGCTGCCATCGCTCATAGGTACTATGCATTTTCCATGTGATGGTGGCGTGTCTCTTTCTCTATAGGTAAGAAACAGGCACCTCTGTCATTGGCAGTGTTACAGGATGAGTGATGTGCAAGGTAATGTTTGACCCTGGTCCCTGCGCAACTCCTCCACTGCTACTGGGTTAGACCTTCCAGTCTGGCGCTCTGCTACTCACTCAGAAGCCGCATGTTTGAGCCCCCTGACATCAATGGTGTTCGCAATTTTGTAACCTTATTCAATTTAATGTCCAATCCCTACTTTTAGTTTCACAGGTTTTACTTCTATTTGACTTTGTTTTGACTTGTTTACTTGGTGTATTTGGCTACTATCTTAAGTGCCTTGGTGTCTGACGCTCTAGCTACGTTGGTTGTTTTTCCCACAATTTTTTCTCTCCCACCGATTTTCCTGCTTCCTGCCCTCCCATCTCCTGCCAGTCCATCCCATCCCCCAGGACTACTTATGGAGGCTGTTGCGTGACCTCCAGTGAGTAGCCTGTGACCCCGGTTCCTGTGCAACTCCCTCGCTCCGGCTGATCTAGACCTTCCAGTCTGCCGCTCAATTCTTCAACCAGACGCTGCAAGTACAAGTCCTCTGACATCACTGGTTACCGCAATTTTATAACCTTGTTTAATTTAATTCCTAATCCCTATTTTTAAATTCACTGGTTTTACTTCTGTTTGACTTTGTTTTGATTTGTTTACTTGGTGTATTTGGCTGCTATCTTAAGTGACTTGGTGTCTGACGATCTAGCTATTTTGGTTGCTCTTCCTGCTGTTTTTTTCTCCTCCACCATTTTTCCCGCTTGTCGCCACCCCCTCCTGCCCCTCCATCCCCCAGGTCTACTTATGGAGGCCGCTGCATGGCCTCGCCATGGGTGCACCACTGGCGCATCAAAGGCAAGCCTGTATGCGCCCGTCCGTGCCTGGAATACGCCCAGTGCGACAAACCCTGGTCCCCTGCGATCCCACAGATACTTATCCCCATAGCTCCGTGGCTTGCCTGGACCCTGCACACAACAACTGCTCCATAATCTCACCATTCATCATGGCGGGACCATTCTCCTGCATCCACTGCTGCTTCAGCACAACCAACACCCTAACAAACAACATCACAACCACCACAGACTACAACACCCCTCTAGTTCAGCTCAACTGGATCCTGGTCAACACCAGATCTCTCTGCAAACACACCACTGAGGTATGGGACACCATATCCACCCTCATCTCGAATTTGTCTTTATCACTGATACCTGGCTCATCCCCACGTCAGCCCTGGACATGACCACGGCCACCCCCTCCACCTACAAGATGAAACACTGAGACCACACCAACAAACATGGAGGAGGCATCGCCATTGTACACAATAAAACCATCACCTGTTCCATCACCAACGATAACCCCATGCCTACCATGGAACACATGAACCTCCAGCTCCACGCTAATGCCAAAACAACCATCAGTGCCACCCTCACATACAGACTGCCAGGACCACACACCAACCTCAGCCACACCATTTCCAAACTCATCTCCGCTCACCATAGAATCCAAACACTACATCTTCCTTGGAGGCCTCATATTTAACCTGGACGACCTCACCGATAGCAACACCACTGACCTCTTGGAAAGCCTAGACAGCGTCAGTCTAAAGCAGATCTTCATGGACCCCACACACAGAGCAGGACAGTCGCTGGGCCCCATCTTCACATCCAGCGACAGAATAAAATCCAACCACATATCAGAGCTCACCTGGACCGACCTCAGCATCGTACATCAGCTCACCACACACCACCCCCGCCCGAGACAACACTCCCTACCGCAGCTGGACCACAATAACTCAGCAACATGGGGCAGATGCCCTTGGCACCACTCAGCCCAACATCTCAGCAAACTTGAAGCATACAGTAGAGAATTTCAAAGCCTGGATCACCAACGCTGTCAACCTAGTCACCCCAACCAAACCACCCAAGATGCACAGACCCACCAAATGAACCAGCTGGTACACACCAGAGTTATGAACACAAATGCAAAAAATGGGAAAGAAAATGGCAAATCAGCACGAACAACACTGACTGAGCCGCCTGCAAAAACACCTTCAACGAATACCACTACCAGCTCAAAACCACAAAAAAGGAGGCCCTTGCAAGTCGCATTGAAACCAGCACTAACCAAACCAAGGAATTTTTCACCATCATCAAAGAATTCTCTTGCTCATCAACCACAGAAAACATGATCCCTACCTCACATGAACTCTGCATCTCCCCCTGAACACTTCTAAAACAAGATAACAACCGTTCACAAAAACTTCGAACCCCAACCAGCTGACCTCCTCTGCAACCCATTGACCACAACCACCAACCACGCAATCACCTCATAAGAACAACTCAGCATTTCAGCAGCCACCACCTTGATGTAATCAATCCACTCAGGTGCCCTCACTGACCCCTGTCCCCACTGGTTCTTCAACCTCAGAAGCAGCGAGATCAGCCACCAACTCACCACCATCCTCAATGCCTCCATAACCACATAAGCTTTCTCCAACATATGGGAGCAAGCGGAGGTCAGGCCCCTCCTCAAGAAACCATCAGCTGACCCAAAAGATCCACAGAACTACCATACACTCTACCTCCTCCCATTCCCCATCAAAGTACTGAAAAAGGTCATCAACATCCAACTCACTGCACAGCTAGAAAGAAACAACCTACTGGACCCATCACAATCTGGCTTTAGGGCCAACCACAGCACAGAGACAGCCCTCATTGCAGCAACAGACGACATCCGAGCGCTACTGGACAGAGGAGAAACAGCCCCCCACCCCCCTCATCCTACTGGACCTCTTCGCAGCTTCCAACACCGTCTCACACCACACACTCATCCAGTTATCAGATTGAAATCACAGACAACACACTCAGTTGGATGGCATCCTTCCTCACATGACACACCCAGAGAGTCTGCCTCCCGCCTTCACCTTGCACACAAAGCACACGGTCTGCGAAATATCCCAAGTCTCATCTCTCAGCCCCACCCACTTCAACATTTACATGAAATCACTAGCAGACATCATCAGAGCACACAACATAAACATAATCTCCAACGCTGATGACATCCAACTCGTCCTCTCACTCTCAACGAACCCCACCCAGACAAAAAGCAACTTACACAACTGCATGAAGACCATAGCAACATGGATAAAGACAACTGGCTCAAACTAAACACAAATAAGGGAAAAGGTGAACACCGGGCATTCAACATAGAATGCCGTGTTGAGATGAGAAATCAGAGGTCATGAAGAAAAAATTTCATGCCAGAGGTTATCCGAACAAAATTGTACGGGATGCCTACAAACGGGCACGCTACTATGATAGGCAACACCTACTTACGAATATAAAAACCAAAACAAATCCACCTCTGGTCTTTGCAACACGGCATTCTATGTTGAATGCCAGAATACGTCAAGCAGTATGCTCTAGCTGGCATATACTAAATGTAGAAAAATCTAAAGAAGGGGAAATAATACCTAAACCGCTATTTGCATACAGGCGCAATAAAAGCTTGAGAGACCACATAGTACATTCAAGGATGAAAAATGAGACTACCTTTATCCAAACCAATCTGGAAGGCTCTAAAAAAGTGGTGGGGAACTTCAAATGCACCACGTGTAAATCTTGCTCAATGGCCATTGAAGCAGTGACATTCACATTCAATGGCGTTAATATTTCTCCAAAGACATTTAACAACTGTAAATCAACAAATGTCATCTACTTGATTATTTGTCCATGCCACATGGGATATGTGGGAGAAACAGGGAGAGCATTTAATGTCAGACTAACAGAGCATAGATCTGCAATCAGAACGCAGAAAACATCGGCACCCATGGTGCAACATTTTTTAGATCTGGGACATACACCAGATGACATTAAGTGGTATATTTTGGAAAAGATTTGGCCCCGAGCAGGAGAACAGACGGATAAAATCAGAAAAATGAGAGAGGTCTATTGGATGTTTATCCTTAATACAGCTACATCAGGGTTGAACCAAGAAATACCTTGGGATCAAGCTATTAAAAATAATGGATAGCCCATATTTATGACAAAGGTCAGTCCTGTTAAATTTTAACCTGACCTCATGTCAGGTCAAATAAACTGAAAAGAAAAGGGAATGGACATAGAACCACCGATTAATAAAATACTGATTTCTCATCTAGTGGTAATATGCCATAGGAGGTTCGAACACAAGCAGCAAATATAGAAGAGGTAATAAAAGATTGCAGTCGACAAACTATTAAGAAGACAATACTATGAGATTTAGGTCTTAGTTCTAATCACACACATAGGGGTGTTACCACCAGCGCTGCTGGACTTAATGATTGGCAGATCTCATCATTGCATAGAATACACGTCACCGACAGTCAGAGTCTATATATAACAAAACCCTATTCACCACTTTTGAAGACAAAGAACAAACTGGGGGCATTTTAGAATGCTTTAATCTAAATATGTAACAGCCACCATTTGGATGTCTACCAAATAAGATTGGAATAACAAAGAGATAAACCAATCATTCAAATATGGCGCGAGTTAAGTAATTATTATCGGGTTAGCCACTAGTCCTATATCCATGCGAGTGATCAAGCACGCTAAGGAAACGCACGTCCAACCGGCGTACGTAAATAGACCAAAAATGGCCGCGAGCCTGATTACTGCTGAACCAGACGAGGACGCGGAGCCCAACAGAGAGGAGGTAAATGTAGCTTCAGGTACATATTAGGAGAAGGAAAGATAAGAATTAGAGATAAAACTGCATATAGACTCAGGCAAATTGGCAAGCTAAATTTACCCAGAAATACAAACCGTGTTGACCGGAAGCCTTAAGAAGTGTAAGCCATCATGACACTCGACTTCTAGAAGGCTCACATTCTGATTAATTGGAGACAGGGTGGGTTCTTTATAATATCTGGAGTTATTTGAACCATGGGGAGCACTTTCAAATAGACGTTAAACCTGGTGTGGTTATATTTAGTAAGAATTGATAGACATTTATTTATGCCACCAAACAGGAGAACGGAATAGATCGCGAGACGCGGAAGAATAGATATCGCCAGGACAGACGATAACGAAAAAGATTTATCATGAATAGAACGAAAAGATAAGAGCGAACAAGGTATGTGTATCAAATACATACGGGCGAATTATAAATGCACAAACGAAATATTTGGTAACAGTGTACACCATATAACCAGCTAGGTCTGAAATTAACCAAATAGACATATAGGTAACTGGCCAATTATCGACATCAGATAAGTTAACATCAATAAGTTTATGAACAAGGGCTTTTCTTTAAAAAGAGCTATTAAAAGTAAAACCTCCACAATATACTCGCTCATATATCTAAACCCGCAGAACTGATCCCTCCCGTGAAGACAGAAAAGAAGGTGCAATCCTCCGCCATATATATGTTTTATTGGAAGTCATATTGATATCCAGAAGAACACAGTTTGAGCAAGTAAGTACTCGAGGAAATGGTATGAAAGATAACATAAGAACATGTTAATAATTAGAGATTAGGACCGTACATTTACCGGCCTTTAGTTTGTGAGACATACATTTATCTTTCTTGTCCTTAGAGTCAAAATATCATATATCGTCGTTCAAAATAAGAATACAATCTGGGTTCAACTTACTAACCGAGGTCAAAAACGAGAACAGCCAATTGGAAAAAGGGTCAGTATGAATTTGTTTGAAATAGATTAACAGATATAAGTAGGTTAGGGATATAGTATAGATGACATGTATTTACCCCGCATAGTTCCAGAAAAGCGCCATTAAGATACATCCGATCCAGAAGTAGAGGACTCATTTCTACGTAAGAATTAGAAGGGCCTGTCATTCTCCTGTCATATCAGATCCAAGGTTATTAGCCGATTGGTCATTGTTAGTACCGTTACAGTAGATTGAAAGCGTCCTTTTCTTAACAGAATACAGGGTTGTTGCATTCTACAACTTTATTTTAGGAGTGTTGAGTTCAGTACAGAGTGGAGAGACTTTGGATTGGATCCGATAATTCAAATGAATTTATACACAATTTATTTTTGTTAATGAATAATTATTGCCACATTGACTCCCAAAAACAATTCGTAAAATTGGTTTTTAATTGGTATATGTTTTTTTGTTATTATTTTTCACATATAGTGTAAAACTCAGAGCGGGTTCCTGACGAAGGCCTAGCCGAAACGCGTTGTGTCAATCGACCGCCTATGTGCTCATTTATCAGCAATTGAGTATAAATCTGATAAAAATAAGTTTTCACTGTTTTTTGAATATTGTTTCTGTCTATTGAATGTGTGAGGAAAAACAATCATAGTAAAAGAAATGAGAAATTATTGTGATAACATCAGCAGGCTATGTAAACCTATTATGAAAAACTAATCACAGTTTAATCAGAACCTACATATTGTATATAGGAATTAACTTGTATATATATTAGTAACATGATGACGTATTGATATATTGCTGTCCAAAAAAAAAATATATATGTTGACATAAAGAAAACAATTCATTGTAAAAAAAAAAAAAAAAAAAAAAAAAGAATATATTGAAAAACGAAAAACAAAAAAAATATATTTATATTTTGTATTAATTAAAGAGATATATCATGCACTTATTAGCCTGTTTGTTTATCCATTTTTAGATTTATGTGTGTTAGGCATATTTTGCTAACTGTTAGTGGAATGTGAGATATCTTTGTCTAATTGGGAGTCAATTTGCAATTAGTATCTACCCGACACTGTGCCCGGTGTTCACCTTTTCCCTTATTAGTTTATTCCCTGCTTGGGCTGTATATCAAGTCAGCAGGGGCCCCGTTGCTTTACCAAACATATTATCTCGCAGCCTGTCTGTGAGGGGTTCTTTGAATATCATCACTTGAAGCTTTCAGATTGGTTATACTATTGAATTTAGGATCCTAATCCATTCGTCTGTTGGCTTAGACTGATTAATACACCTTGATATTGATCATTGCGTAAAGTACACAAAACTAACTAAATATGGCCAATCTCCAAACATTTGGATTTACAGATGAACAGTTTGCCAATATGGTAGGCAGTTCAAGTAATTTTGGACACCAAACTCTTACAGGTACAGATAAAAATGATGATGTCACATCACTTTTAGCTCTTAGGAAAAAGATCAAACGTATCGAACTACATGGCCAATATATGTTGGAATATCTGAAGGCAGGAGTTATACCGCAGGGTCTAAGAGTTAGAAACATACCAGGGTTATTTGTTCAAGTCAAACAATTTCTTGAACGGTGGGCTATGATTTCCAATCGCTGCTCCCGCGACTATATGATGTTGATTGTGGAAACAGCAAAGAAGGTAATTGAACAACTAGCTGCTGAAATCTTAGATCTGGAAAATAAAATCAAAGCCTCTTGTGCAGTAGAGATAGCAAAAAAGAAATTAGAAGAAATAGACAAAGATCTGTACTCCTACACAGAATATCTCAGTAAACGTAAGATTGAGAAACTAAGAAAAGATATAAGGTATTTCAGCAAGGAAGGTACATACCCATACTTAGCTGAACAATTTTACAATCAAGCAGGAGGCATGCAATATGAATCAGTTATGAATAGACCAACACATGTCAGTAGGAAAGTTACCACATTCTCTGACACAACAGACTCTGATCAGGAAGAACAAGCAGGAAATCAAGAGTTCAGAGATAATGGATTCAATGCAGGAAGATCACGAGGAAGACAATCTAATTTTTTAGGGAGGCGTTACACCAGACGTCAAAACTGGAGACCCCGATATCAATCACGCTACCCCACTCCACAATTCCAACCGCGCTTCCAGGGCAATCCAGCGATGGACTACGACCAATATCTGGTAACCCGGAATGCGCAATACTGGAGGGAATAAATATCCTACCTGTATTCAATTTAAGTCATACGCCCTTATCTGACTCAACTATTGCCTTATTGTCAAAAGGATTGACGTTTGCCCCTCATTCAGGCTTCAACAAATTTGAGTTAGTGAGAGATCTTGTAGCTCTTTTCAGAAAAATAAGACTGAAGGTATTTTTTGCAGGCGCAGACCCTCAACAGGGAACCCTAAATTTATCTGGTCTTTCACCAACATCTTTATTTACACCTACCTTAGACCAACTTCCACCAGAGGTATCGGTATTTGAAAAAGTAGTCTACAACAAAGTTCTGAACATCATTAAACATGTTCCTGCAACACCGTTCAATTTGAAAAAAGAGGAATACACAGCAATGCAAACCCTCAAACAGGCATCACATTTAACGATTAAAGCCTGCGACAAAGGTGGGGGTATAGTCGTATATGACACTCCCACATATGTCATAAAAATGAATCAAATGCTGGGAGATACAAGATACTATCGTATTATTACCAGAGACCCCACAGCTCAAATCGTTAAACAAATACTCAAAATAACAAATAAGGCACTGAAAAATGGAGACATATGTATTAAGGAATGGACATTCCTTAATAAAGAAAAACCTAAAGTGGCTAGCATCTACGGTATGCCAAAAGTACATAAGAACGCTAGCGACCCGCCGCTGAGACCGATAGTCACCACTATTGGATCAGCGACGGAGCCATTAGCTAAGTACGTAGATGCATTATTATGTAAACACATTCCCAAAACTCCAGCTTTTGTAAAGGACACTAGACATATTATCAATCTTTTGGAGAACACACCTTTTTGCACGGATAATCAATATATGGTCACTATGGACATAGAGGCCTTATACAGTAATATTCCCATTGGAGGAGCCATCGCGGCCGTGCATTGGTTCATAAAGGCTTACAACATTGAATGTCCTTCTGTTTTTGTGTTGGAATGCCTTAAAATTGTGTTAGAAGATAATGTGTTTGAGTTTAATCAACAACTGTACAAACAGAATCAAGGCGTCAGTATGGGGGCGTCTTGTGCCCCAACGGTTGCGAATATTTACATGACCTTTTTTGAAAAGAACTACATCTATAACGAAATAGCACCATTTTATGAATCAGTAACCAAATGGTCGAGATTTATTGATGATGTCTTTTTTATTTGGTCAGACACATATGAGAAATTGCTTGAATTCATTGAGTGGATTAATTTATGTGATGAGAATATTAGCTTTACTAACAACATTAGTTCTGAACAAGTAGAATATCTAGACATCCTCATTAAACATCATCAGGGAGTATTAACAGTCGTGTTGTTCACTAAAACCACTGCCAGGAACACACTACTGCATTACGACAGTTATCACCCCAAAAGCCAAAAGGATAACATACCGTTTAGGGAATTTCTGCGCCTCAGGCGAAATTGTACGAACATCAGTGATTTCGATGAGAAATCAGAGGTCATGAAGAAAAAATTTCATGCCAGAGGTTATCCGAACAAAATTGTACGGGATGCCTACAAACGGGCACGCTACTATGATAGGCAACACTTACTTACGAATATAAAAACCAAAACAAATCCACCTCTGGTCTTTGCAACACGGCATTCTATGTTGAATGCCAGAATACGTCAAGCAGTATGCTCTAGCTGGCATATACTAAATGTAGAAAAATCTAAAGAAGGGGAAATAATACCTAAACCGCTATTTGCATACAGGCGCAATAAAAGCTTGAGAGACCACATAGTACATTCAAGGATGAAAAATGAGACTACCTTTATCCAAACCAATCTGGAAGGCTCTAAAAAAGTGGTGGGGAACTTCAAATGCACCACGTGTAAATCTTGCTCAATGGCCATTGAAGCAGTGACATTCACATTCAATGGCGTTAATATTTCTCCAAAGACATTTAACAACTGTAAATCAACAAATGTCATCTACTTGATTATTTGTCCATGCCACATGGGATATGTGGGAGAAACAGGGAGAGCATTTAATGTCAGACTAACAGAGCATAGATCTGCAATCAGAACGCAGAAAACATCGGCACCCATGGTGCAACATTTTTTAGATCTGGGACATACACCAGATGACATTAAGTGGTATATTTTGGAAAAGATTTGGCCCCGAGCAGGAGAACAGACAGATAAAATCAGAAAAATGAGAGAGGTCTATTGGATGTTTATCCTTAATACAGCTACATCAGGGTTGAACCAAGAAATACCTTGGGATCAAGCTATTAAAAATAATGGATAGCCCATATTTATGACAAAGGTCAGTCCAGTTAAATTTTAACCTGACCTCATGTCAGGTCAAATAAACTGAAAAGAAAAGGGAATGGACATAGAACCACCGATTAATAAAATACTGATTTCTCATCTAGTGGTAATATGCCATAGGAGGTTCGAACACAAGCAGCAAATGTAGAAGAGGTAATAAAAGATTGCAGTCGACAAACTATTAAGAAGACAATACTATGAGATTTAGGTCTTAGTTCTAATCACACACATAGGGGTGTTACCACCAGCGCTGCTGGACTTAATGATTGGCAGATCTCATCATTGCATAGAATACACGTCACCGACAGTCAGAGTCTATATATAACAAAACCCTATTCACCACTTTTGAAGACAAAGAACAAACTGGGGGCATTTTAGAATGCTTTAATCTAAATATGTAACAGCCACCATTTGGATGTCTACCAAATAAGATTGGAATAACAAAGAGATAAACCAATCATTCAAATATGGCGCGAGTTAAGTAATTATTATCGGGTTAGCCACTAGTCCTATATCCATGCGAGTGATCAAGCCCGCTAAGGAAACGCACGTCCAACCGGCGTACGTAAATAGACCAAAAATGGCCGCGAGCCTGATTACTGCTGAACCAGACGAGGACGCGGAACCCAACAGAGAGGAGGTAAATGTAGCTTCAGGTACATATTAGGAGAAGGAAAGATAAGAATTAGAGATAAAACTGCATATAGACTCAGGCAAATTGGCAAGCTAAATTTACCCAGAAATACAAACCGTGTTGACCGGAAGCCTTAAGAAGTGTAAGCCATCATGACACTCGACTTCTAGAAGGCTCACATTCTGATTAATTGGAGACAGGGTGGGTTCTTTATAATATCTGGAGTTATTTGAACCATGGGGAGCACTTTCAAATAGACGTTAAACCTGGTGTGGTTATATTTAGTAAGAATTGATAGACATTTATTTATGCCACCAAACAGGAGAACGGAATAGATCGCGAGACGCGGAAGAATAGATATCGCCAGGACAGACGATAACGAAAAAGATTTATCATGAATAGAACGAAAAGATAAGAGCGAACAAGGTATGTGTATCAAATACATACGGGCGAATTATAAATGCACAAACGAAATATTTGGTAACAGTGTACACCATATAACCAGCTAGGTCTGAAATTAACCAAATAGACATATAGGTAACTGGCCAATTATCGACATCAGATAAGTTAACATCAATAAGTTTATGAACAAGGGCTTTTCTTTAAAAAGAGCTATTAAAAGTAAAACCTCCACAATATACTCGCTCCTATATCTAAACCCGCAGATCTGATCCCTCCCGTGAAGACAGAAAAGAAGGTGCAATCCTCCGCCATATATATGTTTTATTGGAAGTCATATTGATATCCAGAAGAACACAGTTTGAGCAAGTAAGTACTCGAGGAAATGGTATGAAAGATAACATAAGAACATGTTAATAATTAGAGATTAGGACCGTACATTTACCGGCCTTTAGTTTGTGAGACATACATTTATCTTTCTTGTCCTTAGAGTCAAAATATCATATATCGTCGTTCAAAATAAGAATACAATCTGGGTTCAACTTACTAACCGAGGTCAAAAACGAGAACAGCCAATTGGAAAAAGGGTCAGTATGAATTTGTTTGAAATAGATTAACAGATATAAGTAGGTTAGGGATATAGTATAGATGACATGTATTTACCCCGCATAGTTCCAGAAAAGCGCCATTAAGATACATCCGATCCAGAAGTAGAGGACTCATTTCTACGTAAGAATTAGAAGGGCCTGTCATTCTCCTGTCATATCAGATCCAAGGTTATTAGCCGATTGGTCATTGTTAGTACCGTTACAGTAGATTGAAAGCGTCCTTTTCTTAACAGAATACAGGGTTGTTGCATTCTACAACTTTATTTTAGGAGTGTTGAGTTCAGTACAGAGTGGAGAGACTTTGGATTGGATCCGATAATTCAAATGAATTTATACACAATTTATTTTTGTTAATGAATAATTATTGCCACATTGACTCCCAAAAACAATTAGTAAAATTGGTTTTTAATTGGTATATGTTTTTTTGTTATTATTTTTCACATATAGTGTAAAACTCAGAGCGGGTTCCTGACCAAGGCCTAGCCGAAACGCGTTGTGTCAATCGTCCGCCTATGTGCTCATTTATCAGCAATTGAGTATAAATCTGATAAAAATAAGTTTTCACTGTTTTTTTAATATTGTTTCTGTCTATTGAAAGTGTGAGGAAAAACAATCATAGTAAAAGAAATGAGAAATTATTGTGATAACATCAGCAGGCTATGTAAACTTATTATGAAAAACTAATCACAGTTTAATCAGAACCTACATATTGTATATAGGAATTAACTTGTATATATATTAGTAACATGATGACGTATTGATATATTGCTGTCCAAAAAAATATATATGTTGACATAAAGAAAACAATTAATTGTAAAAAAAAAAAAAAAAAAAAAATATATTGAAAAACGAAAAACAAAAAAAATATATTTATATTTTGTATTAATTAAAGAGATATATCATGCACTTATTAGCCTGTTTGTTTATCCATTTTTAGATTTATGTGTGTTAGGCATATTTTGCTAACTGTTAGTGGAATGTGAGATATCTTTGTCTAATTGGGAGTCAATTTGCAATTAGTATCTACCCGACACTGTGCCCGGTGTTCACCTTTTCCCTTATTAGTTTATTCCCTGCTTGGGCTGTATATCAAGTCAGCAGGGGCCCCGTTGCTTTACCAATCAAACTAAACACAAACAAGACCGAAGTCCTTATCTTTGGCAGACACACTAACCTCTTTGACGACTCATTGTGGCAAATGGAGCTCGGTCCCACCCCTGGGCCACAAACCATGCATGCAACCTTGGCATCATTCTGGACAGCAAACTCTCCATGAGACACCAAGTCAATGCCATTACATCTGCTTGCTTCAACACCATCCGCATGTTCTGAAAGATCTTCAGATGGCTCCCCACCAGCACCAGGAAAACTATGAGACAGGCCCTCATAACCAGCCAACTCAACTACGTCAACACACTCTATGCTGGCACAAACTCTAAACTCATGAAAAGACTCCAGACGATACAGAACACAGCAGCCATACTGATCCTCAACCTGCTCAAGAGAACACGCATCAGCCAACACCTCAGAGACCTCCACTGCCCCCCCGCCTACAAGAGATGCCAGTTGAAGCTCTTGACTCACACATACAAAGCCCTTCACAACACTGGACCAGTGCTTAATTTGAGCCTGTGCTTTTCGGTGCTCAGCACTGGCACTTAATTGGTTTCCGGTGCTCGGCACCGGCACTGAATTATCTACACCATACTTAATACAGTCCACCACATGGTGGCGCTGGTCATCTAATTTAGAGATGAGCAGAACAATGGTAGTTTAGGACTACAATATACATTAAAATTGCTAATACCTGCCTCCCTAGCCATTACTTTAGCTTTGGGGACCTGGAATAATCTGAACTGTTGCATTTACATGCGAGAGAGATGGTTAGTAGTTGTTTTGGCAGCAATGACAAGGGCGGTGAGTGGGGCAAGCTGCAGTGGCCTCCTGGTCAGAGCCCTGGCACTTAATATTTACAAATTAAGCACTGCACTGGACCACACTACATGAAACACCACCTGACTTTCCACCAACCCAGCAGAAACCTGCACTCCACACACCTCGTCCTCACAGATGACACAAATCTGCCACAGATGATGCTTGTTTTCTCACCTTGCCGCCAAATCCTGGAACACCCTCCTTCTCCATCTACGCACCTCACCCTCGTTTAGCCTCTTCAGAAAGGGACCCAAGACCTGGCTCTTTGACTAAGACATGTAGCACAGCACCCGAGTGATAACAAATGCTCTACAAATGCTATTTGATTGTTTGATCGATAAGAGTTGCCATGCCCACGGTGTGTGTCCTTCATTTTCCTACTGCTCCTCTTATTTGTTTTGTGGGGCTTGTGAGGTGAGGGCTCACTGTCAGCAGGAGGGGTGTAATGCACACCTCCACAGTCGTAGTGCAGGGTGGGGCAAACTTAGAGTGTCCTCCACATAGCACTGCTCATTTGAGAGGAGAAGAGTTAGCACAGAACTGACTGGAGTTGTTAGTTTGAGCCGGTGGATGCCGGCGAAACCCACCAAAACTTATTGCAGGGATCAGCACTTTCTCATTCATTTCACAGGCATCAGAAAAATATGCTGACGTTTCCTTTGTGCCCAAGCCAGGAATTCATGAAAAAAGAACAATTGATGGAGGGAATGCTGAACAATGTCAATCATTCATCTCAGTACAGAGATCTGAGCCTAAATCCATAGTTTTTTTGCTGCTCACCACGCTATTCCTGTTTGGATCCAGCCATATGCAAATCAGTCTTAAACCTGCTCCCCATGGAAACAGTCCAGCCCGAACTGCCAGGCCAGGTCCCCCCAGGACCAGAAACAAGCATCCTGGGACCAATTTCGGGGTATCACCCCTTTACAACCAGGCTAGCTTGACTCTAGTGGTATGGCGAGCATGGGACCCACACCTAGGCATGCCTATCCCACTCGGGTGGCAGGTTCATGACAGGTCAGTGCATGGCAGACGTAACTTCACTGCTTTAGCTGCCATGATTCGTAATTGTCTAGACTGCGTGAGACCTGTCAGTCACCTCTTCCTGCAAGCCTCTCTCTGGTTGGAAGTTGCACTGCCCACCCTGGGATGGGCAGCTCTGATGAGGCAACTCCTGCGGCAGCCATGGCACACTCACACAGCTTCTTGCTGGCTCCATCTGCATGTGTGACTGTGAGTGGACAGACAAATCTGGCAGGTACATGACCCCAGTCACGATCCCAGCACTCCTCAACCTGTTCAAAGGCAACTCATTGGACACAGCGAGCGGGCACCTTATTAATACTGCTGGGCCAGGTATGCCACTGACTTTAATGTCAAAGGATGTCAGCATTTGCATTGTGCAGGAGGTAGCAGGGTGCAAGCAGGGTTTAGACCTCCAATTATTTCAAAAAGAAATGCAGGTTAGTATATAAGAGAGGCCTATAATCAACAAACCACTGTGCACCCAAGCACTTAAAAAAGCAGATTACTGTAGTTATAGGACGAAAGCAAAAATTTGACCAGAGAATCCTACTGTGCCCAGTTTTGAATATTGCCTTTGTATTCCCAAAGACTTTCTGTGTATAACTCTGATAAGGAAAAACAAAATGTATTGCAATGTACAGATTCACATGCCCTCTGCTAGACAGTGCTGTTATGGGGGTCTGTTTCTAAAGGTTTTTGAAAAAGTCAGTTTCTGTTCTTTTGAGACTTGTCACAGTGGAAAGCTTAACACTTATTTCCACTATTGTCAGTCTTGTTTTGTTTGCTCTATGGTACACGTGTGAACAGCTTCTATTCTGAGAAATCTTTCAAAGGTTCTGTTTCTAGCGATCATGTTGTAAGTCATTGCTCTTTACTACTATTTTTCAAATATTAGGCAGGTGAGTACATCATTCTGAAGACAAACAGCACAGTAATTCCATAACAGATGTAGAGCTGTGGTGTGAGAGCGTAGCTCGTAACTCATATTCTCTTAGGATGCTACCCAGCGCCAAGAGACCTGTTGGTGAAGGTGCGCTCTATAAATTCTCAATAACAAAACATAACATGCTTCACAGCGTCTATACTTTTATTATGTTTAATCATTTTGGTATAGCACGGGTTGATGTAGACTGTTGTTTGTGGAATTTTCAAATCGAGTAAGTCCTTCATGAATTTCAGGTGTTAAGACCTTGTTCCATTGCTAGTATAAAATAGCATGGTTGACTTGTGGCTAGTAGACAAGCCCAACTGGGGGTCCGTTGAAGTGTGTGTGGGTCGATGTAAGTGATTGTGAGTGAGCCCTATACACGTTTTGGCTAGCCTGTGATTATTCACACAAGAGCAAGCACAACTTTATAGTGAGAAACAGTAAAGTGGCAGCACTTATGATCATCTTCATCTCAAACGTTAGGAGAAGCACTTTGAGAAGTTGGCCTGGCATATGCTGGTCACTAGTTATAGTGGCCACCTTGCACCGGTCCAATTCGACTCTTATGGTAGATAGGTTTAAGACAACCTTTTAAAGAAAGCTATCCTAGTGGTAGCTGTGGAGAGCAGCCTTCAGGCTAAGTCTCAGAGGAATGTAAAGCAGCTTGTTTTACCTCATAATCTCTTGAATTACCAAATGAAAGGACACCACACAGGTATATATATCAATTTTATATATGTATTTATTTCTAGACACACTCTACTAATCTCTTTATGAGATTAGACGCCAGGAACACATTCAAATATCAATGTTTCACAGTAAGTTAAGCACAAATATGGCTGGGGCCCTAGGGGCGTACCAGACCATATACTAAAAAAGAGGTTTAGGAAAGTCGACTTGCAGAATGACAAGGCCTAGGGCCTGTAGAATCGCTGGAGCTTCACTACTGCAGTAAAAGCAGGTAAGTAACAGACCCACGGGAGACGCATGCAGTGTGAGAACACAGCCGCGGGTTCCCTATTGATTACAATGGAGCAAGTCGCGGTTTGATTTTTAAAGTTTTAGGGTACTTCGAGGAAGTCTACAAGCAAGCCACTTACAAGGTAAGTAATTTGAGGGCCAACACACACTAGGGCACCGGAGTGCACGAGTTACCTCACCCAGGGAAGCCGGGTGCATAGGTGTCTTTTGGTGTCGGGTCGCGTCACTGTTTTCTATGGAGACCAAAGAAGATTTGCTGCTTGCGAAGACTGAAGAAGTGTCCGGTGGAATCCAAGGCTAGATTCAAGGTGTAGAAGACCTGAAAATTGAAGGGACAGTGTTCACAGTCACTTGCCAGTGACCCGGGGCCAGGAAGATGGATGCCCACGGATGTCGGGTGGTTTCAGGTGATCAAGGGTGTTTTGACTCTTAGCTCACGAGGTCCAGGAGAGATCGACGATGACCAGCAGCTGGATTCGGAGTCTCCCACAACGTCTGCAGCTGACTGCGGTGTCGGCAACCAGATTGGAGCCAACAAGCCTTGGTAACAGCACGTCTTGTGGAAAGTGAATTTAGTCAATGGTGCAGACCAGCAAGGTCTGAGGGACTCACCCAGCAAGGGTGAGTGAGGGCAGGCCTGGAGCAACCAGGGGAGCCTTTTCAGTTGATAAAGTCTTCAGGGGACCCACAAGCTAATGGGCAAGGGATCGCAAAGATGCCTCTTGAGGAAATGCTTCACAGGAGTCCACGGTCACTTGGGACGGGGTACGCCTCTGATTTTCGCTGCGAAACCTGCTGGAGGCTTGGGCCACAAATGGTCCAAAGCACAAGTTCGTAGAATGTCGTGAAGGGGTTGTACTTGACAATAGTGCATGGTTCCCAGGTATTGCAATTCCTCGTCACTCGTGGGGTCCACTCGCCTCAACTCTGCTGGAGACTCACAATGGCCACCGAGAAGTCAGGAAATCTACTTCCGGGGCTGCAGGGACTTCGGACTCCAGCGGGAGCGGGAAAGTTTGCGACCATTGATTTAAGTTTTGGTGCCTGCCAAGCAGGGGAGTCACTCCTTGACTCCAAGGGAGATTCTTCCGTCTTTCAAAGGTAGTGGAACGTCGAAGGACCAGGATTCTTCTTTGTAGAGCGTCATCCAGGGTTATCTACTTTGCAATGGCAAGGTTTCCTATCTTATACTGAAGATAGGGGAGGGACTAGCTCTATGACCACTCCTCTGGGAGGGTCAGGATAGGGGGTGGTTACACCCACTTCACTTTGTCCAGTTTCGCGCCAGAGCAGGTAGCCCCTGAACCGGTTTGAGCTGGCATATGCACAGAGGATCCTAATGCTCCCCCAGTGCAGGACTTCAAAGCATTCTAGGAGTGCACCCTCCCAGCCCCAATACACTAAATCCTGTCTGGAAGGTGGTCACACCTCCCTGTGACAGGATGCCTATCGTTGGGCCTCCTCCACTGCGAGTTTCAGTCAGCAGCAGGAGGGCAGCCCAGTGTCTGTGCTGGTGGCATCCATTTTGTGATGCCAGGGCTCTTTTAGATTTCTGTCGTTTTACAACAGTGGGTACATGTCGTCCCCTCTAGAAGGGTGGGATCATACTCCCACATCACGGACTGATGTGGGGGTATGATTCCAAGTTGTTTGACACCAAACACGACATGTTTTGATGCAGTCATTCCAAAGTTAGCATTATAATGCACTTAAGAGTATATGGTCTAACCGCATCCACAAACAGCCACAGAGAATAGACTCTGAGAGCTGCAGAGGGGCCCTTCTCAGGCAGAGGCACCCCCTCACATGGAGACCAAGCACTCAGGATTGATAGGGCCTGCCATAGGGGTGGCTGATAGGTTTATATGTGTGTGTATGGTGAGATATAGAAACCTATACCTCAGTGAGGACTGCTAACACTACCTCACCCAGGCTTCAGTAGCAGGCCTGTGGTGTCAGTTTTAGTCTGCTTCCCAGGGGTGGCATAATACATGCTTCAGCCCCTGGTAGGCCTGTGAAGTGCCTATTCCATAGGTACCTAAGGTACCATATACTAGGGGCTCATAAGGTACCACAGTATGCAATCACTAGTGCATCTAATATGCACACCAAGTCGTTTAGAGAGAACAGAGAGACTAGGGCCCTGATTAGCAGGGACCCAGCCAGACTATAGCCAGAAACCAGTGTATACATCAGAAAAAAAGCGGGGGCAACATAAGTGCAGATCCTACTCTCCTACACACTTCCGCTAGAAAGACTTTTTTGGCAGGTTTTTTACATGTTCACGCCAGTGTCCAGGCTCAGTTTTAGTATGAGATCAGACAGCAAACCAAACAGGAGTGCCCAATGAAATGGACTAGTGGTGTCAGAAACAGGACCTCCCCAGGCGGCGTTCTTCAAGTGTTCTTGCTGTTTTCAGTCTTTTCATTTCACAACTGGTTAAAGCACATATTCCCAACATTACATTGACAGCAGCTCCTTGTTAACGAAAGATCTGTCAAGGAGTGAGGAGTTCATTAAACAAAACTTCAAAATCATTTTAGTGAAGCCTCACGGTTTGCACGCAGCTCGCAAGTCATATAGTGAGGGAATCAACCCTTTTCAGCTTGGGTGACTTAATATAGCTATTCACGGGAGATCACCAGAAGAATAATTATATTTTTAAAGGGTCAATATTACATTTTATATATCGTATGTATCAGTGAATGTAGCCTCATAATCAACATCTGGCATGATATTTAAGAGCGTTGCTGTTATGTGTGCCAGGGATGGGGATTATGAGATGTAGGGAGTGTTGCAGAACTCTAATGAAAGAGAACCCACCAAGACGAAATAAGACATACCCTGCCGCTTTGACCTGCATGTATCTTTAGTTCTGAAGGATAGTGAGTTCAGAGCCACAACTGAACACTCAACCTGACTAGGGTACTCTCTGGTTCTAATCCCTGTCTTGTTCCTCCTCTTGTCTTTCGATGCGCTCACTTCTCAGGCTAGGCACTGACCCCCAACTCTGCTGAGTAAGAGGAGTGGTGTGGTGCTTGAGACAGGAAAAGAACAGAGTGGTAACAAAGAACTGTATAACATGAGGTAAAGTAGAAGGAGAAGGGAGGAAGAGTTTAGTTAGAGAGGTGAGGTAGGGAGAGATGTACCAGGAGGAGAAAAAGGTGAAATGACAGAAGGGGAGAAAGGTAAGGTACCCTAAAATAAAGGTACAGAAAGGTGGGAAGAGGAAAATGTGAATAGAGAAAGAACAGTAGAGAGATAACTAAGGTTTAAGAGAGCGAGAGATAGAAGGGAATGAAGAGAGGGAGAAGGGTGGGGCACATCCTGGGATGAGGTAAAGAAAGGGAAACTCAAGGTAGAAAAAGCTAGAAAGAAACGTTGGTAGAGAGAGGTTGCGGTGAACTGGTGGAGTGGTCAGATACTGAGATAAGAATAGAGACATGAGAAAGCAAGAGAGAAGCAACATGAGGAGAGGTATAGAAAGGGGGAGACATCGTTTACAACGAATGCGCTACAACTGGGTTATTACAATGACCACGTTGTTACAATGCAAACGTTTACATTGCAAGTTGTGACAATGACCTGCTGTAGGGGGCAGAAGGTGTTGGATTTATAATCCAACACCTTCCCTGCTTTTGCACATACTGGAGTAGGAATAGTAAATAATACAGCAAGTCATTGTAATGACTTGCGATGTAATGATTTGCGTTGTAACAGCGCAGTTGTTGTAACAACCACATTGTAATAGAATGTGTTGTAGTGCATTCGATGTAAAGACATATATTCATAGAAAGGTAATGTTGAGAGATTAGTAAAGGAGAGAGTAAAGAAAAGAGAGGGTGAAGGATAGGAGAGCAAGTGAGGTTCAGAGACAAAAGATGCTGAGAAAAGGGTATGAGGGAGAGAATGAGCGGTGATGTTATTACAGATGTAGAAACACAGAGAATAAGGTGGAAAGAGAGTTGTAATAACACATAGACAATAAATAAGTCAGAACTACTGCCTTTGTTGTCGCTTTTTGTAATAAACAGATCAGACCTATGGCATTTGCCATAACCTTTAATTGTAAACCATGCAGGCCAATAGCTTTGATCAATGGCTTGTCACCATAACCAAGTTAGCTCTACTGTATTGAGCAAAAAAAAAGTGCCATACAAGCACACTTTTCGTGTGGAAGCGCACACGATCAGCCCAACATATGATCGCAGAGAAATTCAATATGGGCAGATCCTAATCCCCTCTCTCTGTACTGCTTCTTAAACCTATTTTCATGATCATCTCATAAGGGCTGGTGACATTGCATTGTCACCAGAGGTAAAGAGGTTAAGAAAGTAAGAGGTAGACAGAAAGAAGTAAGATAGTGAGTAGGTGTCGTAGAGGGAACAGAGGTAGGAATGGAGGGGAAATGGAGAGGTGAGGTAGGGTGAGGTGAGGTAGACAGAGGGGTTAAAGAGAGAGATGTGAGGAATAGCAAGATGAAGTTGAGGTAAAAAGAGATGAGGTTAAGACTGAGGTGAACTATATGATGGAGAGATACAGTCAAGTGAGAGAGAAAAAATGCAATGAGCTGCACAGAGAGTAATGAGGTAACGAGAGAGTTGAGATAGAAAGAGCAGATAGAGATGTAGTAATATAGAGGGACGTAGCAATATAGAGGGAGCACTAGAGAATGGTAGAAGGATATGAATGGTCATGAGATTGAAGTAGAGAGAGGTGGATTGAGAAAATGGTGAGGTAGACATAGGTTAGCAAGAGATTGAGAAAGAGCGGATACATAAAGACGTGGCGGAAGGAAGGGAGAGATAAAGAGAAAATGTTAAATTAAAAGGTTTGAGGCGAAGTAAGGAGGTAGATAGAACAAATCATTTATAAATTAAATGGAACCAACTTACTGATCCTGTGGAGGGTAGACCCCCATCTATGATTGTACACAGTGGACAAAAGACTCACTTGTAGTTCTCATTGTCAGAGTTAACAGTACCACTGTATCAAATAACTTTAGAAGGTGTAATTACTTGAATCATCAGGTGCTATGATCGGTCACTCAAAAGGAGACCTTAAAGAGGAAGGGGAACGACCAATTGAGCAGAATTAGAGCTCTGCCAAGTTATGGTAGAGAAGCTTGCTACCCCAAAATATAATTCACCCATTTAGTTTTCACCTGTTTGTGCATAGCTTTTATTTGCATCTGCACATCCCTTTTAAAAGTACCGCCTTCTCTCCTTATTTAATCATCAATATGGGTTACACACAGTCAGCCACTAAATGTCAGCTTTTTAAAAATAAATATTATTACTATTATTATTATTGGCACAACTTGATATTGAGCATGCTGATCCAAATAGATAACTGGCTGTTCTCCGATGCTAAATATATCACAGAAAATCCTGCTGATGCCATATGGTGTATACATATTCAGGGAGGAGTCTCACTGAAAGGAATTGCTCATGTACAACCTCCTTTCCACTGATAATTCAGAAAGTAGTCCATATTTTTTTTTAAAGGACGCTCACCCACACAGATTTGTGGATTTTGTGGTTTCCTATGTCTGACACAGATACTGTTGCTGGGCAGGCTCAACTCCACCCTTGGAGGGAGCACTTTGATAGTAATTCTAAGGACATGAAAAGGGTCTGGAATTGAGGGATAAAAGAGCCTTCAAGTATACTCCAAATACTTTTACTGAAAGGGCATCCATAGCAGATTAAAAACAGGGCAGGGTGTATTGGTTCAGACATCCACAGGTCAACATGTTTCAACTGGTCAAATGTAGCCCAAAATGTCACTTGGCTTTAATTAAGACCATGCAGATCCCCAAAATATTGATATTGTGGTTGCATGCTACTTGCTGACTCCATCACTGCATTCACACTCACTACTTCACCATTATTTTCCAGCTTGGTCTGACACCCGGAAGGCTGGCTATTACCAGTTACCCGAGTTCTGGGCAAATATGTGACGCATGTTATGAGACAGTGTTCATTTCAAACCACATTACATTTTGTAGTGTGATCCACTGCACACACGAAGTTTTAAAAGTGTAGCATTCTTATTGTTAGGCTACCTGTGTCCATAACATGACCCATTCACTTGGTGAGAACCCTGTGTTCCAACTATGATTACTTTCAATCATGTTGACATTCATTCACAACCAGTGGGAGAGAAAAGTTTGACTACCACAACTATATCTTGGAACTGTACTTAGAAATGTCTAAAAATTAGAGTCAGTGGACCATAGAGATATCACATCCTGGTAGAACCTACTTTTGAAAAGGGTTGATATATCCTCATAGGATATTATGGGCAGGATTCACCTGTGTCACTTACTGCAAAAAAGAGGATATGATGTTTGTTTGCATCTGCTATCTTTTCAAACAAAACATTTGTCAAAGCACAAGGTCAGATCAAGGTCCTACTTACTACTCCAAGGCGAGAACCTGGCAGTCCATCTACTTATCTCCCCATAAGTGCTGTATGTTGCTGGGAAGGTGATGACCCCAGCTCATCAACAGGAAGCGTGCAGGTTCCAACTCCCATACATGTGTATGCGTCATGTATGGGGTGTGTCCCACCCCTGTGATTACATCACACATCGGGTACATGTCCCAACCTTAAATGTTGCACAGATCCTTCATGATCGATCCCCCTCGTTTTCAACCCTAACAAAATTGTTGATATTTTGGTAATAGTATTACTGTATGTATGGAATTTTTGCATATGCTGGATTTAAAATGTTTGAAACTCCGAGACAAAACTTATTTCAGGAAATGGAACTCTCCAAGCCTAGTTCTAAGGGGTGCCCAAAATTAATGGTCTTGATTCTATTGTATTGTGGCCCAAAGTTTCTGTTATTTTGTAGCTAGGAATGGTTGACAGTTGAGGATATATTGGGCCTCTAGAATCAACACCTCATTTGACACACATATTACATGTATAGGCATGCCCGAGCTGGAATTTCCTAGGTGTTGAGAATGTGGTATGATGCAACCTAATGGGCTAAGGGGCACTCCTAGCAATCCAGCTATGGGATGCCAGTTTATTTCGTCAACCCAGGTTCAGTCATGGATTGTCATCATTCCGGCCCCTTTTGTTTGTACACTATCTGCAGTGTATATCCATCACTCCTCTTGCTCCAACAGGAACTTGGATAACTTTTCTGACAGAGGTCATCCATACTTGTTCAAGTACTGTTCATTTGAAATTGTTCTCAGTGCAGTCACTGTCGATATAATAAGTCGCCATCTTGGTTGTCGCTCGTCTGTTTTGTAGGTTCCTGCGATTTTCACTAATTAGTCTTTTTATTTTCTTAGGTGTCATCTCAACATACTTCATTCCACAGAGGAACATGAGCAGTCATGCCTCATTCGAATAATTGTAATTTGCATGCCCATATAGAATCCACTCTTTCTCTAAGCCAAGTTCCAGTCTTTTTGTGGGCTGCTTGAGGTGACACACATTGTCGTTCCCAAAGGGATAGTGACCTGATACCTGTGGAAGGCCCAGGAGAGTCTATTGTTGTTCCTTCACAATTGTTTTTTAGTTCTAGTATAGACCAGGGCATGCCTTGGGTTATCTAATTTTGTGTACAGTAGCTTTTCAAAGGTTTGAGTACCAGTGTTCCTAAAGGTAATCTTTTTCACATTATTAAAATAGGCAGTCACACACAGTAGACGTGGAATTTCATCCTTTTTTGATATTTTGTTCCATCAGTGCCTCTCTGTTGTTGTTCCTTGCCCTTTTTCATGATTTCTTTATTATTGCTTTTGTGTAACAGTTTTGTCTGAGATTTTACTTAGGATGGCAGCCTGTTTGTTGAAGTCATATAAGTGGTTGGAGTTGCAGTGAAGACTTGAAAACTGCATTAGGTTTTCACGCAGTGTTTGCAGGTGGAAGCTATCAAAACTTAAAAGGCTGTTCTTATCTGTTTGCTTCTGATGTGTGTCTATGCATAAAGAATGGTTTTGCTCAGAGAATGGGTACATTTTAGAAATTAATTCTATGTGTTAAAACATACAATGCACCTTTCTGCTGTTTCTGCATCACCATGCCAGATGGCCAATATGTCATCTATATACTTTCTTCATTCCTCAATGTTCTGTCTGAATGAGATGCTGTTTATCATTACCCTGGATGCTGCACGTTTAAGCAGGCCATGCTGGGGAAAAGGTATTGCCCATGGAAGTACAGTGTATCTCCACATTCGGGCCTGTACGAAGGTTTTTGTTAGGGTCAAATTGTATGTCTCTCAACAATCTGGGAAGGTCCTTAAAATTTCTTACACAGGAGGAATGTATATATAAAATACAGTGTCAATTCTCTCTGCTGTGACCGTGTCTCATTCATGTCCACCTACAGAAACCTCTTGCTGTGTTAGCTGTTTCTGGGTACTGCAGCACTTTCCGCTGGAACCAACTAGAGGTGGTCTTGCTGTTTTTGTCATTTTCTCATTCTCTGATGCAGCTCAACTAGGACTGCACTTGTGAGGTGGAGGTTGTATTTTAGACAATTTGGCAACTGTGTGGGCCTGTGAGAGTCCATTGCAGGATTACAGGGTTGCGCCTCTTGAGAGCTGCCCTATGCCGTAGCTTTCTTTCTTGCTTCAGATTTGCAGCCATTGAGCTCCTTAGAATTGTGAATTAGTCTTGCTGTAGGGAGTTGCGGTATTGGCTGGCCATGTGGCATAAGATTCAGTTTTTTCTGTAATGGGCATGAGAGGGTGCAGCGGGCAAAAGCAGGAAAGTAATCTATGAATCAATAGTCACTAGAGGA
This sequence comes from Triturus cristatus, assembly GCF_964204655.1. Classification (NCBI taxonomy): domain Eukaryota; kingdom Metazoa; phylum Chordata; class Amphibia; order Caudata; family Salamandridae; genus Triturus; species Triturus cristatus. Next base: position 517,307,427 of record NC_140595.1, on the reverse strand, counting down.
GCACATTTATTTCCTACATATATTGGATAATTTTTCACACCGATTGTGGCTATGTGAAATGGAAAAGATTGTTTGGAACTTTGGCAACTCGTATAAAGTACTCCTAGAAAAATACTAGGAAAAGTGTCAAGCGTTAAGTGTCGCACTCTTCCATTACCCAGAATTGTCACAGCAGCAGCAACAGAAGCAGCTAGCTACTGTAGGTGGAGGCAGCATTTGTGGACACTGAAGGCAGAGGCACGTTTATATTTTCTCTCTTCTAGCAAGAATTAATAATAGGAAATGTTTATTTTTATTTTCCTTTGGATTTGATTTAACCCTTAAAAAAATTGAGGTCTCACTTTTCCTTCTCCCCATTGAAGTTGAGCAGTTTAGTTGGAATTATGACTGTTAAAACACTCAGACACTAATCCATAAAAGGAAAGAGACAACCTGTGACACTTCGAGTCAAAGGAGGGCATAAGAAATCTTTGTACATTGCCTCCCTTTGGTCCCTGAGTTTTTTCTAAAGCTGAAATCCTTGGTGACAGACACAGCAGGAAATCCCTGGAGAAAACCCTCCTCTAAAGCAATCTCCCAGTAAAGCAGATGTAGAAGTTATCCCTGCTCAAAAATCTATGATACAATTGGGCAACACAAAGGTTTCATCTTCAGAAAGTATGCCCAAGAGTTCCAGGATAATGAGGAAAACTCGATTGTTATCCCCCCTTAGACTGTACTTTACCAGATATAGATCTGAGTATACTTATCTATGAAGGGAATAAATAAACTAACAAAAAAACTTAGAAAGAGACCTTCTAACTATTTAATCGTAGTCTTGGCTTTGAACCAACTTACACGGCGACCACTCTTGTTCACTTGATTTTCCCATAAATAATTATTTTCACCTCACAGGAGACTATGAACACTTTTCTGATGCTCTTCATGCTCTTAAAAGAATTTTGGAGTCAATGATGCAGTCATTTAAGAAAAACATCGCCAATTCAGACCACATTGTTGAATACTTAACTGCAATGTAAAATACTCCCACCTCCTGTAAAGAATTTCTTTTCCCACCCAAGAAATGTAAGGCAATTAACCATGGGCATAGTTCGCGAAGTAGCACTTCGCGTAGCTACGCAAAGTGCAGTTCGCACTACGCCAGCTACGCGTAGCACTTCGCGAACTGCGTAGTACCTTGTTCGCACTGTGCCAGATGTCGTTTTCAATGATTGCACAGTGTGGACAAGCAACCGGCACTGTGCAATCATTGAAAATGGCATCTTGCACAGTGCGTGCTGTAGTTTTCTGCTGCTCGAGTAGATTTTTACTCGAGCGGCAGCTTTCTCAACGCGAACTGGTAGTTTCTCATCGCGAGCGGTCGCGAGCATACGCGACCCCTCGCAATGAGAAACCTGACCTCCTCGCGTTGGGAATCTCGCCGGGAGGTTTATTTTCCATGCTCGCGATCGCCAACTTGATGTTGCTGATCGCAAACAAGGAAAAAGTCTCGCCGGGATGTCATTTTGCTTGCTCGCGGTCGCCAACTTGACGTTGAGGACCGCGAGCAAGCAAAAAATGACCGCAGCACTACGCAACACTACGCTACGTGCAATTCGCGTAGTGCGAAGTAGCGCGAACTTCGCAAACTACGCGAGCGTAGCGTAGTGCTTTGCCCAGGCTTAAAGGCAATTAGGCATATGGAACAAATGAAGGTTCTCCGTACGTTAAGCAATGCAGTTGAAAATAATCTATTATAAAGAAGGTCATAAGCAACTAAAGCTGGAAAGCCTGTGTGAACTATAAAAAATAAGCACAGTGGTGAAGACGCTGGAACGGGCTACTCTCGGTGCAAGCTGTTCTCTGAAGAAGCATTAGTTGCACAATGGCCTCCACAATCACCCGCAAACTTAATTCCCCTATCTTGTTTCCCTATCGTCAAAAACTGTTGATACTAAAGTACAGGGAAATCTAATTAATTGTTGGAGCAGAGAACCAAATAAATCAGAAATTACAGGGCTACAGGTGTCCTCAAAAGAATTTGTAAAAGGAAAAAACCAATGCGCAGGATCACTAGAAGAAGCCCAAAATGGATGAGTCTGTCAAGAAAATAGCAAATGTTGCTTTTTCCAATTACTTAGAATAAAAACACAGGCCAAGCCCTGGAACCTTCTCCAGTTCCTCTTACTGATACCTTGCATTGTTCAGGAAGGCTTTTAGGCCCACAGGTGCCTGAATTTAAAGTTACCTCTCTTCAGCGGCGGCTCCTCCGCAATGGGGAAAGAGCATTGCCCCACTGCAGAGGATCACCGAGGCAGCGGCCGGCAGTGGAAGGTAAGTGTACTTTTATTTTTTTCTCCATGCGTGCTCCCCCGACTTGTGGCCTGGTAAGACCGGGGGATGAATGTTTGCATTGTTCAGCATTCCATTCATCAATTGCTTCTTTTGCAAGAACCCTTAGCACCCCACAACTTAAAAAGATAGCCGGCCACCACTGCCTCTCTTGTATCAGAGGAATTGGCACTACCCTCTGAAGATATTGAAATTGTTACTAAGTTTAAGAAAAAAATATAGCAGCAGAAAATAGTACTCTTCTACAATTTTGCTCAATTCTTGAAATTAGAGCTATTGTTCCTATTGATAATATACATTTAAATAGGCAAAGGGTCTTAAAGCTCTCACATATATATCCTCAACTTCAAGCTTTTTCCTCAGTATAACTAAAGTTGGTATATTTCCCAGAAAACATGATTTATCTATAGCTCGAATTGAACTCTGGCCTAGCTTAATTCCTTTGATAATCATAAGAGAATGTGACGTCTTGTATAAAAAGGGCTTTGATGTAAGCAGTATTCCTTACTTAAATTCAAGAAGCTCTTGTATTTTCATATTTGATATTGAATCTCCTAAGTGGACCTCTCAAGTAATTGCACCTAGTCGTATAAATGCCAAGGAACGTTCTGATTCTGACATTACACAAGTTAATTCACATGGTAGCTAAATCAGAAACCAGAGTTACAATTTTAAATGAAGAGGCATGTTGGTACTGGCTCGCCAGCTCAATGAATCAAAACAACGTAAAGAAAACCTTTAAGCTACCTTTTTAGTAATAGCTTTAAAATAATGTCTTGGAATTTAGCTTGCTTTACTGAAGTGGAAAATAATTTCACTCTTGGACTCGAAACCTTCAGTTATCTGTTTGCAGGAGACATGGCCCGCTAACAATTTTACTTTAAACTCATATTTTGTAATAGATGTCCCATCTGAAACAGTTCCAAGAAGACATGCTAAAGGATTCCTCGCAATCTTGTATTGGGACCACAAGGTCCTTACTATGCCCTCCAAAAATTTGCAAGGCATTCAAGTGAATCTTCCTAAAAAAATTAATCAGCAAAGCAATTTTCTTTATATATATTGACGCTTACATCTCAGGCTAGCAAACAACTCCTTTTGGAATTAATTATTTGAAACTGTAGAAGCCATATCAGATGGTGGAAATTAAGGAATTCTACTTTTCACGGGGGTCGCAATGCAAAAATCTCTAATACTTTATTAAGGGTATCTCAGGGTGACGATCTTGCAGATGCTTGGGAAATTCTGGAAGCCACCTTTTCCTCCAATCCTAAAGTGGATAGGTGAAGTAGACTTCTCCTCGAGTCTCTTCCTAGGCTAATTGCAATGGTAATAAATGGATGAGTGAATCCGGTTATCCCTGCACTCCCTACAAGAAGAGGTAACACAGGCATTTCCATCATTGATTATATAATTGCTAGCTATGACCTTTATCCCTTATAACTAATTCTGAGCGTCGTTTTTCATCCAAGGAGTGATCATGCTATCCGTCACATGATCCTGGATTTATGGATATAAAAAAAAAACAAATTGGTCCTTGGAGGCAGATAATGGCAAAGCAACTATTGACTTGAGGCACGACATGATATTTTGGACATCCAAGAAAGTTGAGCAACTGAATAAAGCATCTTTCCCTTATAGACCTGTTGTATGGAAAAAGAGGTTCAGTCTCATTATTGACTACGAAAATGTTATAACTGAGGTAACAAATGAGATAAGGAAAGACAGTATGCTGTTAAAAAAGAAGAAATCATTTTGAAGGAACTTTATCAATAGGAAAATACCTTTGAAAATAAATAATCTGATTTGGCTCCAATTCGTAGAATATCCCCCCCAGATATAAATAAATTAAAGTGCTCTGGAAAAAAGGAAAAAGATTCACCTCTCCACAAACAGAAAGTAGCTGATTCAAAATGATTCAATTTGCAGCAGGTGGCTTCAAATTAGAACTAAAAGTTGAATTGCAATATTTAGTGAAATCAAAAAATCCCTGCCTGCGGTTTCTATCGCTGGCCTGGTTTGGATCGAATATATTTCAAATCTCTTCTGGGAAAATGCAACTACAGAAACTAATATAGGGTCTTTAACTTTTATTCAGACCTCAGTGAACACACCTGAGGAAATGATTCCTCCTACATGTAGCCAGACCGAAGCATATATAAAAAAAATAGGAGCTTCTTCTGCAACGGGCACAATGAAATTCCAGTAATAGTCCTAAAAAGTATCCCAGAGCTTGGGGAAAATTTCTATCTCCCCTCTTTGAGCACTGTTATCAGACAGGGCAGATCCCTAATTCTTGGAAAGGCAGCATTATAATACCCCTTCATAAAAAAGGCTCATGCACACTTCCTGGCAATTTTCAAAAGATTGCTCTCCTCGATGCAACAGGAATTGTTTTTGCTGCAAGCATCCTGGAACAGTTACAGGACTGTGCCCTCACTAAAGGAATAATTCCATGAGAGCAGGCTGGCGTTAAACCCAAACACTCACTCCATGATAATATTGCCATTGTTCAAACTATGGGCCTTATTATGATGGAGGGCGGACGAGCGTCCTACTGCCATCACTGCAGGATAGATACAGGATGACACGTAGTCAGCAGTTCCACACACCTAATTATGAGCTGTCTGCTGCGCAGGTATTTGGAAACATACCTATTTCTATTGTGGCATGTACAGCGTGGCCCAGAAAAGGACACAATAGAAATAGGCATGTTTCAAGCATCCATGCACAGTGTCCCAGGCACCATGAGGTGCCTGGCATAGGGTCCATGGATGTTTGGGGGCACCACATGTGCCCCTCAAGCCGTATAGTGGATGCCAACGGGGGATGGAGGCCTTGCTAGGGGCCCCAAAGTCCCTTTCCATCTGCATGTATATGGCAGTCGGACCGCCGTGTACAGGCTGAGGGAAATGAACATCGTAATCCATACGGAGATGCCTGAGCAGGCACCACCCACTACTGTAGGGATTACGGTCCAACTACTGCCACGACAGGCTCCTTGAGCCCTTCGGAAAAGCAGCGGTCTGTCCCTACACCAATGCACTCAGATCGATCATAATGTGGGGGTAGGACCGCTTCTGTGGATGGTGGTGGAACCGCCACCAGCGGCCTGTCGGTGGACCCCACAGCCATCGTATTGAGCCTCTATGATTGATAAGTATGTTGTTGGAAAGTCACAGATTTTGTACACTGCCTTTATCAACATTTCTACAGCTTTCAACAAAGTGGATAAGGCTATTTTAGGGAGGAAATTACTTGAGTTGGAAATTCCCATGAATTTGTTCAAAGTAATAATAGTAATTCTTTCTTCCCCATGGTGTAGAGTGCTGATGGTGGAAACAAATAAATAATTCCCAAACTACATACAAAGATGACCTAAAACAGGGTTGCCTTTTGGCTTCTCTACACTTTTCTGTAATTTTACATGATCTACAAGCTCAATTTGTGAACATTATAAACTTTCCACCTTGCATTGCAGCTCATAATTTACATGTGGTAATGTATGCAGATGATGGAATTTTATTTGACTAGACCCCACTTGGCCGCCACCAAAATTTGAGTGCCCTAAACACATATACAGAGAAGAATTTTGTAAGCATCATTATATCTAAAACTAAAGTATTATCTTTCAAGGAAAGGAAACACAGCTGTTCCTCTTCCTAGAATCTAGGAGGAAACACCGTGGAAACATAAAATCTTATGCATATCTTGGTAGAGTGTATTCCCAGAATTTAGATCGTAAATTGCATCTCTATCATTTAGGAAGTAGGGCCTTTGCACAGACTAGTGCTTTTTATACATTTTACTCAGCTTCTGGAAAGAGACATTCTAAGTATTTGCTAAAAATATATGGAGTAAAAATTCTCCTGATGCTTTTATACACCCTTGGATATATTCCTTTTGATAAATGGTCACACATACATCAATATGAAAGGAAGGTTCTGTGTAAATTAACAGTTGGACAACCAACTCCAGTCCAGGCGTTTACTCCTAGAAATTGCGTTAACCAGTTCTCTTGCTGTTGCTACGGCAAATATAGTACATTGGGTTTTTATACTGCTGCATGCATTAAAAGGCACCTTCGTGATTTATTATAACACAAAACATTCACAATATTTAAAGAAAATAGCAATCTTAAATATGTCTCAGAAAAACTGAATTGCAAGATAGAATACTTGTAATCCTGGACTCTTGGACATCTCAGGCATTTTATAAAAAATGCAATCCAAAGATTCAGTTTTACCGATGAAGAATTGCTGTACGAATTTAAAGCTGTATTCCTCTTTAGTAGAAAAATAGAGTATTTGAGTCCACAAGAGCATCTCCCTTTCACACCCGACCATGGCGTGAGGCAGGTTACTCTTGCACTCAGGTTAGGCATTCTCCTCTTGAAAGTATACAAAAGTCATTGGGCTAACTTTAAAAATTAGACTAGCCTCTGTGATCTGTGCCACGGAGGAATTCAAGATGTGAAACATTTACTATTTGTATGTCTGTCACATGCAACTCCCAGTCGTCAATTTCTGTTCCCTTTGTACTTCAAGTTTAGGATTTAAAAAATTGATGATTTGATTGCTGTTATACTGCTGAAACAGTATGTTTGCAATAGTGCTTTTCCCATAGTGCTGTTCGGGAACATTTGTAATCATCATTTGAGTTGTCCTATGGGAATTAATCTACGTGTGCTATGTTTTTAATTTTCATATTTGTTGATCTCTGTTTGAGGTCTTAATCAATAAATTTGAATTTGATTTGACATACACAGTATATATGAAATATAAAATGTCGATCTGGACAAAACCGTCTTATAGGCATAGATGTGGAAAGCTTGTATTCAGGAAGAAATGCTGAGGGTTATGGAGGCGCTACTTTACTCCACTCCTTGGAATCACACAACCCAGACAATTTGATGTAGACTGCATGCGCTTAGTGAATAATTTTTCCGAATTTGAGGGCACTGTGCACAAGCAGGTAAATAACACGTCTATGAGCAGTACCTTCGGACTCAGCATTGTAGAAGGTATGTAAAATGGAATGGAGAAGGTATATAGGTGACATTTTGGGCATCTGGTGTGGTGATGTAGAAACAGTAGAAAGGTTTGTTGTGTGGCTTAATACACAGAATTAATTTTGGAAATGGACCCATTCTCTGATCAACAACACATTTTTGGATGGGAGAATCTTTCACAAAAATGGCTTCTTAAGCACAGCCATACATATTAAACAAACAGACAAGAACAGCACTTACGTTTTGATAGCTACCACTCATGACTGCTGCATGAAAAACTACAGTACAGATAGTTTTTAAGCCTTTGCTACTACTCCACCCACTTACATGGCTTCAACAGACAGGCTGACATACTACATAATAAACTCAGACAACGCTATTACTCTGAAGCAATTATAAGTAGATCAAGAATAAGGGCAAGGATCATTAACAGGGAGGCACTGATTGAACACAACAACAAGCATTTGCAATGCAATCGGTCTCGTCTTTGGGACCTTATATGTATTTAGCTATGCAGCACATTAGCCTGGGTGCCGAAACATCTACTGTTCTTTAACATGGAGGGAAAGTAAGCACCAAACTGTGTGACATGCCAGGTATGGGAACACATGGAGAGAAATATTGCCTTTCAGTGGGAAATGGTATAGTCCAAAGCTCTGTTTTTAATATAAAATCAGAGCCTTCAGTGGTCAGATGACTGAAACTACAAGATTTGAAAAAAGTATTATTGCCTACGGGTGCTCATGGAAGACAATTTCTATGAACTGAAATCTAGCGAAGGCTAAAGTGATTCTGGTATTTTATTGACATCTGCTGGTCGTTTTCTATCTAGAAAGTTAAATAGAGGTAGTTGACAGAAATATAAAAATAGGAAAGTCCCTCAGCAGAAAGTAATTCTGGTATTTTACTGACCTCTGCTGGTCGTTTTCATTAAGACAGTTAAATAGAGGCAGTTGAACAGAAAAAAGTCCCTAAACGTAGCAGACAAGTCCTAGGGCTGATCTCCAGAGCCCACAATGTACATACACATATAAGTATATACTAAAGTATAAAAGTATATACTAAAGTATATACAAGAGGTCTCAAATGCCCGACCTACAAAGCATGAAAACCCACTTTTTGGCAATGTCTAAACATGTGAAAAAGAACATCAATTTGAATGGTAGCTTCTTAAACACTGGTACCCAAACCTATTAGAAGCCACTGTACACAAAATGGCTTCACCTAAGTTTATGTCTTGGTTCATACTAGAACTGAAAAAGTGGTTGTGAAGAAACAACAACTGACTCTTCTGCAGATATCATGACCCTATCCCTGTGGGAGCTGCAGTGTGTGCCATTTCACAAAGCTGACACAAAGGGGTCTATTACTATGTCGGGCGGATCGCCACCGTCCGCATGGCGGTGGCGATCCACCCGACATTCCCCACTGCCCACATCCCATTCCCACCCCCCCCCCCCCATATTACTAGACCGTCCGCCGGTTTTCCGCCGGTCGACGAGTCGACCTGGCGGAAAAGGGGCTGTATATGGTGGCAGTGTCTGCAAGAAACTGCCATCCATATTACAAAGCAGGCGGGAAAGTGCCTTTCCGTGGCAGAGTTGCCGCCATGGAAAACACACAAGATGATGGACGGAATGTTGCACATTGAAAGGCATGCGGTTCCTGACCGGGGGGCCCGTTGCGGGCCCCTAGGGTGTTGGGGGTGGAGTGTGCACATGGGGGTAGTTATGGTACCCGGGCGAGCCCCCACACACCCCGGGGACCGCCACTTCCCCGGGACACTAATTATTCAAATTCAGGGGTCCGTAACAGACCCCCGAGCCCCGGGGACCACCACCCCCGGGGCTGTGTAGATGTTGGGCAGGGGGCCGTGCGGCCCCCCTCCTGGAGCCAATGATGGCCCTGGGGACCACCTCCCCTCAGGGCCGGCTCCAGCAGTGTCCCGGGGTGCCCACCCCGGGACACTGCAGTTTGGTATGACAGGGCGGGAGCCTCGTGACTCCCGCACTGTCATAGCAAACTCTGGTTTGGATTTTGGAAGAGAGAGAAGGGAACCTGCTCTCTCTTCCAAAAACCAAACCAGATTGCTTACCCACAAGGGGAACTGCATGTCAGCAGCTCCCCGTGTGGAAAAGCAATGCCGGCTCCCACAAGAGGCGGGGAGCCGGCAGGACTGTGGGGGAATTGGGGACCCCCCACAGTCCCCAATGATGTGGCCAGGCCCTGAGGGATGGGGTCCCCGGGGCCAGAAGTGGCCAGGGAGGGGGGCCGCACGGCCCCCTCCCCATAATAAAAAAAAAAGGAAAAGCAAAATGTAAATGTAAATGTATGTGTCTTGTAAAGCGCACTGCTGCCCTGAGGCGTCCTGGCGCTGTAGACCGCTGGGGAACCCGTCCTGGCTATCCCTGTGAGATGGTCCATCCTGGGTATCTCCAAGGTGAAACCAGGCATCTCCGGCGAATATGGGGGGCCGTTGTGGAGATGAGGCAAGCTAATGCCCAGAGTTGCCGAGTGTGATCCTTGGTTAGAGTAGGCACCGAGGCGAGAATTATCGAGTCAGCTGGCCCTGGTCCACCACCCTGCTGCATCAGGAATTGAACCCTGGTCCTGGGCCGTCCTCTGCTTCCGGGTCTGCTGCCTCTAACCAGTGAGCCACACCACTCCACAAAAAAAAACCACACTGGCAGGCCCCAGGGGATGGGGTCCCTGGAGCCATAAATGGCCTGAGCAGGGGGGCCACGCAGCCCCCTACAAATAATTTAAAAACAAAAAAAACACTGGTCATGCCCCGGGGGATGGGGTCCCCGTGGCCAAATATGGCCTCAGGGGGGGGTCACGCGGCCCCCTTCCGTTTAAAACATTTTTTTAAAAAGGGGGCAGGCCCTGGGGGATGGGGTCCCAAGGGCCCATAAAATAGAAAAGGAAGGGGGGCCACACAGACCCCTTCTTAAAAAATAAAAATACATGCGATCATGCCAGAGGCCCCGCCCCCTCCAGAGGCCTGTGGCGCATTTTTAGTTAGGAAATTAATTCCCCTTCAATACTGGGGGTCCCTGGGGGCCAACTAGCCCGTTCAACAAAAGGAAGGAGAGTGAAAGGTGGGCTATTTTTAACGAGGTCCTACACATAGGCCCTAAGTAACTGTGTCAACGAGAGATGTGTAGTTCCTGCAGGACAGGAAGTCTGCAGGGAATAAAGTATTCCAATTCAGACTTCAACCTAATGAAAGAAAGTGCACAAGGGAAGGGAATCCCTTCAGGGTGGAACTAAAACCCTCACACACCCAGCAAGCTAGGTGTCATGCTTCATCATCTGGGTTCTGCTCCTCGTCGGGTCGGCGGTGCAATACCCGACGGGCACCCATACAGGGGCTCTTTGTCGGAGATCTTTTGTTCCCTGCCGTATGGTGCGTGCGTGTGAGGGCCCGGGAGTGTAGATGTAGGTGATTAAAAAGGTTGGTTGATCTGAAATTGAAGTTTATTGGCTCAGTCGACCACCTAGTTAAAAAGGGGGGGTGAGTGGCGTAAAAGCTATATGTGCTCACAACGGATGAGTGGCTAGCTACGCTCAACTCTTATGGTCAACATGTTTCGCGCACATTGAGTCAGGAGGATCTCGTGGCGCTTCGTCAGGACCTTTAGTGAAGTGAAGTGTGCTCGAATAAAACTATCTACAGTGGGGTGAGAAAAGCAAGGGTGAGAACAAAAATGTTGGTCAACCCTTAATAGGCGCCCCTACCTTACGTATTTGATTTAAGAGGGGGTCACCTAGAGAAAAGAAATAATCAACAAAAATATGTATGAAAACCCACAGCCACCCTCGGCATATTAGGCATTAAAACCAAAAATTAAGTCGACCACCACTTGTGTGGTAAAGTGGTGATCACGTTCATATAATCCAGAATATTAATACTGGATGCCTACCAGGTATCTGTTCAGTAATCATAGTATGACATGGGACAAGGTAGGGCAAAGTAAAAAACGGTAATGACAAGTAGCACAGACAGGTTCTGGTTTGAAGCACAGTCCTTGAAAATGAAAGAAATCATGATTGTGTAAGGACTCACCAATTTATGTTAAAAAGAGCTCCTCATCAGGTGCATGGCGCGTCCACAGGGGGAGAAACACATTCGTTCCCTAAAGTATAATGGTGTTATGGGGAGAAGTAGAGGCACAGGAAGATATCAACAACATATACATGAAGTCAATGGAGAGAGGTCTCCACTAGGTAACAAGAGAGTATATTAAAAATAAATTAAAAAGAACGTTTGGACCCTTCGTGTGCACTGGTACTCTGATATTGAATGTGGTTACCCAGGTGCAGTTAACCGGTGGTAGGACTCAGATGTGCAAGTCCCAAATGGAAAAAGGTCTGTGTTCAAGAGTAATGAAACAGAGTGACCGATACTAACTTATAGTGAGCTTAAGTTAGAAATCAGCATTTCTTCGTCACCGAGCCCAGTGTGATTTGGGCGTGTCGAAGTGCTCACATGCAAGCTATACAAACGTGTATCGATGGTGGGCAGTGAACTGGAATCCTGCGTTTGTTATACAAGTGTCTAAAGCGCCCAAGATCTACCTAGGTATATGGGATCAAAACTCCAAAATGCGCGCTGGTATCTACTTACTGCACAGATATCCCCTGGAGGTTATTTAACCTGCCCGCGTCGCCGAACCCGGAAGCTGGATAGTGGGTCGGTTACGCATGGATTTATTCAGGGTCGGATTGGATGTAAGCCAGGCACGTGACTGCAAACGGACCAATCACGATCTTTGTGACAGATCTCAGTGGCCAATCGTGTGGATTGGTATGGCGTTGATGTGTCTTGACTAATAAATGGTGAGAAGGGTGTATTGACATCAATGCTATAGAGATTCCTAATGTGGTGGGCGCCTCCAGTAAGGGCCACAGACCTGCATTGCAGAGAGGTTGTCCAGGCAAAGCCCCTTTTTACACCTCTCTGCAACCCAGCTCTCTGGCGCTTACTGGAGGTACCTGGTGGGCTAGTTGGACCCTAGGGACCCTCAGGATTCGAGGGGACTTAATCCCCCAAATTAAAACGTGCCATGGGGTGTGTTTACACTGTGGTGAAGGGAGGGGGCGGGCCTGAGGTGAAGTGCAAACATGCCCTGTGGCGTGTTTTAAGTTGGGGAATTAGTTCCCCTTCAATTCTGAGGGCCCCTGGGGGCCAACTAGCCCACCAGGTGCTTCTAGTAAGTGCCACTGCGCTACGTTGCAGAGAGGTGGTCCAGGCCATGCCCCTTTTTACACCTCTCTGCAACGCAGCTCTGTGGCACTTACTGGAGGTACCTGGTGGGCCAGTTGGACCCCAGGGACCCTCAGGATTCAAGGGGACTTAATCCCCCAATTTAAAACGCGCTACAGGGCGTGTTTGCACACATGTCACCTCAGGCCCCCCCCTCCCTTCACCAGTGTGCAAACGCACCCCTGGTGCGTTTTAAGAGGTAGTTTTAACCCCCTGCCCTATTATGTACTAGGGGCTTACAGAGGAGGTCATGCTAATCACAGGGGTACCCCAACACATAGTGTTCCCTAGTGTATGTAGGTGTTTTCACTGAATTCTAAGTGTCTTTTAGCCAACCACTGGCTCTAGGCCAGGTTAGTCAGAGTCAGTTACCACCAGTACCCGTCTGAAAAAGTTGTGGGCACAGGATGATTTTGTAACAAGGCGTCTTTCTGCTCCTCTGTTGGTTCTTTCTGCACATGTCTTGCTTCTTCCTGCTCTTTTCTTTGTCTTCGTGGACTTCTGTTGCTTCTTTCTGCATTTCTTTTTTTTCTTTCTGTGCGTTGTTTCTTCTTTCATCACATGTCCTACCTCTGTAGGCATAGTTAGAAACAAGCATTTAAAAAACCTTTGAAATTCACTGAAAAAACATAGGTTTCAGGCACGTTATAGTTAGAAATTAGCATTTAAAAAACCTTAAAAATTCACTGAAAAAAACATAGGTTTAAGGGAAAGTTATAGTTAGTTGGACATTGCACTCGTACAAAACCAGTGAAATTCCCCCGTTATAGTTAGTTCAGCTAACTATAACTCGCACCCCCGCAATGCACTGCTGATGATGTCACATATTACATCACTTATGACATGGTCAGTGACATCACTGATGACATCGTGACTGTGTGTTTCTTTAAAGTTTAAATATGTTTAATATATATAGGGAAAGGCGCATTGAAGAATGAGTGGGTGTATAAGTGTCTGAATGGATGTTTTAGTAGGTGCGTGACTGACTCTACAAGTGAGTGAATTAACTTATCTTACTGAATGCATGGGTTAGTGACTAAACTGTGTGAATCTCTATATCCGTCTGTTTGTTGGTGGGTAAGCGACTGCATGGGTTTGTGAATAACTACATAAGTGTCTATATGAATTATTGATTGGTTATCTGAGTATCTGTGTGGGTGCCTGAGTGTTTGTGTGGGTGGGGTGTGTGTGACTCTGTGCATAGATGTGTGAGTGGATGATTCACTGGGTGCATAGTTTGAAGTGTGCATCTGTGATGGACTGTATGGGTGGGTGAGTGTGTGTATAGGTGTGTTAGTGAGTGAATGTATATCTCAGTGGTACATGTGTGAGTAACTACATATATGAAAGGCAGTATATATGTGTGTTAGAGTATATATATGGCTATAAGTGAGAATGTGTGATTGTGAGAGTGGCTGCATGGATGAGTGTTTGCTTGTATCAGTGATTGTATAAGAACGTTAGAATGTGCTAGTATTTGTATGAGTAAGTGAGCTGTGTGTATATAACTGTATAGGTGAGTAAATGGGAGTGTAAATACGTATTTGCATGACTGACTAGGTGTGTGAGCACTTCTATGGATGATTGGCGGTGTGTGAGAGTCTATATAGGTGTATGAGTGCATATGATAGTCCTGTACTGAGTGACCATAAGTATGACTGTATGGGTGAGTGAGTGGATGTGTGTGTAGACCTAAGAATCAGTGAGTGGGTATGTAGTTACTGTTGTTGGAGTGTCTAAGGTTTTGAGAATGGCAGTCTGTAATTTAGAGTGGGTGTATCTAGATTTATATTAGGGTGTGAGAAGATGCATGAAAAAATCACATGGATGATGTCATCAGTGATGTCATTTGAGATGTCATCAGTGATGTCATCAGTGATGTCACTGACCATGTCATGAGTGATGTAATATGTGACGTCATCAGCAGTGCATTGCAGGGGCCCAAGATATAGTTAGCTGAACTAACTATAACAGGGGAATTTCACTGGTTTTGTACGAGTGCAATGTCCAACTTACTATAGCTTTCCCTAAAACCTATGTTTTTTTTCAGTGAATTTCTAAGGTTTTTTAAATGCTAATTTCTAACTCTAACGTGCCTGAAACCTATGGTCTTTTCAGTGAATATATGTATATATATAAATATATACATACACAGAAAAAAACATAGGTTTCAGGGGTGTTATAGTTAGCTGGCAATACAAAACCATAAAAATTCCTCCGTTATAGTTAGTTCTGCTAGCTATAACTTGCACGTCCGCAATGCACTGCTGATGATGTCACATATTGCATCATTTGCACGAGTGAAATGGCCAGCTAACTATAACACCCCTGAAACTTATGGTTTTCTCTGTGAATTTCTAGGGTTTTTTAAATGCTAATTTCTAACTATAACGTCTCTGAAACCTATGGTTTTTTCAGTGAATTTCAAAGCTTTTTTAAATGCTAATTTCTCACTATAACGTCTCGGAAACCTATGTTTTTTTTCAGTGAATTTCAAAGGTTTTTTAAATGCTAATTTTTAAGTGTGATAGTAGTTATACCTATTTTTTTGTACTGATTTTCTACAGTTTTTTAACTGTTTATTTATAAATATTTTATTCAATAAATAACATTATATATTTTTCTGAAAATTGCAAAAAAGAAGTTTTTGAAAACAATTCAAACTGAAATATTGATTAATTTTCTTAATTTCATTTTTTATTTTAATATATTTATATTATTTTCTTTTTTAAAAAATCAATTTTTTTTCGGAGTCACGCACTTAAAGCGTACACATCACGGTGGGTGCGCGCATTTTAGCCACCATTTTAGAAGAGTCGCGAAGGATCCGCATACGATGTGCGACAGCTGTGTGTTTTTCAGTTACATCATATACATTTATTATTACGTGATGTGCGCGATTGGTAAGCGACCAGTCCGCGACTCCTGCTCCCGCGCATTCGCGACACATGCGCATTATGGTACAAGATGCTTGCGCGGTTGCGGGTCCCGCGTGACGTCATATTCGTGCTGGGGTGCACTGTGTGTATGTTCCAAAATGATATGTATGTGTCTTTAATATACATATTAGGGCAAGAGATTATCTAAGATATTCATAAAAATAATATATTTGTACTTATAATAAACTTATATTATTTTGTAATATATTTTCGCGAAGTCGGGTGCATGCATCGTGAGTGCAGAGAATCAGGTCAGCAGAGCTGCTGTAGAGCCAGAGAAACCAGGTCAGCAGAGCCATTGTAGAGCCAGAGAAGCAGGTCAGCAGAGCTGCTCTAGAGCCTAAGAAGCAGGTCAGCAGAGCTGCTCTAGAACCAGAGACCCAGGTCAGCAGAGCTCCTCTAGAGCCAGAAACCCAGCTCAGCAGAGCTGCTCTAGAGCCAGAGACCCAGGTCAGCAGAGCTGCTCTAGAGGCCAAGAACCAGGTCAGCAGAACTGCTTTAGAGCCAAAGAACCAGGTCAGCAGAGCTGCTCTAGAGCCAGAGAACCAGGTCAGCAGAGCTGGTTTAGAGCCATAGAACCAGTTCAGCAGAGCTGCTCTAGAGGCAGAGAACCAGGTCAGCTGAATTGCTTTAGAGCCAGAGAACCAGGTCAGCAGAGCTCTTTAGAGGGAGAGAACCAGGTCAGCAGAGCTGCTTTAGAGCCAGAGAACCAGGTCAGCAGAGCTGCTCTAGTGCCACAGAACCAGGTCAGCAGAGCTGCTTTAGAGCCAGAGAACCAGGTCAGCAGAGCTGCTTTAGAGCCAGAGAACCAGGTCAGCAGAGCTGCTTTAGAGCCAGAGAACCAGGTCAGCAGAGCTGCTCTAGAGGCAGAGAACCTAGGTCAGCAGAGCTGCTTTAGATGGAGAGAACCAGGTCAACAGAGCTGCTTTAGAGCCAGAGAACCAGGTCACCAGAGCTGCTTTAGAGGGAGAGAACCAGGTCAGCAGAGCTGCTCTAGAGCCAGAGAACCAGGTCAGCAGAGCTGCTTTAGAGGCATAGAACCTGGTCAGCAGAGCTGCTCTAGAGGCAGAGAACCAGGTCAGTAGAGCTGATTTAGAGGGAGAGAACCAGGTCAGCAGAGCTGCTTTAGAGCCAGAGAACCAGGTCAGCAACGCTGCTCTAGAGCCAGAGAACCAGGTCAGCAGAGCTGCTTTAGAGCCAGTGAACCGGGTCAGCAGAGCTGCTCTAGAGCATAAGAACTGGGTCAGAAGAGCTGCTCTAGAGCCAGAGAACCAGGTCAGCAGAGCTGCTTTAGAGCGAGAGAACCAGGTCAGTAGTGCTGCTTTAGAGGGAGAGAACCAGGTCAGCAGAGCTGCTTTAGAGCCAAGGGACCAGGTCAGCAGAGCTGCTCTGGAGCCAGAGTCCCAGGTCAGCAGAACTGCTCTAGAGCCTAAGGACTAGGTCAGCAGAGCTGCTCTAAAGCCAGAGAACCAGGTCAGCAGAGCTGCTGTAGAGCCAGAGAAACCAGGTGAGCAGAGTTGCTTTAGAGGGAGAGAAGCAGGTTAGCAGAGCTGCTTTAGAGCCAGAGAACAAGGCCAGCAGAGCTGCTTTAGAGCCAGAGAAATAGGTCAGCTGAGCTGCTTTTGAGCCAGAGAACCAGGTCAGCAGAGCTGCTCTAGAACCAGAGAACCAAGTCAGCAGAGCTGCTTTAGAGCCATAGAACCAGGTCAGCAGAGCTGCTCTAGAGCCAGAGAACCAGGTCAGCAGAGCTGCTCTAGAGCCTACAAACCAAGGCAGCAGAGCTGCTCTAGAGTCAGAGAACCAGGTCAGCAGAGCTGGTGTAGAGCCGGAGAAACCAGGTCAGTAGAGCTGCTTTAGAAGGGAGAGAACCAGGTCAGCAGAGCTGCTCTAGAGGGAGAGAACCAGGTCAGCAGAGCTGCTCTAGAGCCAGAGAACCATGTCAGCAGAACTGCTTTAGAGCCATAGAACTGGGTCAGCAGAGCTGCTTTAGAGCCAGAGAACCAGGTCAGCAGAGCTGTTGTAGAGCCAGAGACCCAGATCAGCAGAGCTGTTCTGTAGCCTAAGAAGTAGGTCAGCAGAGCTGCTCTAGAGCCAGAGAACCAGGTCAGCAGACCTGCTATAGAGCCAGAGAAACCAGGTCAGCAGACCTGCTATAGAGCCAGAGAAACCAGGTCAGCAGAGCTGCTTTAGAGGGAGAGAACCAGGTCAGCAGAGCTGCTCTAGCTGACACTGACTGACTGACTGACAATGACTGATTGATACTGACTGCCACTGATTGACTGACACTGACTGACTGACAATGACTGACAGTGATTGACTGACACGGACTGACAGACTGACACTGACTGACTACTCTCTACTACTCTACTACTCACTCTCTACTACTCTCTCTCTACTACTCTCTCTCTACTACTCTCTCTACTACTCACTCTCTACTACTCTCTACTACTCACTCTCTACTACTCTGCTACTGTAATGCCCTGAACGTCTCAGGATCGTTTAACAGACACGATAATGAGAACGCAACCACTTGTGAAGGTTTAGTTATTTTAATGAAGGCAAAAATAATACAAGGAATAAACAAAGGTTATAGTCACTGGAATCCTCCAGGCTAAGTACGTTACCAGCCCACAGCACGGATGGTCCTAGCCGTCCTCTGCATATACGCCGATCCCGGCGTATGCCAACAGAGGGCAGAAATGAAATGGCCGACAATGCCAATCGGTAGGCTGTGAGGGGCACGAAGAGTGTTGGGGAGAATCGAGGAGTCAGGGAAACACCCAGCCGGGGTCTCTACCTGAAGGGAGCAGCCGCTCAACCTCTTCCTCAGACTGCACCGGGACGCGGAGTCACCTCCTGGTGATGCGTCACCGATACCCCAATCACAAGCAAAGAAGACTGAACCGAGAGCAGCCGCTCGATCGATCCTGTGGACTTCCGAGTCTGTAACGCGGCAAACACCTCCTGGTGTGCGTTACAGCTGGCAGTCCCTGTATCTCTGGTCGGGCTGGGAGTTACGACTCCAACCAGCAAAAGCGCCACTGCGCTTTGACTCAGCCGAGTCAAAAAGCGAAGCTCAATGGTAATCCGGTAGAGCTTCCGGGTCCTTCACAGGTGACGATGGGGCAAGACACGGCCCAGGGAGTAACGACTCGACCTACCTCCGTTCTTGCCTTACTGGAGCACCACTCCGGAACACTTCTCTTCACTAAGCAGGTACGTCGGTGTAAACACAATATCCGACAGCGTTGTACCTCCCGGTTCCTCCCTTTATAGGGCGTGTTTTCCTTGAGTTATGTAACAGCTCTCCTGTTTACATAAGGGCGTGTTTTCCTTGAGTTATGTAACAGCTCTCCTGTTTACATAAGGGCGTGTTTTCCTTGAGTTATGTAACAGCTCTCCTGTTTACATAAGGGCGTGTTTTCCTTGAGTTATGTAACAGCTCTCCTGTTTACATAACCTCTCAACCGCTAAGCATCCTGGGAGATGTAGTCCGTTTTCGCTGGTTACCGTTTTCCTCCCCTCGCATGACAGGAATTCTTGACAGCTACTCTCTACTACTCACTCTCTACTACTCACTCTCTACTACTCCCTACTATTCACTCTCTACTACTCACTCTCCTACTCTTTACTACTCCCTCTCTACAACTCTCTACTACTCACTCTCTACTACTCACTCTCTACTACTCACCCTCTACTACTCACTCGTTACTACTCTCTACTACTCACTCTCTACTACTCACTCTCTACTACTCTCTCTCTACTACTCTCTACTACTACTCCCTACTATTCACTCTCTACTACTCACTCTCTACTACTCTCTAGCACTCACTCGCTACTACTCTACTACTCACTCCCCACTACTCTCTACTAGTCTCTCTCTACTACTCACTCTCTACTACTCACTCTACTACTCTCTCTTACTCTCTCTACTTCTCACTCTCTACTACTCTCTACTACTCACTCTCTACTACACACTCTCTACTACTTGCTCTCTACTTCTCGCTATCTACTACTCTCTAGTACTCACTCTACTACTCACTCTCTACTACTCTCTTCTACTCACTCTCTACTACTCACTCTCTACTACTCTCTCTCTACAACTCTCTACTATTCACTCTACTACTCACGCTCTACCACTCTAATACTCTCTCTGCTAATCACTCTCTACTACTCTCTACTACTCACTCTCTACGACTCACTCTCAAATACTCACTCTCTACTACTCACTCTACTACTCACTCTACTACTCTCTACTACTCTCTACTACTCACTCTCTACTACTCACTCTACTACTCACTCTACTACTCTCTACTACTCACTCTCTACTACTCTCTCTCTACTACTCACTCTCTACTACTCACCCTCTACTACTCATTCTCTGCTACTCATTCTCTACTACTCACTCTCTACTACTCCCTCTCCACTACTCACTCTCTACTACTCGCTCTCTACTACTCTCTACTACTCACTCTACTACTAACTCTCTACTACTCTACTACTCTCTACTACTCACTCTCTACTACTCTCTACTACTCACTCTCTACTAAACACTCTCTACTACTCTCTACTACTCACTCTACTACTCACTCTACTACTCACTCTCTACTACTCCCTACTACTCACTCTACTACTCTCTACTACTCACTCTCTACTACTCCACTACTCTCTACTTCTCACTCTCTAGAACTCACTCTCTACTACTCCCTACTACTCTCTCTCTCTACTACACACTCTCTACTACTTACTCTCTACTACTCTCTACTACTCACTCTCTACTACTCTCTCTCTACTACGCTCTCTCTCTACTACTCTATACTACTCACTCACTCACTACTCACACTCTACTACTCTATACTACTCTATACTACTCACTCTCTACTACTCTCGCTCTTCTACTCTCTACTACTCACTACTACTCACTCTACTACTCACTCTCTACTACTCACTACTACTACTAGTGTTTGAAAAACACTAATACAAGCAAAGCTAAAAAGCCACCTAATTACAAACAGAATTGCTTTAACTTAAACGAGGGCGAGACCTATTGCATTTTCAATGCTTGTTTACTTTGGTTCCATCAATAAGGCATTCAGATGTGTCACACATTTGCCATAAATTCTGAATGGTAGCACTCTAGTTGCTCATTAGATCAGTGTAGTAAAGCTACTGCTCACCAGGGAAGTCTGCTGCTGGTATTCAAAGTGCATGTTTCAGTCTGCATGTCAGAATTTTTTAATGAAAAATAAGAGGATTTGAGAAGTCAAAATGTGCCCTAATTTTTATTTCTGCCGCACTAATCATAATTTCTATGGCAAAATGAACCCCCTCATTTTGTTCCTTTGCAAATTACATGTTTTTAGTGTTACCACTTTATTCCAATCAAGATGGCTTCAGGTGTGCCATACTTTTGTCATAAATAAGACTGTTAGCGCTCTAGTTGTTATTTAGAACACTCTGGGACATTCTGTCATTGGGCTATACTTGGGCTACATCTGGGTGATATAAGTGCTACATTTGGGCTCTTTTGTCTCTGGTGGCCATCCTGGGAGACTTATTTGTTATGAAGTTTCCTAATTTCCTCATTTACTACAGTCTCCTCAGAAGGAAATACTTTCAGGTTTTGTACTTTGATTCCATCAAGAAGGCATTCATATGTGTCACACATTTGCCATATATTCGGAATGCTAACACTCTAGTTGCTTATTAGATCACTGTAGTAAAGCTACTGCTCACCTGGGAAGTCTGCTGCTGGTATTGAAAGTGCATGTTTCAGGCTGCATGTCAGATTTTTTTCATGAAATAGAAGAGGATTTGAGAAGTCACTCAAAATGTGCCCTAATTTTTCTTTTTTCAGCACTAATCATAATTTCTATGGCAAAATGAACCCCCTCATTGTGTTCTTTTTAAATTAAACTACTCACTCTCTACTACTCACTCGCTACTACTCTCTACTACTCACTCTCTACTACTCACTCTACTACTCTCTACTACTCTCTACCACTCACTCTCTACTACTCACTCTCTACTACTCCCTCTCTACAACTCATTCTATTACTCTCTACTACTCACTCTCTACTACTCACTCTGTACTACTCTCTACTACTCACTCTCCACTACTCACTCTCAACTACTCGCTCTTTACTACTCTCTACTACTCACTCTCTACTACTCTACTTCTCTCTACTACTCACTCTCTACTAATCACTATCTACTACTCTACTACTCTGTACTACTCTCTCTACTAACTCTCTACTACTCACTCTACTACTCTGTACTACTCTCTACTTCTCACACTCTACTACTCACACTCTACTACTCTCTACTACTCACTCTCTACGACTCACTCTCTACTACTCACTCTACTACTCTCTACTACTCACTCTCTACTACTCTCTCTCTACTACTCACTCTCTACTACTCACTCTCTACTACTCATTCTCTGCTACTCATTCTCTACTACTCACTCTCTACTACTCCCTCTCCACTACTCACTCTCTACTACTCGCTCTCTACTACTCTCTACTACTCACTCTACTACTAACTCTCTACTACTCTACTACTCTCTACTACTCACTCTCTACTACTCTCTACTACTCACTCTCTACTAAACACTCTCTACTACTCTCTACTACTCACTCTACTACTCACTCTACTACTCACTCTCTACTACTCCCTACTACTCACTCTACTACTCTCTACTACTCACTCTCTACTACTCCACTACTCTCTACTTCTCACTCTCTAGTACTCACTCTCTACTACTCCCTACTACTCTCTCTCTACTACACACTCTCTACTACTTACTCTCTACTACTCTCTACTACTCACTCTCTACTACTCTCTCTCTCTTACGCTCTCTCTCTACTACTCTATACTACTCACTCTCTACTACTCTCGCTCTTCTACTCTCTACTACTCACTACTACTCACTCTACTACTCACTCTCTACCACTCTCTCTCTACTACTCTCTACTACTCACTCTCTGCTACTCACTCTCTACTACTCTACTACCCACTCTCTACTACTCTCTACTACTCACTCTCTACTACTCACTCTACTACTCACTCTACTACTCTCTACTACTCACTCTCTACTACTCTCTCTCTACTACTCACTCTCTACTACTCACCCTCTACTACTCATTCTCTGCTACTCATTCTCTACTACTCACTCTCTACTACTCCCTCTCCACTACTCACTCTCTACTACTCGCTCTCTACTACTCTCTACTACTCACTCTACTACTAACTCTCTACTACTCTACTACTCTCTACTACTCACTCTCTACTACTCTCTACTACTCACTCTCTACTAAACACTCTCTACTACTCTCTACTACTCACTCTACTACTCACTCTACTACTCACTCTCTACTACTCCCTACTACTCACTCTACTACTCTCTACTACTCACTCTCTACTACTCCACTACTCTCTACTTCTCACTCTCTAGAACTCACTCTCTACTACTCCCTACTACTCTCTCTCTACTACACACTCTCTACTACTTACTCTCTACTACTCTCTACTACTCACTCTCTACTACTCTCTCTCTACTACGCTCTCTCTCTACTACTCTATACTACTCACTCACTCACTACTCACACTCTACTACTCTATACTACTCTATACTACTCACTCTCTACTACTCTCGCTCTTCTACTCTCTACTACTCACTACTACTCACTCTACTACTCACTCTCTACTACTCACTACTACTACTAGTGTTTGAAAAACACTAATACAAGCAAAGCTAAAAAGCCACCTAATTACAAACAGAATTGCTTTAACTTAAACGAGGGCGAGACCTATTGCATTTTCAATGCTTGTTTACTTTGGTTCCATCAATAAGGCATTCAGATGTGTCACACATTTGCCATAAATTCTGAATGGTAGCACTCTAGTTGCTCATTAGATCAGTGTAGTAAAGCTACTGCTCACCAGGGAAGTCTGCTGCTGGTATTCAAAGTGCATGTTTCAGTCTGCATGTCAGAATTTTTTAATGAAAAATAAGAGGATTTGAGAAGTCAAAATGTGCCCTAATTTTTATTTCTGCCGCACTAATCATAATTTCTATGGCAAAATGAACCCCCTCATTTTGTTCCTTTGCAAATTACATGTTTTTAGTGTTACCACTTTATTCCAATCAAGATGGCTTCAGGTGTGCCATACTTTTGTCATAAATAAGACTGTTAGCGCTCTAGTTGTTATTTAGAACACTCTGGGACATTCTGTCATTGGGCTATACTTGGGCTACATCTGGGTGATATAAGTGCTACATTTGGGCTCTTTTGTCTCTGGTGGCCATCCTGGGAGACTTATTTGTTATGAAGTTTCCTAATTTCCTCATTTACTACAGTCTCCTCAGAAGGAAATACTTTCAGGTTTTGTACTTTGATTCCATCAAGAAGGCATTCATATGTGTCACACATTTGCCATATATTCGGAATGCTAACACTCTAGTTGCTTATTAGATCACTGTAGTAAAGCTACTGCTCACCTGGGAAGTCTGCTGCTGGTATTGAAAGTGCATGTTTCAGGCTGCATGTCAGATTTTTTTCATGAAATAGAAGAGGATTTGAGAAGTCACTCAAAATGTGCCCTAATTTTTCTTTTTTCAGCACTAATCATAATTTCTATGGCAAAATGAACCCCCTCATTGTGTTCTTTTTAAATTAAACTACTCACTCTCTACTACTCACTCGCTACTACTCTCTACTACTCACTCTCTACTACTCACTCTACTACTCTCTACTACTCTCTACCACTCACTCTCTACTACTCACTCTCTACTACTCCCTCTCTACAACTCATTCTATTACTCTCTACTACTCACTCTCTACTACTCACTCTGTACTACTCTCTACTACTCACTCTCCACTACTCACTCTCAACTACTCGCTCTTTACTACTCTCTACTACTCACTCTCTACTACTCTACTTCTCTCTACTACTCACTCTCTACTAATCACTATCTACTACTCTACTACTCTGTACTACTCTCTCTACTAACTCTCTACTACTCACTCTACTACTCTGTACTACTCTCTACTTCTCACACTCTACTACTCACACTCTACTACTCTCTACTACTCACTCTCTACGACTCACTCTCTACTACTCACTCTACTACTCTCTACTACTCACTCTCTACTACTCTCTCTCTACTAATCACTCTCTACTACTCACTCTCTACTACTCATTCTCTGCTACTCATTCTCTACTACTCACTCTCTACTACTCCCTCTCCACTACTCACTCTCTACTACTCGCTCTCTACTACTCTCTACTACTCACTCTACTACTAACTCTCTACTACTCTACTACTCTCTACTACTCACTCTCTACTACTCTCTACTACTCACTCTCTACTAAACACTCTCTACTACTCTCTACTACTCACTCTACTACTCACTCTACTACTCACTCTCTACTACTCCCTACTACTCACTCTACTACTCTCTACTACTCACTCTCTACTACTCCACTACTCTCTACTTCTCACTCTCTAGTACTCACTCTCTACTACTCCCTACTACTCTCTCTCTACTACACACTCTCTACTACTTACTCTCTACTACTCTCTACTACTCACTCTCTACTACTCTCTCTCTCTTACGCTCTCTCTCTACTACTCTATACTACTCACTCTCTACTACTCTCGCTCTTCTACTCTCTACTACTCACTACTACTCACTCTACTACTCACTCTCTACTACTCACTCTCTACCACTCTCTCTCTACTACTCTCTACTACTCACTCTACTATTCACTCTCTACTACTCTCTCTCTGATACTCACTCTCTACTACTCACTCTCTGCTACTCACTCTCTACTACTCTACTACCCACTCTCTACTACTCTCTACTACTCACTCTCTACTACTCACTCTACTACTCTCTACTACTCACTCTCTGCTACTCTCTTTACTAATCTCTACTACTCACGCTCTACTCTCTATTACTCATCCTCTACTCTCTACCTCTCTACCTCTTTCTACCTCTCTCTACCTCTCTCTCTACTACTCTCTACCTCTCTCTACTCACACACATATGCACATATATATATGCATATATATGCATATGCATTTATATATATGTATGTATATATATATATACATACATATATACACATGTACAATCTGCATATCTATATAAATATAAATGCATGTATACATATACATATATGCATACATATGCATGTTCTGTACATGAAAGTTTGAAAAACACTAATAAAAGCAAAGCTTAAAAGCCACTTAATTACAAACAGAATTGCTTTACTTAAACGAGGGCGAGACCTATTGCATTTTCAATGCTTGTTTACTTTGGTTCCATCAGGAAGGCATTCAGATGTGTCACGCATTTGCCATTAATTCTGAATGGTAGCACTCTAGTTGCTCATTAGATCACTGTAGTAAAGCTATTGCTCACCAGGGAAGTCTGCTGCTGGTATTCAAAGTGCATGTTTCAGTCTGCATGTCAGTATTTTTTAATGAAATAGAAGAGGATTTAAGAAGTCAAAATGTGCCCTAATTTTTCTTTCTGCAGCACTAATCATAATTTCTATGGCAAAATGAATCCCCACATTTTGTTCCTTTGCAAATTAAATGTTTTAAGTGTTACCACTTTATTCCAATCAAGATGGCTTCAGGTGTGCCATACTTTTGTCATAAGTAAGACTGTTAGCACTCTAGTTGTTCTTTAGAACACTCTGGGACATTCTGTCATTGGGCTATACCATCTGGGTGATATTTGTGCTACATTTGGGCTCTTGTGTCTCTGGTGGCCATCTTGGGAGACTTATTTGTTATGAAGTTTCCTAATTTTCTCATTTACTACAGTCTCCTCAGTAGGAATACTTTCAGTTTTTTACTTTGATTCCATCAAGAAGGCATTCAGATGTGTCACCCATTTGCCATAAATTCGGAATGTTAGCACTATAGTTGCTCATTAGATCACTGTAGTAAAGCTACTGGTCACCAGGGAAGTCTGCTGCTGGTATTGAAAGTGCATGTTTCAGTCTGCATGTCAGAATTTTTTAATGAAATAGAAGAGGATTTGAGAAGTCACTCAAATCCTTTTGTCATAAGTAGGACTGTTAGCTCTCTAGTTGTTTTTTAGAACACTCTGGGAAGCTGCAGTAGAACACAAAGGAATCAACTGGCAGTCTCTGCCCTTATTGGATGTACATGTTTTACTGAGAATGTTAGGCTTCATTCTCACATGACTGAGAAAGATAATGTGAATTTACAGAAAATATGCTCTCAGTTTAGCTTATAGATCACCTTCCAAACCTCTGTGGGAAAAGTATGAGAAAATAGTTTTCTCTCAAACATGATTCATTATATCCCAGCAGAAGGCTTTTTCACATGGTAAAATCACCTTAGAACACACCACAATTCCTAAAATGAGTATGGTACCATCAACAAATGATTTCTAATGTAACTAAAGTCTTAAAACCTTCTATTAACTGCAATGCTTTTTAATGAGGTGCTGTCATGTATATTGATCCCAAGATGGCTGCCAGCACTTCTTGGATGAAGTGCTGACAGCCAATCAGATCTCACAAAGAGATGTGTGGTTAGGCTCCGCCCAGATATATATGTGATTTTACTTTTGATTTTCTCAGGAACTACTGAACGGATTTACAAATTTTAGCAGAAGGCACGGCTCCGAACCAAGGTCTACCTTTCTGCCAAATTTGGTGTAATTCCGTTCAGCAGTTCGGGCTGTAGCTGTGACTAAAGATTCCTATGGAAAATTGCACCAAGTTTTGGGACACCCCTTTTTTCTCGGCCCCCGCTTTACGAATCACCCCGAGACTTTCAGGATAGGAGCGGATTGGAGTGGGCCACGAGTTTTGAACATTTTGCGAAGATTCATCAACCGGCGCCAAAGTTATTCCAAATAGAATGTTGCAGATTTCCTATGGATAGTAGGTCCTAACTATAACTACCTACTGGCGACTGCCAGTGGGTTATTTATATGCCAGGTCGGCCCATCATTTCAGCCAAAGACAGTATCTTTGAGAACACGTCCCGCTATGTGGATTATTATCTTCAAGAACATGTTGTTGGTTTGCCTACATATCTCAGAGACACTAAGGATTTTTTATCTAAACTCAATTCAATTCAATGGTCGGGGAATTATTTGTTGATGACCTTAGACATTTCATCTCTTTATACCAGCATTAGGCATCATGATGGACTGTTCGCTGTAGACTATTTTTTGAAGAAACGCTGTATTTCCATGTACAGACACAATGAAATCCTTTTAAAAATGATACATTGGTGTTTACACAACAACATGTTCATGTTTGATGGTCTAATTTACAGACATTACAGACAATTTTCAACGGCATTTTTGTTCTTCCGACCATAATAACCGCAATACACAGATTATTCATGAATTCATAGATGTTATGTTTATGTTAACACATAAATTCGCATTCAAGTTAACATTGCCGTTTACGTAATAAGCCAATTACCACCACTTGATACATGAGGTATATATTTTTTCTATGTTTATGATTGTGCAGATGGATGTTAACCAATAGCGATGAAAGCTATGTTACCTCCCCTTTCTTTCTGTTGTGTATAAATACGTCACTTATTTGCAACGCAATCATGTGAGCAAGGCCACACAGTTGGCCGAAACGCGTCTTCCCGTTTCATTTGCACTGATTCTATGATTTAAATAAATACGATACTGCGGCTGCAGTTTTCTACAAAGAAGAAGGTGTCCGTCTCTCTGTTCATGGTGCCGAGAAGCGCTTTGGAGTGGTATTTGGATATATATATATATATATATATATATATGTATGTATATATATATATATATATATATGTATGTATATATATATATATATATATGTATGTATATATATATATATGTATGTATATATATATATATGTATGTATATATATATATATATATATATATATATATATATATATATATCCAAATGAAAATTGCTCTCGCATTGAAGCGCCACACACGATGTTGAGATTTCACCTTCTTTATTCATTTGGGCAGCAGCAAAACATAGCGCGCTTATCCCAGCAATGTAACTTCTAGCCATTTGCCAAATGCATTTCTGGAGGCATATTTCTTATTATGGAAGGACGCACCCTGCAAGCAACCAGCACTCTATTTCCACAGGTCACAAACAGTATAATGTTTTATCAGGGTCTTCAAAAGTGTTAATACTCCATCGCCTATTTTTGTTTTTGCTATGATCCACCTACCACCCTTATCCACCCTTGTGTCCAGTATGAATATCATTGCCTGTTTTTTCACCAATATTGCCACCTCTCTTATATTCATGCTCTGATCTGAACATATCACCTGCTGTACCCATCTTGTTTTCTGAATAGCTTGACACACTCATTTTTCACCAGGTGAATGTCTTGTAAAATCAAAATCTGTACAGGATAGTCTCTTAGGTATTGCAAAATTCTATCCCTCCTCCTTTTCATGCGCAGGCCATTAATTTTCCATGATAATACCCGAATCAACATATTCCTGCTTTTTTCTCCTTACCATCTCTCTGGACGTGTGTAGCTCTTCTGGATTAATTATAATTCTCTGAGGTTTTTGAGGAGTATTTTTAAATTACTTTTCCCCATATGCTCCCGATCCTGTGTTCCTTTCCCCTGTTGTCTCCCCCCCCCGCTTACCTCCTTTGGAGAACACACCCATACTTCCTCCTGGACCTGATGTTAGTCTGATTTTCTTTTCTAGCACCTTTGGCACCCAGCTCCATATTATAAACAATAAACAAAAGGCACAAGAAAGTTCATGTGACCCCCTTTACCTCCCTAAAACCAGGCACACCATGACCTACAGCCTACTCTTATCCTCACCTAATTTCCAGCTCCTCCCTTCTTAATAGCCTTTAACAGGTTGTCTGCCTCTGTTTGACTTCCTCGTATATGCATTTTGTTATTGTACATAACTCTTAGGGATGCATGAAATTTAAGCTGTGCTGTGGCCCCACTTTTTAAAATTCTTCCAATCGAAGTCCCAACTCCCATTGACTATCTAAGGTAGCTTGTGATAGATCTGATCCAATTTCAAAAGAGAAGTCTTTCCCCCTTAATGTTTTCAATTTTAATGCAGGATTTTTTTCCTTTAAAGCATAGGTCTGAAAGTTAAGGAGAATCTTCCGCGGCTTAACCCTGTTGGGATTTTTTCTGAATGGATCTCTATGTACCTTTTGAATATCCTTTGCTATGTCTACCTCACTCTCCTCAATCTAGACCGTTGCCTTTATAATGGAAACCACAAAAGCCTTTAGATCGTCGACTTCCTTCCCCTGCGGTATATTAAAAATCCTCAATGTATTTCTTCTTGAGTTATATTCCAGCTGCTTCAGCTTCTCCTGCAGTTCTCGCTCATCCCGCCATAGTGCCTGTAATTCCATCTTTCTGTTACTTAAGTCCTCTCTCAGCTCCCCAATGGTCATCTCAAGAGCTTGCATCCTTACATACAAAAGGTCTATCTTTTTCTTAAGGGCCTCACAAAAATGTCATATTTCACCTTGATTTGCTTCAGAAACCTCAAAATATTCCCTGATATCCACCGTGAATGAAAAGAACATTGCCTCTAAGGAGCTAACCAGAGCCTTTACATTTGTGTTTTCTTCTCCCAGTACTTTTAAAGCCATATCGAACAGAAGTTTTTCCTTATCTTTACCCTCATCTTGAGAAGGGTCTTCAGCTTGGGGCTTAGCTTTCCCTCATACTGAAGATGTATCTTAACTAACATTATTTAAAGCGGTTTCTTGACTAGACCACTCTGGGTTGGCTGTGCCCTCCTCCGCTGCCATCATCGACAAAACCGACTGTCCCCCTATCCGCTCGGCAACCACTATAGCTTGCTCTTGGAGGGTCACGCGGGGGGGTAAAACTTTAAAGAAGGACCTCAATGAGGCAGTAATTTTAATTTATGTCCTAAAACCTCAGTCTTCCTTTTCACTCTCCCTATCCACTGTGACTCATTCCTGGGCTTCTCTTTAGGTCTACCCACCTGAGGTAGGGGATAATCTCTTTCCTCAGTGTGCTCAGATATCCCATATGTTAGGGGAGTACTCGAAGACTGCTCAGGGGGTGTTTTTTACTGCCCCCCATCATTTTAACAAACATCTCTCTCAGAGAACTTGCCCAAGTTTTGTTTTTCCCCACCTGGACTAGCCCCCTACCTCATACTTGTTTGGCTGCCTTGCAGGTAAATTCCTCGCCAATTTTTCTGCCTTATTTCTGCAAAATAACAGCTCCTCCTTATTGTTTCTGCCTTTAGAGATCTCCACAACGCCTTGAGAATCCACCAGTTCTTCAGGAACTGCAGGAGCAGCGCATGTACTGAAGCTGCACCCATTGACCAAGAGGAGACATCGCGCTGCTGCCCTGTGGCTCTTTCTGAGCTCCAGGGCAGCCTCGAGCCAGCACTTCATCCCGGTGTTTCTGTCCTTCCCGCCACTGAGCAGTTACTCCGCAGCCTCGGCCGCAGGGTAAGGCACATCGCTGATCATTTATACAAGAGGGTAGTGGTTGGGGACCTGAAAACTTCGCATGGTGGTAAATTCAATTGTATTTATAATGCTCGCCCATGGTGGGTAGCTGTACTTGACAGACATAGACAAGTCCCCCAACTCTCTGCCACATAGACAAATTACTCATGGAGCAGTGCCATGACTCTTGTCCTTCAGTTCAGTTATGCAATTCTAACCATGATTTCACGTTTACTGTTAAAATGCCCTTTCCGGACAAAGCTGATTATTTTGCTTATTTGGTATGATCCCTCCTGGCGGCATACAAAAATCTAAATACATTTTTTTTGTATAAAAGTTCGATATATGCTACAAAGCGAGCTTGGGGAGCCAGCATCAAAATAAGCTGCCAGTGCAAAGAATCAAATGAATAGGGTTGTGTCTTTAAAGAGGGGAAAGAATTGCTGCTCTCTGCCCTTTATCAAGGATCGTGACCTGAGCATAGAGAGTCTCAGCATCAGAAACATACCATGCACTTCCAATAAAGACTGGCTCCAGATATGCCAATGGATTGAAAGAACAACCAAGCATTCAAATTCCATTTTTTTCTGAGCAATCGACGCCTTACCATTCCGAGGCACGCAGTAAATGCATGATTCAGTCCAACATACGGTTCTTCCAGCAAAAATGAGAACATGATTTACAATTTGGACCTTAAATGGCAAATTTAATAATGGTGCAGGAACAGCATCAAAATGATAGCTGATTAGCACTGCTCCAGGTCAACTCTACATCCTCAGAATAAAAAGTCTGTCAACAGTTATGAATCAAAGAAGGCATCTGCAGATTTTACTGATTGGTGTGGAAAGAAAAACTGTGAATAATTTTGAATGATGTCTCTTGGAATTCTAAGCATTTGCAAGACTGTAAGTATTGACCAGATACATTGTTAACCTGCGCTCAAGGCAAATATGGCTGCTGCAGAGGCACCACGGTTCTGGGCATCAAGAAGATGCAAAGCGGAGAAGTGAAGATAGAGGAAATCCAGCCACTCTCCACCATTACCCATTACGAAGTTTGAAATCTGTCGAAATTGCCTAGTGTCTAGACCAACAAAGAGAAGCAAGAGGTATATTTCACTTTTGGAAAGAGATGCCTAACTAACAATACACTCTCTGAAATGACCTCCTAAGATTCCCAAAAGAGGATTGTGAGGCTCCTGATTTGCACATGAATGTTCAGTAAAACAGTCCCCAGGAGCCAGCCAGCAACTGCATGGTTCATATCTACCTACCACAAGCCAATGAGTGCCACAGAAAAAGGGTCTGAGTCAATCCTAGAGATTTGACAAGAGATGGATAAACTTCAATCCCAGAGATAGTCCCGCGGTTGACTGTGGACTGTGATAGATCTAGAGCAAGACTGTATACTATACTGGTATATATCCAGAATGAATCTTGATCAGCTATGGCCGGTTCATAGAAAGGGGAATCATCAGATTATAAAAATAAAGATAGACATGGAGTACAGGTGTCAATAGATGGTGGCTAATTTGTATTCTCTTTTACAATTTTCAATTACATTTTATGAATTATCAGGAGATTGGAAGAACACAATAAAATCTATCTGTGGGGTAATAAAAATGCTAAAATAGATTGACGTGGATGCAGTACCAGCGAAAGAAACCTCTTTTCTGAAAGGGCCCAATTCACAAAGTTAAACTTACACTTTTATTTTCGTTTACTCTTCTTGGGTATTCACAAACAAATGATTTAATTTTACCTTTATCACTGCTGAGACTCTGCAGTCCAGGTGAAGAACTTGGCACATAAAAAGATAGGACAGACCTACCTCTGTCTTGACTGTGGAGTCTCCACAGCCGTAAAGTTACTATTAAATCATATGTGAATACACAAAAGTGTAAGTTTACCTTTGTAAACCGGGCCCAAAGATTTCCTGTGAGCAAGTATTCTCTATGCCCTGCTCTACATATATGAAGGAGGCAATAAGGAAAGCAATCAGCTTGATATACCAACATGTAATGTTATTGATTAATGTTATTGTCACAGGCATGTGTCACTATTCATCAATAACAGGAACAATTTCCAACATTTAGAGTAAGACAGTGTAGCAATAGGCACTTAGGGGGTTATATTGCGCCATATGTACATGGAATAGGAACTGCAAATTCCAAGTAGCGATTACATCTGAATTGCTATTTGGAAATCGCTATTCCTTATGAGGTCATCAGACCACCAAGTCTGTGATTGCATTTTGATAACGTTTTTTTTTCTTTTGTTGAAAAGCAACCCATTTTACTTTAATTTTTTAAAAGCAGGCAGTGGTCCATGGGATCACTCCCAGCTCTTAAAAAATGTTTTCCCAACATTCACAAAGCGGAAGAGGTCCCACGGGGAACCCTTCCAATTTGTGAATGCATTACTACCAAATTTGGTTGGTGGCAAAGTGTGAATGTTTTGCGACTGCTTTTCGGTCATAAAACATTCGTACATTCCAATGTGATTTGGTATTTGGAAGGGATGCCCTAACACGCCAGTTCCAAATAATGAATTGCAAAACCCAAATTGTGACTTCGTAATAAGTTACTGAATCATAATCTGGGCTTTGTACAGTCAAAATGCGTTTTTCTGGTAGCAAACAGGACGATTCTGCGATTCGGTCCATTTGCGACCAGAAAACTGCTTCGTACATATGGCCCTTGGAGTTTAAGGGATGCGGAACGCCTACAGAAAATGGCAGCAGTCCCATCTGACAAGCCAATTGAATTAGCACCCTATTTAGAATTCAGCAATGTACCAGTGGAGAAATGGCCACTGGTGGATACATGGCATAAATTGGGTGGATTACAGGATCTACAAATAGGAAGCTAAAGCCCAAAATCAGACCCTGATCCTGACCCTGGTTCTGATGACCCCAAGTACAAAATCCAATTTGTCTGGTAAAAATGAGGGCCTTCATTGGTTGGAAGTGAGTGTAAGATGGGATAATTAGCACCAACAAACATACTTTGAAGGCCTGATAAGGGACACTGAACTGTATGGTTGTTGTTGGCAACTGACATGAGAACAGTAGTTGAACTCACCACAAAAAAACTGTGTTGGATTGTTGGGCTTGGCCCTTTTTGCAGGGTTATCCCCAAACGTTTTGCTTCTTTCTCCCATTTTTCCTGACCTGTTGTTGTTTCAAGAACTCTGGGTACTTTACCACTGCTGATCAGTGCTAAAGTGTATATGCTCTCTGTATAGATGGTGTTTATGGACTGGTGTTTCTCTGATTGGCATATTTGATTTACTGGTTAGTCCCTGGTAAAGTGCACTGAGTGTGCCAGGGCCTGTGAATCAAATGCTACTGGTGGGCCTGCAGCACTGATTGTGCCACCCACATAAGTAGCCCTGAAAAGATAGCTCAGACCTGCCACTACAGTGTCTGTGCGTAGGTCTAAACTGCCATGTCGACCTGGCAGGTGCACCCACTTGCCAGGCCCTAACCTTCCCTTTTCATACACGTAAAGTAGCCCTATGGTAGGCCCAAGGTACCCCCATGTGCAGGATGCAGTGTTTGTGAAAGGTTGGACATGTACTGCTGTGTGTGACATGTCTTGATAGTGAAATACTGCCAATTTCGTTTTTTGCTATTGAAAGGCTATCTTGCCCCACAGGATAAAATGAGAAATGCGTTGTAACATCTCACAAGTATAACTTTCCCTTGGGACAAGATGGAGAAGTAAAGTTTGGGTTTTCTGAATTCAGAATGCAAACACATCTTTTAGTAAAGGTGTTTTTTAAATTGTGTGTTTGAAAATGCCACTTTTAGAAAGTAGCCATTTCCTTGTTTAACCATTCTGTGTGCCTCTGCATGTTTGGGTATTGATTGTCTGGTTTTGGAGTGACAGGGGCTGGGGATGTGCATTTACTGTAGACAGCCACTGGGGAGGTTGAGGTTTACCTGGCACTTCCTGGATGGCTCAGAGATGAGATTAATAGGCCTTGGCTGAATTTAGAGTAGTGGGAGGAGTTTTCCTTGCACCTGAATAGGGCCTGTCTCCCTTGCACAATCCTATCTCCACCCCCTGTGGTCATACTGCACCAGTGAGGACAGAACTGGTTTGGACTGGGCTCAGAGACCCTTGCACAAAGAGAACAAAAACAAAATGGGGTATAAGTAGTAGACCTTAAACCCCAGCACTTTAGATTACTTCTGGACTCAAGAGGAGGAGTATTGCTCCTTTGCTGTGTGCTTTCTGGGGTGGACCTCCAGTTGCTGTTTCTGCCAAGGAGAGGATAAAGACTGGAACTTAGCTTTGAATCTGCTTATAGAACATCTCCACGGGCCTGTGTGTGCTGGGCTCCTGTTCTGAAGTCTCAGGGACACAAAGACTTCACCCTCAGCTCCCCTGAACTCTGCTGATGAGAGTTCTGACCGGCCAGAAGGTGCCTGTTCCAGTTCTGTGCATCTGGAGGTTGTTCTTACCGTGGAGAGCTGGAAGATAAGCTCTTCTTACGGCTGTTTCTCCCAACGCAGCATTATCGTGGGAGAAGAATCTCCATGCTTCGTAACGCCGATGCATCGCCTGTCCTGGCTGCAAGGGCCGACGCATCGTGAGAGTCACAGCTGAAGAAACTGATGCAGCACTGCTTGTTCCCGCCGCATTGATCGCCGCCGCATCCCAGATTTCCATGCATCGTACCTGTGCGGCAAGTTTTCCCGATGCATCACCCATGGACTAGAATTGTCTTGGAGTCGATGCATCACTTTCCCCTACAGACCGGATTCGACGCATCACTTCTCCTGAGGGCAGCAGGACTGTTGCATCGCCTCCCCAAGGTCTCAGAAACTGACCCATCTCTTTGTTTCTCGACGCTTCTCATCCCTGCAGCTCTTTGGCCTTGTGAATTTTGACGCATCTACAGGTACTTTGTGAGAAATCACGCATCCATAGTTTTCCATGGGCCCAGTTGCTTGAAACCTTTGAAAAGTAATTTTCCTATTACATGTATGTTGGATTTTTGTCAATTTGGTCTTGTTGATTTTGGATAAAGATACTTTATTTTTCCTAAACTGGTGTGTTGTCCATCTGTGGTGTTATCACTGTATTGCTGTGTGTTTTGAATACAAATACTTTAAACATTGCCTTTGGGATAAATCTGTCTGCTTGTGCCAAGCTACCTAGGAGGTGAGCAGGGGTTATCTAAAGGGTTTATCCCCCTTACCCTGACTAGTAGCAAGGGTCCCTATTTGGACAAAGGTACATACCTCTGCCAACTAGAGACCCCATTTCTCACTTGGATAAATAGAGAATACAACTTTGTTTGATTACTTAAAATCATTGCAAATTGATAAAACCAACAGAAGCAAGATCACACAAATATTACAAACAAATTAAGTAATTACATTTCAGAATTGGACTGAGGAGCGGCAGAAAATATTCATGCCACTGAACTTGAACCTTGAATCCTGAGATTACAAAATTCCCACTCAGCGTCCAAACGGATGACATTACCAAACCAAGGCTGTTGTTTCACAAACCTGTTGATGCAACAACAGCTGACGAGCACAGGGAGTGTCTGTCAAAGGTGGACACTGGTAGTAGCCACTGATACGAAGAATCACAAACATACACAATTCTAAATTAGGATATCAAACCAAAGAAGCAGCTGACATAAACCATTAAGTCATAGACATGTGAAAGAAGGTGATTAGGCGTTGCTCAAAATTTTAATTTGAGGCTGAAGGCAGATGGCTTCTGGCCATTATGCAAAAACGTTGCGAGATTCACGAGATCTGTGGTGCAGGATACATTTGGTAACTTTAAATTCCCCATGCATACATTCCTTCAACTCATTACCAATACTTCTCAACCCTGTAGACCAGTAAGAGTCAAACAAACACACCAATAGACAATAAATGGATATTTACTTTTCTATTATGTTACAGGGCAGGAAGACATTTCTAGAAATGTTCTCACCTGTACAGTGCCACTGATCACCCTGTCTTGAGCCACCGCAGATCATTGCTTTTACAAGCACCAGTGGCGGCTGGTACGAAGCGGGGGTGGTAAGGCGGAGAGGGGTGAAAAATAAATATAACACTTACCTCCGCATGGCAGCCGTCTGTCCTCCGTCATCTCTCCTCCGCTTCTCTTCCTGACTCCCGTGAGCAGGAAGCACACAGACTCCACTATGCCAATCATGACACTGCTGTCACCAGCATGAGAGCAGCGTTGTGATTGGTCTGAGTGGCCTGGTTCAATGCTCAGACAGGGAGTGGGAGCCTGTGCATGTTCTCCACCCAGGCTGTGCAATACAGCTAGGTGGCGAACATGTTTAGTTCGTATGACTGTTTGGCCAGCCCAAAACAGCCGGCCAAAATGTCATGAGCCCTTGAGGGCACACATTTCCTCCTTCCCATGCCCTGATTGCCCAGCTCTGCGCGCCGTAACCTAGCTCGCACTGAAAAATTAAATGATGATAACATTAAGTTATTATCTCTTTATTTTTCCTTTTTTGCACTTCTGGAAAGCCTTAGCGAAGGAGCTTTCGCTGCCACTGACAAGCACCGTAACATGTAACACATACAATTCCAAGGGACTTGTCGACATCCACTACTAGCAACAGTGCAATGTAACACAATTGTACTCATTCCCTTGTTGCTGCTTCTTCACATATGACTATCCTGCCAGATATGTGTAGTCTCACTCCAGTATACTACACAGGGGTTCATGTTGCACTGTGCGGAATTTTGCTTGGTCGATCTCAACAGCAAATGCAAGCATGTCATACTTGTCCATCAATGGGGATCCTCCTAGCAGTCACATGACTGCTGTGACAATGAAAACCCCACTTTTCCTGATGTCTCTGGCAATGGCAATCCAGATTTTCTACCAAATATAGTTGAGGGACATTTTTCATGGTCACTGCGCCAAGCACAATCCACTCTTCTGGTGTGAATTTGGGGGGTCTGCCACTCCTTCCCCTAGCCATAACCTGATGCAGAGAAGGTGGTTAGGCTGCAGCTAGTCACGAGATCCTTGCTGGTTGGGTGATGGCGAAATAATGAATTTCTATGCATTCTGTTTTTTTGTTGCTGTGGCATATTATTGTGACTGAATTTACTGGTGGCAGCACAAATTATTTAACAGATGATCCAACTTCTATTAGTCAATCAATGACTCAACCAAACCAGAGGACATTAATTTGGAATGAATGTTGGAGTTACCATCCTTTGCTTGGTGGCCTTTGTCACAGGCATGGTGTCCACAGCCACTGAACATCATGCTGTGTTTGCCACAGTAGCAGCAGCTACTGAACATGGGTGGTGGGGCGGGGGATGTGGAGGGGAATACAAAAATAAATTGACTTATCTGGGTGTCGCTGTGTGCTGCTGCCTCTCCTCCCTCATCTTCTGGCACAGCAACAGGAAGCCCACAGCCTCCCAGAATCCCGTGTCCAATCACAACACCGCCTTACATCAGCATTGTGATTGGTCTGAGCACCCTGGTTTGGCACAAAGACAGGGGCTTGGAGGCTAGGCATGTTTTCCAGCAGGCTGTGTAATGCAGCCTGGTGGGGAAGATGCAAAGTGTGCAGGACTGTTTGGCCGGCCCAAGAGGGCTGTCATGTGCACTAAGGGAGTGTGCTTAACACTTCTTTCCCTGCCCCCTACACTGGCCAGCCCAGCCCCACCAGCCCCGCCTCGCACTCAGGCAGGGTGAAAAAGGATAATGATAATAACATTAGTTATTATTATTTTGGTTTTCCTTTTTACACTGCTCACAGAGCAGTGGGGCAATGCTCCTCTGCCTTATGGGTGGAGCTGCCGCTAATTTGCCATAGATGGTGGCCAAGGCCACACTTACCCATCCTCAAATATTTGTTTTGGCAGCCACCCCCTAAATCGGCCACCATGACTTTCTTTATGACTCATGGTGGCTATGGCCCCTAAATCGGCCACCATGACTTTCTTTATGACTCATGGTGGCTATGGCCCCTGGTAATGATGGCTGCTGCCAACAAAACTGCATCCCTATGTTTATAACCAAGGCCACCACAGATATGTATGCACAGCCAGTATGTTTGACACTGCTATATGCAAGACCTTGGCTGAAGGTGCAGGAGGTATATTCTATTGCATGTTTATATGTGATTAGTGATTATCTGAGTTAGGTGGTGACATGCATGTGTGTTTCATAGTCAAATTTGTCATTAGGAAGCAATGCAAGAGTCCAGCAAGAATGCAGTATGTTTGGACATACATGTCTAATCTTTAATTTTGGCACAGCCAAAATAAGTCATCAATAAATAACATGTCTAACTTTTGTGTGCTCATGTTTTGGTAATCTCTGATCTGGAGAGTCCCAGACTCACCCCCTCTTACTGATGCATGAAAACTAGACTGTGCCTGTGGAATCCACAAGTAGCTATTCATCTTTTTTTCAACTTTTTTGCTTTCATTAAAAATGTTGCCTTTTTTTGCTGATGTCTGAGCTGTGTATGAATTGCTTTCTCCCCAGTTCAATGCTTTGGGTAGAGTGTGTAGCCGTATTGGTTGCACTTGTTTTTAGGATCAGCCTTTTCATTTCCCTAATCAATCTTTTTTTATATATAAATTTGTTTATTTGTTTCATAGCACTTAACAATCAGAAAAGGAACATACAATAACAATTAAATAAACCTACAATAAGTCCGTTCTTGTATGATTAAAGTAGAAAGTAAGACAAATCAAATGGATCATCACACTGATAAGAGAGATTTTGAGTAAGAATTCGAGCTACCCCATATCCTATCATGCTTATCTGGGCACTTTCTGGCTTTATAAATGTATTTCTTTGCTGTGGTAACAAAGTTCATCCCCCTAGTCCATTCCAGAAAGAACGGAGCACTCTGTGATCCCCAGTGCCGAGCAACGTCCCTCTTTGCGAGAATAAAGCCCACTCCAACCAGCAGGAGGACACTGCGGTTCCCCCTTCCAGGTGTCCAACAGGCCTCGAAGAATATGCTTTAGGTCCAAAGGGACTGATCCGTGTATGGCATGGGAAAAGGTAGTGCAAATGTGTAACCAGAAGGCTTGTATAATAGGCAGTCCAAAACCACAGGGTAAAAGGAGCCTAATGGTTGTCTGCACCTCCAGCATTGTGGTGTTGTCACGCTCCTCATATTGTGTAGACGCAAGGTGCTGTAATAGATGTGGTGAAGATATGTTAATTGTATGAGGCGAAGCTTCA
The DNA here is from genome assembly GCF_964204655.1 of Triturus cristatus. Taxonomy (NCBI): domain Eukaryota; kingdom Metazoa; phylum Chordata; class Amphibia; order Caudata; family Salamandridae; genus Triturus; species Triturus cristatus. Next base: position 517,267,144 of record NC_140595.1, on the reverse strand, counting down.
TCGATATCACCAAGGATCTGGGGCCATCTTCACCTCCACCAAGTCCTCATCATACAAAGCTCCCAGGTCTCCCTTCCAATGCTTCCGGAGAGTAGTCATTGGGTCTTGGGCATCTCACTGGATCCACTCTGCTAAGGGTTCAATAGTGGGTCAGAAATTAAAGGGGTGAGAGAGGGAAGCCATGAGGCATGCCCTGTTCAATGGGAATGGTGAGGGAGACCGTACCGTTGACTCAAACCCTCGCCCATGGGTTTGAGTAGAACGACCGCACCCAGCGACAAAATGTGGGGCTGAAGTTAATTCACCAATGGACCAAGTTGAAGGCATTCTCGAAATCGATTGAGACAAGGCTTCACATTAATTACCCTACAAATGCAGTGTCATGTGTTGCGGCCAGACACAAAGCCATTTTAGTCGAGGTGGATAATGAACGTAATGACCTTTAATAGGCAGTTTGCTAAGACTTTTGGCCATTATCTTATTCTCCATATTAGGAATAGAGATTGGCCTATATGACCCGCAGTCCCTGGGGGGGTTTACGTGGCTCAAGAATGACAGATATTGTGACACCACGCAAGTCGTTGGGAAGCTTGGCCACCTTAAGTGCCTCCTCGAACATTGCAAGTAGGGGAGTGGATAACAAGGAGGCATATTTTTTATACACTTTCAATGAGAAGCAATTGGGGCCTGAGGTTTTCCCACTGGGAGCGCCCCAGTGACTGCAATAATTTCAGCTGCCGTTGTGGGTTTATTCAGTGCTTTCTTGTCATTGTCAATAAGCTGGGGGAGAATAAGGTCCTCCACGATAAGGTGGAGGCTTTCGGCCTCCGATGTTGGGAGGTTTTCACAGAGATCGGTGTAGTAGTGGGCAAATTCCTGTGCTATTGAATGTGGGTCCACCACCTCACATCCCGCCTCTGCAGTTAAGGAGGAGACCAGGTGGACAATCAGGTCCTGAGCTGCCAACCAATGCAAAAGTTTCCCAGCCTTGTCCTCGACTTCGTAAATTTGACCCTGGCATGGTGGGCCGAGGTTGCGGTGTCCATTTGTTTCTAATGGAGTGGAGACCATTATAGGTCTGTCACATGTTGCAGGTAGGCAGTGGGATTTGCGATGTAGGCCTCCTCAGCAGTGCAAGGGTCTTGTTCAAGAGGCAAGACCTCAGTGAGCTTAAAGGAGTTGGCGGCTGTTGGAAATGGCCCTTTTTGCAGGGTTAGCCCCAAACATTTTGCTTCTTCCTCCTTTGTTTTTCCTGACCTGTGGTTGTTGGCTATATGACTCTGGGCACTTTACCACTGCTGATCAGTGCTAAAGTGCATATGCTCTCTGTGTAAATTGTTATTGTGATTGGTTACCCATGATTAGCTTATTAGTTTTACCAGTAGGTCCCTAGTAAAGTGCACTGAGTGTGCCAGGGCTGGTAATTTGAATGCTACTAGTGGGCTTGCAGCACTGATTGTGCCACCCACATGAGTAGCGCTGAAAAGAGGTCTCAGGCCTGCCACCGCAGTGCCTGTGCGCAGTTGGGTAACTGCCATGTTGTCCTGGCCAGTGTACCCACTGGCCAGACCTGACCCTTCCCTTTTCTTACACATTGGACACCCCTATGGTAGGCCTAAGGTACCCCATCTGTGCAGGGTGCAGTGTATGTGAAAGGTACGACATGTACTAGTGTGGGTAACATGTCTTGATAGTGAAATACTTCCCATTTCGTTTTTCACTATTGAAAGGCTATCTTGCCCATAGGACAGAATGGAGAATGTTGTGTAACATGTTTACCTGCATATCTTCCCATAGGAGCAAGGTAGCAATTTTGAACTGGTATCCCTGAACTCAGAATTTAACAACACATCTTTTAAGATGGATGGTTTTTTAATTCAGTGTTTGAAAATAGCACTTTTAGAAAGTGGCTATTTTCTTGTTCAACCTTTCTGTGTGCCTCTGCCTGTTTGTGGATTGACTGTCTGGTTTGAGAGTGACAGGGGCTGGGGGTGGCTCCAGGAATCTGGGTGAGTCAGCACTAGGCTGAATAGACCTATCTGTATTTGGAGTGGTGGGAGGAGTAGCACTGGGGCCTGAATAGGACTGTACCTGCCTTCCACAATGCTGGCTCCACCCCCTCGGTGTGTCTGATAGCTCTGGCCCACACTCACAAATGAAGAAGATATGCAATGGCAGAGTACCCCCAGAACGGGTTTGAACTGGGTCTAGGACCCCTCACGCATGGAGAACAAAGACTTTTGGGGTATAAATACTGGAGCTGACACCCGTGAAAGTTAGACTACTTTGTGATCAAGAGAAATCCCTGCCAAAGAAGATCAGCTGAAGAGACTGAGGAGAAGTACTGCCCTTGCTGTGTGTCTAGGGCTGGCCTGCAGTTTCTACTAAGGAGAGGTCTAAAGAACTTTGCTGTGTCCATCTGAAGAAAAGTCTCCAAGGGCCTGAGAAGATCTGGCCTCCTGTTTCTGAGGTCCGAGACACAAAAGGACTTCAACCCCAGCTCCCTGAACTTCCTTGCTGGGAGTTCCAGTCTGCCAGGAGGGCCTGTAACTGAGTGTGAGGCCTTTTTTGCTGTTGGGAGCTGGAAGCGTGACGCAACGAGAGAGAAGCGTGACGATGACGCCGCAGCCGCTGTCGCATCAACGAGGAAGCGTGTCGCCACTGCCGCTGTTTGCTGTTGCATCACCAAAGAAGCATGCTGCTGCACAGAGGGTGGCGTCGTATCACCGGAGAAGCATGTCTCAGGGCTGTTGCATCGCTGCGGAAGCGCACAGCCGCTGATCGCCACTGCAACACCGGAGAAGCGTGTCGCCGTCACCGAGGGTGTTGTCTCATCACCAGAGAAGCGTGACGCAGGGCCTGTCATGGCTCAGAAAACCACCGAGTTCGCCGCACAGCCATTGGGCGTGCACGCATCACCGCCATCTTTTAAAACATTCTTTTAAACATTTTATTGGCAATTTAATACACATCGAGTAGAGTAGTTCACAGACATGACCGTATTCAGTTAGTAACCAATATGCTGTAACACGCAGTAAACCCTTACACGATAAAAAGACATATAGATACAGGTGTGCCCACCCCACCTCCATATAGTTACAAAACTTCTTTGTCTCACATTGGAATTTTCACATGGCATGTCCATTTTCTGAATATCAGTCACTCATGCCTGAATCTGAGTCCTCGGGAGGGGGGTACATATGTTTCCCGAAAGTTGTTCCATTTCCCCCACACTCGTGTCCATTTTCGGGGGCATCCCCTTTTAATAAAAACTGCCTTTTCTGCCACCATGGCGCTATTAAGATCGCGACACCACTGCTGGTGGGAAGGTGCATTTGGGGCTCCCCAGTGTCTTGCAATGTCCCTTTTGGCCAAGGTGATGCTGAGTGTAGCCCAGTCCTGTGCTGCATGGTTTAGATCAGTCGGTTCCCACACATTAAGTAAGCACATCCGAGGTTCGAGGGGGACCTCGAACCCACACATCTGGGTGATCGTCGCCATAACCGCTCTCCAATATTGTGTGATGTGGGGACAGTCCCATATAGTGTGGTAAAAAGAACCAGTGAGCCCGCAACCCCTCAGGCAAAGTGGCGTGTCTGCCCTCCCTATTTTATGCAGTACCGACCGCGTGTAATATGTTCTGTGTAATATTTTGAGTTGCACAAGTTTTAATCTGGAAGGGGTCGCCACCTCCCGCGGGGACGCCAGCGCCTCCTGCCACTCTTGTTCGCCCAGTTCCCCACCTCTGCCTGCCATCTCTCTTTTTGTGTCTGTGTGGGATCTTTCTTATTATTTATCAGCTTTCGATATGTGAGAGAGATTGCCTTTTTAGATAGCGAGTCTGTGAGTAAACAGTCCTCAAGTGGGGAGGACTCAGGCAGAGCTGTTCCTGGGGGTATGGTCTTTGTAAGGGCATGTCTAATTTGAGTATAACGATATTGTTACCTTCCTGGTACGTCGCCTGTAGCTGTGCAAAAGGAACCACCTCGCCTTTTTTCCATAGGTCGCCAACTTTAGAAATGCCTATAAGGTCCCACCTTGTAAAACCTTTGCTCGTGCGCAACTTGCCAAACCTTGGGGAGTCCCACAGGGGTGTGTGTCGAGTTATCACCCCGTCCCATCCCAGTGCTCGCTGCGCTGTGTATCATATTTGCAGTGTGGGCCATCGGCCCTATTAGCATGTTTTTCTTTTGCTTGTCGTACAAGGCACCCAGGGGACCATTCACACCTAACATGAGCCTGTCCATGCGCAAAGCTGGTTCGTCCTGTGGGGCGTGCAGCCACTTATTAACCACTATGAGCTGGGATGCCCAGTAATATAGCTGTACGTTGGGCAGGGCGATACCGCCGTCATACCAGCTGCGAGTTAGTTTACTCAAAACTATTCGGTGAGGTTTTCCCTCCCACAAGAGATGGCCCACCTCCATCTCGATGGCTTTAAAATATGAGTTGGGAACAGGCGTGGGCATATTTTGTAGTACATATAGGAACCTAGGGAGGGCCATCACCTTGAACAATGCCGCTCTCCCCAGCAATGTCAGTGGGAGTGATTGCCAGCTTTTCACGTCATTCTTCAGCCTCCGCAGAGGTGGGAGCAGATTACGTTCCATAAATTGCTTGTGGTGGGGTGTGATATTTATACCTAGGTATTTGAAACCGGTCTGTGTTATCTGTATCTCAGCTACATCGCCTCCATCTTGTCGCATCGCAGTGAAGATGCCATTTTCTCTCATCGCACCGGATCGTCGCAACGCACCAAGGCACCATCTTGTCGTACTGGAACCGGAGCACAGGAAGAACTGACATATTGCCTTCTTTGTGACCCTTTTGTTTGTTTTTCGTTATGCATCCCAGGTACTTTGTGAGTAAAGTGTCGCATTACATCATCTACAAGTTTATTTTTGCAACAGCCTTTCTAAAGACCTTCTACTGAGTTTTGTATGTTGGATTTTTGTTGTTTTGCTCTTGTTTAAGTTTACTAAAGATATATTATTGTTCTAAACTGGTGTGGTATCCATTTGTGCTGTTTTCACTCTGTTACTGTGAGTATTTGTACAAATACTTTACACGTTGCCTTTGGGATAAGCCTGTCTGCTCGTGCCAAGCTACCAAGGGGGTGAGCAGGGGTTATCTAAAGTGTGTATCCCGCTTACCCTGACTAAAAGCAAGGGTCCCTACTTGGTCAAAGGTACCTACCTCTGCCAACTAGAGACCCCCAGATCTAACAGTGGCTGATTGATAGGAGATTATATGGCCACAGAGGGTTCCCTTCAGGGCCTTTAGGAGCGTAGTTAAGGAAGTGACGCATGATACGTTAATTTTCAAATAGTCTGTAACGTGTGCTTGAAGGAAGTCCACAAAGTTGGAGGCAGAAAGAGATAGTCACGCCTAGTGTGGAATTTATGGGAGTATGAGTAAAAGGCGTATTCCTTAGCTTGGGGTAGGGTAAGCACCAGGAGTCCGAGATGGCCAAAGAGGAGGCCCAGGTGGCCAGATCATAAGTTCGGCAAGCAGTCCAGCTGTGGGGCCATCAAAAAGTTAAAGTTGCCCCCAGAAGGTCAGGGCTGGGAAGGGTTTGGAGGAGGAGGGGGTGAGGACCTGCAGTGTGGTGGCCACTATCGTTCAGGAGCATAAACAGAGGCAGTCGTCCAATGAACAACCCCTCCATGTCCCTCTCCACCAGAATGAATCATTTGAGGGCAGTGCAGTGTCAACATGTTACATTCATTGGGAGTAGTTTGTGGAGGAGAATGGCAATACCTCAGGACCTGGTTGTGTACCCGGCATGGTACAATCGATTGTATTGCCCTTGTTGTAGTACCAGGCAGTGATTACCAAGGTCGTGGGTTTCTTGAAGAAGTACCACAAGTGGAGATTACATTTGTGGTATTGGAAGATGGCCCCATGCTTAGTTTTGTGGTTGAGGCTATTTACATTCCAGGAGAGAGCAGTGTATTAGTGCATGTCATGGGGGGTGGTCAACAAGGGGATAGGTAAGATAAAGAAGACATACATTGCAGTGGTAAACTGAAATAAACAAGCATAAACAGATAAATGTATGACCATTAAACTTTGATAAAATCACAACAAAACTTCCATCACTCCACATTTCCACCCCAGAAGCAACTTTCGCCCTTGCCAACTAGAACCAGTAACTATGTGAGAAACAAACAAAACGTGACCACTGAGACCCACTCCATACCATAGGGAGGTTGTTGCGCCAGGAAGCGGTGCACCCTCTCCACCACAAAGTAAGAGGGCTGCCAGATAGTCAGCCAGGTCTCCTGGTAGTGTTCTCGGGAACTGCTCCTCGGAACCCTTGGGTCGTCCCACGAAGTGTAAGTTGCATCAATGGGCCCGGCTCTTGGCACATTCTGCGTAGGCCTCCAACTCTGCAGACATCATCATGAGGCAGTGGACATTGGAGCTGAGTTCTTCGACAGAATCATGTAGCTCCGGTACTTGCCCGTCAGCCTCCATGACTCTGTCTGCTACTCCCCTGAACTCCTGGTTTAGGAAGGAGACCTCCACACCCACCTCACCAATCTTTGTCTCCAGCAGGGAGTTGGTGGCTCGAATAGCCTGAAGGATAGTATTGGTGCTATTTGGGCTCAGTGGTTGTCTATTGTGGTTCAATGGGGCCCGTGAGGTTCCCTGGGAAGTTGTAGTGGATGCCGTGCTTGGGAATGACAAGCTTAGGGCTTGTCGCAGCCCATGGTGGAGCTCAAAAGGGTTCTGCCAGAGGGTCCACTGCTTGTAGGTAGCAGGAGATGGCAGCATCCCAACCCGGCCCACTTGCCCTTCCAACGGAAGAAGCTGGGAAGAAGGGGGGCAGCATGAGGAGCCTAGAACATCTGAGGGTGTGTATTCAAGGGCTGTGTGGGCCCACGGTGAAGGCCACAGGTCGATGTTTCATCGCAAGGAGAAGAGATCCATGCTCCAGGGAGGGGGCACCAGGTCAGCGTGATGTAGCAGCTGGAAGTCCCAGGGTAGCTCTGGTCATCTGCAGCCAGGAGCAGGGTAATCTTAGCTGGGTGAATCACCCCCAAGTGTGTTCAGATGGCCCCCAGAGTGATGGTTCCCAAAGTGGTGGTTATGGGTGCCCCTCGTGATTGCCGTAGCAGGGCCTATGGGTTCCTGAAGTAACCAGACCAGGCTCAAGTCACTGTGCGGCAGGGCAGAGACCAGGATCGCCAATCCGGGTGTGGTGAGCCCAGATGGAGTCACTTGAGCAGCTGTCCCAGTGGAGGAACACATAAGTGAGGAGAGATGAGCCATAGCCAAATCCGTCTGTGATGCCCTAGGAGGCACAAGTGGAGTTGGAGTAGTGATTCAATGAAGGAGGCCAATCTTGGGCGGCACAGCTCCACAGCCTATCCTTTGGGGTCCTGTTTATGATGGCCACCCCTTTGTAGTGCGGCTACAGTGCTACAGTGTATAGGGAAGGGCCTGCCCTCTAAAAACTTGCCAAAGGCCCAAGACCAGATACAGGCTGGTCACAAATCCATGGGCCCGGGAGAAGCCGGGTCTCCTTGGGGTCTCCGCTCTCCCATGGGTGTAATTAAATGAGAACAGGGCTGTTAGCAGGGGGCCGCCCTACCTCTAAACAAACAGTGCCCCACCTTGGATATATCTACCACATGGGGCATTAGTCTCTCCAGGTGACGCTCCGCCTTACTAAAGGCAGGGAAGGAAAGGATTCCTTTTCTTTATATAACTCTCACACACTCTATTAGTGTCATACTTCATCATCGGGTTCACCCTGACTCTTAAAGGTCAGGGTGGGCCCGACTGTATTTCAGAGAGCACTTAACAGAAGTTGACCAGGGGCATAAAGATTAAAAATCCTCCAATCTACTCCAAGGTATCCCTTTATTGATGGAGTTGTTGGGGATATTAAAAGTTAAAATAGGTAGGTTGGGTATTGAGGATATAATGGTCCTATGACCCTAAACCAACATGTTTCAGCCCTACTCTATGGCCCCAAAGGGTTCGGGGCTTTCATCAGGGTGATCAATCTCACTTCCCTCGCATGTAAGCTCAAGAAACTTTCAAAATTATACAAATTAGATGCAAGTGCCTGACTGCATCCGAGGGCCAAGTTTATACTTGTCCTTATTTAGTTGGTTTTGGTTCTTTTTTGTAAGTCCAACCTGTAATTAAAAAACAGCATATTAGTGACTGTATCCGGGTGTGCCAGGTTTCAAATTCTGTGACTGGTCAAGGCGTCTTTTAGAATCCCAGAGCAAGATTCTATATGCAAGCATGCATCACCAAGTGCATGCTCATAATATGGTGACATGGAGATTCTTGTTCTCCCTTCAACTCATAACCAGAATGGGCCTGCGATTGCACCACATCCATGTTTCTCTTGTGGCGATTTAGAATATCAAAAGGAGGAACTATTCACACAATATACTGAAAGTCCGAGTTGTGTCTTTAAAGTATCCACACTGCTCACAAAAGATAGTTAGCCCATTATATGCCTTTTCGTTATTCAAATCCTTCATCCATTATCAGTGGGAGACATCTCTAAATTTGCTTGTGTCACAATCATACCGTAAACTCACTTATTATCATAGTGTGATGCCACTCACCCGTTGGTGTTGGGCCTCCTATTCCATGAGAAATCACAGCTGATCAAGAAGATTGGTCCAGCGACAATTCATCTAGGAGCTGGAGAGGAAAGCAAAGGTGCTATTGCGATGTCATGACAGCAATCAATCCAAAGTACGGCGCTGGCCACGAGGAGTCACATGGACTCCCAAACACAGAGTACCTTGGAAACGAAGCTTATGATGATGCACGGCGTTGTGAAGGTGAGGCGTCAGTGCCAAGGTGGAGGCTGGCTACCTGGCTGCCACAGGGGAGGTGAGGCGTCGTGTCCAGGAGGAGGCTACATGTCGAATCCAGAACAAGGGAAGACTGCTGCGTCAGCGGTAAGGCATCGGTTTAGGTGACGATGTGAAGTCGGTGAGTGGTGGGTCCCTTGCTCACTTTGCCACTGGGTTCGCGGTAGCCTGGCTGATTAGGGGTGTTACCCCAAAACCGGTCCCAGGATGCTTGTTTCCAGTCCAGGGAAGACCTGGCTTGGCAGTTTGGGCTGGACTCTTCTCATAAGGAACAGGGTCAAGACTGATTTGCTTAGGGCTGGTTCTGAACTAGGGCGGCGAAGTGAGCTAAAGAACGATGATGGATTCAACCCAGATCTGTGACTGGGGGTGAGTGTCTGAAAAGTTTCAGCTCTCTGTCCATCATCTCCTTGTGTTTACTTTCTAAAAGTGGCATTTTCAAACACACAATTTAAAAACTATCTTTATTAAAAGATGTGTTAATAAATTCTGAGTTCAGAGAGCCTAAACTTAATTTTTCTATCTTGTTCCATTGGGAAGTTATACTTGTAAGATGTTTCAAAGTATCTCCTATTCTATCGTATGGGACAATTAGCCTTTCAATATTGAAAAACGAAATTGGCAGTATTTCACTATCAGGACATGTCACACACACCAGCACATGTCCTGTTTTTTACAGACACTGCACCCTGCCCATGGGGGTACCTTGGGCCAATCTTAGAGGTGCCCTACATGTACGACAAGGGAAGGTTAGGGCCTGGCAAGTGGGTGCACTTGCCAAGTCAGCATGACAGTTTAAAACTGCACACAGACACTGCAGTGACAGGTCAGAGATAACTTTTCAGGGCTACTCATGTGGGTGGCACAATCAGGGCTGCAAGTCCAATAGTAGCATTTGATGTGCAGGCCCTGACACACTCAGTGCACTTTACTAGGCACTTACCAGTAAAACAAATATGCCAATCACGGAGAACCAATTGTAACAACAATTTACACAGGGAGCACTTGAACTTTGACACTGATCAGCAGTGTCAAAGTGCCCAAAGCATCTAAGCCAGCAAAAAAGAAACCCAGCACAGCATCCAAAATGCAGGAGGGAGAGGTAAAACGTCAGGGAAACCACACCAAAAATGCCAAGTCTAACAAGCTCTAGCTAAGTAAACCCTGACAATGCCTTCATAAAGTTCCAGATAGCAGCCAAAGCCGATAAAAAACTCTGACTGCTGAAATAGCCCCAGATTAATACCCAATTTAAACCAAATAAAAAATATACCTAAAAATGTGTACAAAATGTTAATCAGATTAAGATATCACAAGTAGCAGATTAAAAGACTATTCGCCAACTGACCTTCAAACTGTGCTGCCACAGTCTTCCTTAAATAGGCCTAAAAAAGAGCAGGAACAAACAACTACATCACGCCTTGACCAAATTGGCGGCTCTAGAAGTCCTAAATGGTCTTTAGGAAACCCTCTGCTCCCTCCCCAGAAATGAGTAGCGGACCACGGGGGCAGAGCAAAAGAGAGTGAAAGCGAGTTTAGCTCTAGGTAGGTGAAACCTAACATTGCCGTAATAAAGTCCCTGATAGCAGCAGAAGTTGATAGAAACCTCGGAAAGCTTCAGTAGGTACATATTGAAACCCTATTTAAACTAAACAAACAAATATATTAAAAAAATGCGAAAAAGCAATAAACAGATTAAAATAGCATAGATAGTACAAGTAGCAGATTAAAAGAGTATTCGCCAAGTAACCTTCAAATTGAGCCAATCTGTCTACAGGGAATGGCCCCTGCCAGATATTCCTCATACCATACCATCAATATTGTTATCTAGTCAAGGATTATTCTGAATACCTCGTGTAGGTGTGTTGAGATATCTCTTTAGGATGTAGTGTGGGACAAAACCTCACATACCATACAGAGAACTTTAAATATGATTATCTTTTTTACCGACAGCCAGAAAATTGGTTGCAAGGCTGATATTGCTTTGATCAAGCTTTCTGAATTTTAGATTTTCATCAATGTCAACCAAGCTCAATTAAGTCGGCACCCTTTTTTAGGTGGCTGAGCTATCTGTTAATGCCACAGGGACATCTGATGTCAGGAACCATGCAATGCTAGGTGATTTTCACATTTTCTTCTCCATTGTCTTTCTGTGACGCCTATCCCAGGTCATTGCTTCTCCCGGAATGCTGACTAACTCCCTCCACAATATGACCGTTTTCCTGCTGGTCACTCTTCGAACTATGTGTTAAGTAGGCAAGGAGATCTGGTCTCCGCACCAGCTCTGTTGTTGAAAATCTGAGCATCACAAATGAAACTTCAGACTCTACCCCCATCATGCATGAAACCAAGAGGCAAAGGTGAATGGTGCTCTTCAGGAGAAGCAGAGGGCAGTGCACTGAGTCCAGTTTGGAGCTATGAGAGTTGCATTAAATGATGTAGTTTGAGACCGATAGCAGAAGGGCTCCCTTTTGGAAAGTAACATAGCCCATCACGAGGACCATATACCCACTTGTGTAGAAAAAGTTGGGCTCAAACCACTCGTGAGCCTTGAATAAATTAGATTTATATTTAAAGTAAGTCTTCACTCAAACTGACTTGAAAACGTGGAGCTGTAGGAAGTGTATGAATTTATCTTCTAAAAATATATTTTTAAGATTAGATGGTAGTGATTATGGAACTCATTCAAGGGATACATATATAGCTCATTCAGCCTGTCCTGCCTTTTGACGGGTCTTCACTATGTTCAGGGCCGCTGGACTTATGCGAATCTGTGGCCATGGCATTTTCCTTATAACCGTGGATCCATCATCTGGTGCATTGCTGAGTTTAACAAAAAAAAATTTTCAGCTCAAACCGATCAAAAGTTACAAAAAACACTGCCACGGTGGTTGTGGTACCGTGGCAGACTCTTTTCAAAGGTTAACTCATCACCTTTCAGTCGCTGCCACATAATTTTAGAAGCCTTGTCAACGGTACTCTGAAGACCATGTTGATGGCCTCACACAATTATTAGTGTGAGACATTCTAAGCCACAAAAATATCTGGGCTGCCCTGAACCAAGTCAAGTGAAAAGGAACTGATGTCCTGCTCCTTTCAATAAGCACATTATCCTAGCATATTCTCCAGCAGGACTGAGGTCCAATCGGTTGTTGAGTCATACAAAAACATACCCAGCTAACACAAACCAAAGGGAAGTCTAGCAATTCAGTGCAAGCAAACTTTAATAAGCACTGCAGCTCCCTCTTAACAACCCTTCTTCTAGTAGTTCTGAGATCTCTGGTTCGTGATTCTGGATGTGGGGTCAGGGAAGGACAACACCATATTAATGGCAAGCACGGTAAGGGTCATGAATCCCACTGACACATGACTTGGTTTCCTGCCAGCATCAGGTAAAAGCTGAGTGAAATATATACTTGCTATGACTTCTGGGTAGTATTCTGGGTCGGACTGAGACAAAAAATAGGCACCAAATTAGTGAATCAAATAGCTATAAAAGAGGCTCACATTTGCAAATCAAGTCCGTTTCGAACTTGTAGAGATCGGATCATATTGTTTTTTTGCAAGTAAAGGGCGACTGCTTGCATTTTTGCTTGTTGCTGGCAAAGTTATTGGTAATACCAGATAAGGAAATCCGCCCAGAAGATCATAAAACAGCAGGCCCACAGAGAGACAACAAACCAACCCATCCACTGACCTCTCAGACCAGCCCTTCGGCACTGCCTATAGGCCAGTCTGATCGCTGGTTAGGACTGCTCATTGCATACATTTAAGCACAGACTACACACCTAAAGTCTCTTTCTTAAACCCATGGCAATCCAGATTTGGGCGCAAACGGGAGTGAAATAAAGTTACAAATTGTGCGGAAAAATCGCACCGGTAATTTCCTCTCTTCATGTTTTGCCCTTGAAATCACCAAAATCCGTAGCTTAATTTGTATCCGTCTTCAAGTGACCTACGGGTGGAAAATTCTACATACAGGACTCGGAATGGAACACGCGTTCTAGTTTTGAATGCAGGCAATCTTTCAAGAAAGAAACAGCTTTACAGCAAAATTTATACTTAGGAGGATTAATGCCACCGATTGCTAAAGGCAGTAATAACAATAATTTGTGTTTTTATATAGAATATTTCTTTCAAACACGATTTTACCATGCTTTACAATCACAGTAATTTGGAAGCAAACTGCATGCTCAAACTTTCACAATCGATAGCACGATGGAGCAAAGAATATTCATAAAAGAGCAACTGTTTAGCTCACTTAGTTTTAAAATGTTTAGCAAGAATATGCTGTACTCCCTGCTGAGTGCTTTCAGCAAACTGTACAATGAAGTTCATTAAAGTAGGGCTTTCAGTTATTTTGAGAAAGCAAACTCTCCTTCCCCACTCTTGGGTGCCTTTCACCAACAATTTAGTGCATTTGCTTCCACTTGGCTCCTTCAGCCTTTTTTGTACTATCCAGTAGCCAGCTTTATCCTTAAGTTAATAGTCAGTGATCATCAGTCAATCAAATTTAAATATGATAGGTCACTGCCTCAATGAAGGTGCTATTTTCCAACTTGAATAAATTCTCAATGAATTCAGGATGTTACTGACACCCTAGTCAAGGCTTGATAGTTCATACGCCTCCCTTAAGAATTGCTCTCCAGTCTTTGCTGATCATTGCAGCAGATGAAACGCATATTATTGCTACTGTGAAGATCTGAGTGAGATAGATAAATAGACAGACAGACTAACAGATAGATAGATAGATAGATAGATAGATAGATAGATAGATAGATAGATAGATAGATAGATAGATAGATAGATAGATAGATAGATAGATAGATAGATAGATAGATAGATAGATGGATAGACAGATAGATAGAGTGTGTGCACGCACCCTTGTGCATGCATGCATGTATACGTCACTGACAATATGTTGATTCTTACCAGATTTCTGCATTTCCGTTTTGCTGGTTAGAACCTCACCAATTAGCCAGACCTGTCACAGTAGCCATCATCTTTCCCTGTTTTCATGGCAGCTTACTTTAGGAGCGATCCATTTCTTGAACCTACAATCACCACAGATACTAGTTTTTCCCCAGATTCAGAAATGGGTTGAGTATGACCCCATTGTTGGCATATTTCCTTGTGAACATTGACTAAAGAATCCCATCTATGTTCATCCTCTTTAAACAATGAACTGCCTTAGACTTTCTCATGTAAAAAGCAATTGTGGGCAGTCTGGACCTGGCAAGAGCTATCTTTGTGGTGGTGACCTTTCCTCATCTCCTGTATGATGTCCCCCAGGTAAGCATAGTCTCAATTCTACCGTTCAAGATTTACATTCCCGCTCTTACAATGCTAGCTAAGGGTTTCAGTATTACATTACATTCGTCCTACATATAGCTTCACCATAATGACACTGAATATCAGTGCTTAATTTGGTAAAGAATGAGTGCAGGTGCTTGAATTTCTGCTCAGAAGCCTGCAGTTGGTGCAATGAAACATTGGCGTGCCTAATACCAAGGATACATACCCTAAATCCACTTGATGCCTCTTTAATCCACTTCCAGACACTCTCTGCCCCTTTATCTCACTCTTGTAGGATCCTGCTTCCTCCTTTTTGGTAAGTTTTTTTCAGTCTTTCTTTTTCACCGTCTTAATGATTCATGTGTTTTTGCCTCTCTTGCTCTTGGTAAATAGCTGATGCAGACAAATAAGTGCCGGTCCCCAAAAATAGGTGCTAGTGGCTCCTACCTGCAACCACCAGCTCAAATTAAGCTCTGCCGAAGATCAACTCACATGTTTTCAGAAGGGATGGTCGATATGAGATGATTAATGGTGTATAGTTCAAAGACTGAGGGCCTGATTTCAACTTTGGCAGTCCTGGGACCGCAGTCACTTTATGGCGGTCCGACTGCCTGCATACCTGGCGATCCGACCATTGGATTACAATGCAGGCATTGAGACACCTGTCAGAGCACCTCCAGATCGCTGCTTCAGCCAAGGGCTGAGCTCCCATGGCAGTGGGGATAGCGATGGTCAATGGTGGCGGTGCCGGCATTGGCACAGCCGTCAGTATCATGACCTGCCTTTCTGCTGACCTTTTCCTGGTGGGGACACAACCATGAAGAGGTGGGCAGAAAGGCAGGTTTTGAGGGTGCAAACGTGTCTCCAGTGTGAATGTGCCCTGGAGACAAGTTAACAGATGGTAGCTGTGTGTGCCCCCCATGTCATCGGCACGGTTGCGTGCCCTGTATCTCATGCAGACTTTGCTGCAGGAAAACAGTGCACCCGACCGCCCGGAGGCATTGCAGCATGGCCAGCATTGGCTGCAGGCTCTTTCCGAGACCTGCAGCATGCTGTTGTCATGACATACTGCCAGGACCACGGTCATGTTGTAATGAAGCAGTGGGCTGCTGTCTGCTTGGCGGCATTTTCCCGACTGCCGCAGGGAAGGGCTAGCGGTGTGTCCCCCAGGGTCATAATCAGACCTTGAGTTTTCCTCTTGGGGGTCCATCATAGATGCAGAATCGCTACCCTTATTCAATCACCTGGGTATATTTGTTGCACTCCTGCCCTCGTGTCCTACCTGAGCATTCTTCTTGGCCTTACTTGGGTGGGATGCATCCTTTGGAGGCGCAGGGGAATCGGTCAGGCCGCTGCAGCATTAATTTCACTTTACAGCAGCCAGCCCGCAGGTATAATCTTGGCACTCATCACTCCTCACCCGGGGGCAGCGTCTCCATCTTAGGCCTCCTTCATCCTGTTTCAAGGCATTCTGGGACTTATAAGATACCTGTTCTAAAATAACCACTTCACTTCCCTATTGCTTCCTTCCCATTCCAGTATGGCAGCATAAATCCTTGATAAAACTTCCCGCCTTTTCTTCTACAAAAAGGAAGAATCTATCTGCTCCTTGCATCACAATGCTTTGTGTAGTAGATTTCTTAATCTTTTTTGCTTCTGGTCTTTTTTCTGATGGTTTTCTCCTTTTTTAATACCAGTTTATTCTTCCCTTGTCTTTTTCGCACAATCTCTGGTCTTTCTTTGCCTACTTCTTGTATTCTGGCCGCCTTAAGCAATGAGGTTACCCCTGGTCCAGGTTTTTTTTTCCAAAGGCACTGATGGTATATCTGTGACTGTGCTTCTATCATTCTGAAACCCGCCTCCATGAACTACTGTTTTTTTTTTTTGCCTCTGTGACGTTTTCCTCCTTGGGGCTCCTTCCTGAGGGTACTACCTTCTTGACTTTCACTTTCTTGATGGCATTCTGGCTACTGGAAGGGGTTGCCCATACTTCAAACAGACCAAGTCAGTGAAGTTCACACCATCCAGAACTAAAGACAGCATCAAGAGTTCAACCAGACGATTGCAGAGTGACAATATTGGCTCAATCCACTAATGAGATAGTCATTTAGTTTTTAGTCTTGGATGGACGGCACTTCAAGAGGTGTAACTGGAGTTTTTCATGGATCCACACTGTGTTTTAAGCATGCATTTTAAAATAAGCAAGGTGAGGTTGGGAGCCAGCCACTAACTTACTCTTTTTATTTTTTTTTATGGGTTTCACTAATTTGACACTTTACTTGGAAAGAGGAATTGTGCCTCCACACTCTCAATGAAGAAGCCAATGGTGTACCGAAACTCTAGCCCCCCCCCCCCCTGCAAGGTACATGGAGGGGCCCGCTCCGGATTTAATCAGGAGGTTTAAGGCCACGGACTGTGCTGAGGGGGCCCCTTGCAGCTTGGGGCCCCCCGCACCGCAGGTGCTGTGGGGCCTGTGTTTTGCCACTAGAAGAAGCTTGCTAATTTTCTTAAATCTTACTACAAAAAACTCTTGTGTGTCTTCTTGCTTAACCTTTGTTATATCTTTATTACTGTTGTTGGTAGAATGTCTGGAACACCTTGAAAATGTATGTGTTGGTCAGAGGTCACTACCTCTTGTACGTCAAATAATATAATACTCCAAACAATAGAAGACAATAGACCCATTGAGTGCCTTGGTGAAAAAATATCACTTCCCCTTTTACACAAAGCCACTCAGCTGACATTAAAAGATACAGAATTAAGGCTATGTTTAGATGCTAAATCCTGGTTAGTTGGCCATATCACTAGAGAGACTCTTCGTTCTACCTCCGTGTGCATGACTTCAATTTTTTCCTTGCCAGGGCACCTGTAGCAAACTGAAAAATAAAAAGGACAACACGTTTGGCCCTGTTAGAGACTCGAGAGGCAAAGAGGCAGATCCCCCGCTCCTTAGATATTATGTAAATTCCTCAACATGTGCATCCCACACAATATACTCAATTGTAGTCATAGGAAATCAGACCAACCTCATAGAAATGGCCATCAGTACATATAAAATATTTCTGTACTTCACTTCTCTACAACGCCAAAGATACACAATAGGAATATGTGAGTTAGCAGTGGACATGAGTGAAGGCGTTTGGGATAAGAGAGGATACAGCAACATTGGAGATCACCACTTTGACTCATCTCTCTGCTGTGTGCAGGCATCTACTTGGAAAAGTGAGTATGTAAAGGTATGGTTGATATATTTGGGCTTTATTTAGAATTGGGCCCATGCTGAACATCTTCTAAAAAGTGTCACAATTCCTGTTGTCTGTATTGAGAGTGCATAGATCTCAATGATACTCTAAATATAGTGATGGGAAATCCTTCATTGTTTGGGAGGTATGACTCTCATGCAAGCTCCTTATTATCATATCACTTTATTGATGCACCTAAAAATTACTATAACAAATGATTTACATTAAGAATTATGTCTCTGTCTCAGACTCTCCAGACCTGATTCACAAAGGTAACCTTTTGAGTAAGTTTTACACTTTTGAGTAAGTTTACTACTTTTCGGTATTCATAAACTTCCCTTTGCAGTAACTTACAATTTTGTTGTAACTCACAATTTTCTAGTAAGCCCAGCACTGGTATAGCAATACCATCCCATGGAAAATAATGTAGGTAGGGTCTTAAAATAAAGACCCATAGGACATAATGTTACATTAAATTATTTAAATTAGGTAAATATATGAATAAATATAAATTCATATTCAAATAAAATATTACATTTTATTATTAAATAATAAATATGTTCTATGTTTTATTCTAACACAAACTCGCCCTGCTGGGCAAAATAAAAAGATGCGATGCACATGTGGGAGTTAACAACCCCAGATGGCGAATAGTCTTGGAGCGACTGCTGCAACAACTGGGCCCACTGAGGCGGAGAAAGGTACAGTGCTGTATGTTATAGGCACCCGCTGTGGTCCCTGCTCTGAACCAATCGCCAATGTGGCGTTGCAACTACACCATGCAAGATAGAACTGAAATTAACTGCTTGCTCTACTCAACAGCTGAATCGCTCACACCCAACTCTGGCTCTTCACCCAGATGTCTATATCTATGTATGTGCCCCAACTCCAGACACCTAAAGGCAAAGCATGTAAGCGCACAAGTCTGTGAGGTCTATACCCAGTGGGGGTCCTACGTGTATCATACACAGAGTTGTTGACACCACCAATTCAGATCTGCACCATGTGGTGCCTAATAATGTTGTCCTGAAGGAGGAGATGCTCGCGGTGTGTACCATAGCTAAACCGTGAGCATCAATGGTGGCCAGACAACTATGAATGTACCTCTTACAGTGTGGTGATAGCCACAACCACCTCAACTATATCCCACACTATCTGGGGGTGGGTGCATCACTACTGCTCTGTACAGAAGGCCACCTGGAAACAAACCATAGGAAAATTACACCAACGCCCATCATCGCATATATTGTAAACTACTGTGACTGGAATGTGGCTCTCCAAGTGGCTTGCATAAAGAAAGACCTCACATATCAGAACTACCCAATATCATTGTTTCCAGACTTCACCTTAAATGGACAAGCTGCTAGCTGAACATACGCCGCAGTTAAAAAACAGCTCCAGCAAGCCAATATCAAATATGACATGCTATATCCAGCTAGGTTGCACAATCTCTTTGAAGACAAACCCCTTATATTAAGTGACACAAAATCTTCTGCAGAGTTTTTTAAATGATCCATGAAAAGGCACCCATCATTGGCGTCCTCCAAATCGTAACCGTCCCTCAGACAACACTGTGATGTTGAGGACACTTAATGAAGGAGGGCCCTTTATGTAGGACAGTACTTGCACTTAGCAGATAAAATGGGAAGTCTAAATCAGAATGTTAATTTATTATTACTTGTTAACTTCCCCCTAATAGTTTAGATGGTCTCTAGAACTGTGGGAATGGTTGAAGGGCTGCAGCCACAGAAAGTCCTCACTCGTCAATGCCTTCCTATTGTTTGAAATGTTCTTTGAGGGAGCTTAGGATAGATCACTGACCTATTGGGGGTTGGTGTGTGTGTGCAGCAGTATGGTGGGGATGATTACGATGTATTGTTATTACTTTAGATATGCCTGAATGGAAAGTACGGTACAACAGACAGCCAACATTGAATTCGTACCAAGCGTACAGGACACCCCTACTCACTCGCTATCAAATGGGACCTATGCCAGACAGTCCACTATCAATCATAGCAACGTCTTTACATGGAATATTAACGGGCTCAGAAGTGACCGACACAACATAAATATAGGGCTCTTGCAAGAAACCCACCCAACACCAAACACGGAAATGGGATTTGCGTCTCATTGGAGGGCACAGCGATTCTTTACCTCTCTCTTTAGTTATACCTATTATAATCATGAAAAGTACTAATTTTGCAATGTAACAGGTCCTCTGTGACACAGATGGTCTGTACCTGGTAGTGCACGGACTGTTAGAAAGTCGAACCATCACATATAAAATACTGACTTTCCTGTATTCTTCTTATTGGGTCAGGGATTTCAGTCTGGTCCTATACTTCCAGATTGACAGAACAGAACGTCCAGCCTGAAATATGCAAAGCCACAGGCTGCTAAAACACAGCAGGAAACAAAAGTACACCTCTATTTGTCACCCTCTGGAGTCTCCTTTACCCTGGCACACGATTTCACCTATTGTTCCTCAGCGCATCCACCCTATCCCACATGGTCTACTACTAGCTTGCTTTGAAAGACACATACTGGTGGGTATTCGACATTAAACCGCTGCCTAAAACACTATACTATCCTGCTCACACTGACTGTCCCACAGACTATTATGGTAGGCACAGACGATGGCAATCTCCATCGGAGATCTGGCTGGACTCAGCCTTGCAAATGGAGCGGCACACAGTGATTGTTGAATACTTCCATGTTAGACCTGGCATCATTGGCATGGTTTCCCCTGTCTGTTTGCCTCTGCCTCCTGTATTTGTGATGTTATGCTGGACTTCGATTTTGCTGGTTTATGTACTCTGGGCTATTTACCACTGCTGATCAGTGCTAAAGAGCAAGTGCTTCCTGTGTAAATTGTAATTCTGATTAGTTGTCCATGAATGGCATATTTGATTTACTGGTAGTCCCTAGTAAAGTGCACTGTGTGTGTCCAGGGCCTGTAAATAAAATGCTATTAGTAGGCCTGCAGTACTGGTTGTGCCACCCATCTAAGTAGCCCTGTAAACTTGTCTCAGGCCTACCATTGCAGAATCTGTGAGAACAGTTTAAACTGTCATGCGACCTGGCAAGTGCACCCACTTGCCAGGCCCTAACTGCCCCTTTTACTACATGTAAGGCACCCTTGAGAAAGGCCCAAGGTACTCCTATGGGCAGGGTGCAGTGTATGTGAAAGGTAGGGCATGTACTGGTGTGTTTTACATGTCCTGATAGTGAAATACTGCCAATTTATTTGTTTTCACTTTCACAACGATTAGCTTTGCCACAGGCTATCACTGTTGCCTTGTTAACATTTTACAATTGTAACTTGCAGTTGGTAACAGCTAGAGATTTGGAGTTTGAGTTCTATGAGCTCAGAATTTAAAAACAAATATTTTAGTGAAGGTGATTTTTAAATTGTGTGTTTGAAAATGCCACTTTTAGAAAGTGGGCATGTTGTTGTTTAACCATCCTGTGCCTCTGCCTGCATGTAGAATCAATGTCTTCTTTAGACTAACAGGGGCTTGTTTGTGCATTCACTCTACAGTCACACAAAGGGAGTTAAGGTGTGCCCTTCATATCCTGATGGCCCATCACCAGGCTGATGAGTCTTCCTGAGCTAGAGGATTGGAAGGAGCTGTCACCTACACCTGAATAAGACTGTGCCAGGCCTCTCACTATGCTGTCTCCATATCCCTGGAGTGTGTCTGGAGCCAAGCCCAGGCAGGACAATAGCTTGTCCACTACAAAGACAATCCTTTGAAGAATGCCTACTTCAAAGGCCTAAAGGGGCATAAGTATTGGACCTGTATCCTGACTTGTATCCTGCTTGTGAAGTTTCTGCCTCCTGTTAAGAAGTTTCAGGGCCAGCAAAGGCTTAACCTGCAGCTTCCCTGAACTCCACTGTTGAGAGTTCTGACCTCCTGCCAAGTGGTGCCAAATCCAGTTCTGGGCCCTTGGAGGTTGTTCCTGCTGAAAAGATCTGGTTGAAACCATCAAAATCAATGCATCGTCTTCTGGTGCCTGTTTTTCTGATGCAGCACCACTGTGCAGGAGACATTTCTACCCTACGCCACGGTGCAGCCGAAGAAATCAACGCAGCATCTACCCACAGGTGATGAAACAGCTGCTTCCTGCGTTCAGCGCACCATGTCTCTGAAGTCCGAGGCAACTGCACTGACTCCGATGCAGGACCTGCTGTGCGGCTGATAAAATCGACGCATCTTGGGACTGCGGCTGAAGAAACCGATGAAGCGCCTGTTTGTCGATGCCACATCGATCTACAGTGCGTCCAGATTTCTCTGCATCTTACCTGTGGGACAAGTTTCCAGACACATTACCAACAGACCAGAACCGTCTTGGATTTCTACGCATTGCTTCCTCCTATAGTCTGGATTCGATGCAACACTTAAACTGTGTGCAGCAGAACTGATGCATTGCCTCCACAAGGACTCAGGAACCGACGCATCGCTGTGTTTTCCGATGCTTCCCTCCTCTGAGGCTGTTTTGCCTTGTGGATTTTGGCGCATTTGAGGGACTTTGTGTAAAATCATCGCATTTATAGAGTTCTATGGACAGAATTGCTTGAAACCTTTTAAAAGTCATATTTTGAGTTGTGCATTTAGGATTTGTGTCGTTCTGGTCCTGTTTGATTTAGATACAGATACTTTATTTTTCTAAACTGGGGTGGTGTCCATTTGTAGTGTTTTCACTGTGTTATGTACAAATACTTTACATATTGCCTCCGAGAATACCATGCCACGCTACCAAGGGGGTGAACAGGGGTTATCTGGGTGTGGAACTCCCGTATCCTGACAAGAAGGAAGGGTCCCTAATTGGACAGGGTGCAAGCCAATGCCAACTAGAGACCCCCATTTTTAACATTCCATTATAATGCTAACTCAGTGCCCAGCTTGGGCACTGTATGGGAGGCATTTAAATCATAAATTAGAGGTCTGTGCAGAACCAAATCCACTGAAATACTCAAATCCTTACATGGAAGATTAACTACACTTGAAGATAAAATATGTGTACTAGAGACACAACTTACGCTGCGTGAATACTAAATGGAAGCAGTCAGAGAAATACACTTTCTTTGGAAATACCACACAGACCATAGATAGGGAGAGAGGGAGCATCTTGGTATTTCACTGGCAGCCTTGGTGCCCAGGCAATGGGCCGCCACCTGTATCACTGAAATTAATGTTTCTAAGTTAGAGATGGCAACAAAATCACCAGCCATACTACAATATTTGAGAGTTTTTATGAAACATGTATGGGTCTACAAATGAGACCCCACCAATCTGATCTGGATAGCTATCTGGATGAGGTAGTGCTGCTAAGGCTAACCAATGGACATAGAGAATATTTCGTTTGTCCCATCACTGATGAGGAAATCTTAAACACAATGTGAAGCATGTAGGACTGTAAAGCCCCTGGCACGTACGGCCTTCTTGTTGAAAATTATAAAGAATATGCCCCTCTTATAGCTCCACATTTGATTAAAGTATACCAAGAAGCATTTGACGTAGGTCACCTCCCTGACACCTTGTGGGAGGTGCTCCTAATCATTCAACTTAAACCTGATAAATACCCTGCCCACTGTGACTCTTGCAGGCCACTATTCTTAATTAATATTAATAATATAATTTTGGCGAAACTTCTGGTCAGCCAGCTAATCCCTCTTATGCCCACTACCAAATATATATCATATTGCCTGAAAGGTTTGGTATGATGCTGGGATATTACACGTTCTTCAAACTGCACACAATATTTACTTTTATGCACCAATTAAATTCCAAGACATATACCAGAGCAAAGCTACTTGATGCTGCTAAACCATTTGAATAGTCCTAGAATAGTCATACCTTTTCCGGACACCCAGTCGCATAACCTTTTTTTTACCATTCTTTATTTACCAGTTTCAGAATGAAAAACAATATATTTCCCAGCTCCAGTTCCATGACAGTTAAGACAATACAGTACTTGTTACATAATTTGTGCGATGCATGACATTCATCACCACAGAAAGGTAGACAGTCAGTCCAATCGAGGTTACGTTCTGGTTGTGTGCACCCGCGTTAATCCCAGCATTCAGTGCCTGTACCTGCGATGCAGTCAAAGCGCAATATGGGAAACAATCATAATTTCAATTGAAATAGCACAGATCTGTGTCCATCATGTAGGTGACAGTGGATCAACCAATACCCGCAGGTACTGGTCCGGATTCCAGCCGTGTGGTAGGTCCCAGTCGCATAACCTTAAGCCTGATTTTCAAAACTTGGGTGCAATTGAGTATGTAAAAGTGAAGTAATATTGTGCATTAATCACATGATATCCCCACCAATTGATGATTAATGTCGCACACGGCAGTGGTGTTGGTTGTTCCAGCTGCTTTTCACCATTGGCATGGAACCCATTCCCTGTATGCTTAGGCAACATCATGCATCATGCACACAGATGTCTCAATTTATGAGTGCAGCATATCATCATAGCTATATACACAGATGATATTATCCTCTTCGTTAAAGACTCTCAATCAAATCTGTCACTTATTATCAAGGAAAATATACGATTGGGCAATATATCTGGGCTCAGTATTTTATTGAGGCAAGTCTACTGTGATCTCCATAATAGAAATAATCCACTTGGTTGGACTTCTATTTCAATGAAATATGAAGGTATATGTGCCCACTGAGTAATTGAAGAAGTCTTAGAAGAAGACTATGGAAAGGCACTTACTAGTTTGACTGACCAGAGGATCTGTGGCTCAAATTGCCACTGAGTATGACCAGTAGAATTGCCCTAATAAAGATGGTAGTAATACCGCTTCAATAACATTCCTATCCACACAAATGGGCATTTTCTTCACTTACTCCAAATGCTGTTAACTACACTAATTTGTACCCAGTATCAAATGGACTACGCTAGTCCTCTCATATCAAGATGTTGGGCTCACAGTACCAGATCCTACAATATTCTACTCTTGGGCATATTCACAATTTGCCTATTATTGGTAACAATCAACACTTCCACCAGAGCATGTGGTTCTGCAGTTGCATGCAGTCAACCAAACGCCATTGCCTGTTGCAATCTGCCAGAAAACGTCCTGCTTGTTCCAGGAGATTAACCCAGTTATTGCTACTATCGAGCACTGCCTTATTTGAAGCAATATTCTGGTTTCCACCAACCGTACTCCCCACATATATTCCTCTCGTAGATAACACCCTTATATCCCTCACCACAGAACCTAAAGCCAAACCAAAACTCACTACTAAGGGGTACACAATTATGGGTAAGCTTTTTCTAAATGGACCCTTCATATCACTTGAAGAGTTTTTTAATGTCCACGGGTTGTTGTGAAACTGGGGTGGTTGTTCAGCAGTAGGAAGTTGGCCATCCCCTGGGGGTTTCGGACATGGCATTGGATTGGTTTCCTGTGGGTCCTATGGCCACTCCCCGCCTCACACGGCCTTTGGTCATGCACAACCAGGAGTAGTCCTTCTTAGGTATCGTAATAACATTTTAATTACGTTAGAAAAACAAAGACACTACAGTTAGGTGAAACTGTGAGTTCAAATGTTAAAACTATTAAAAAAACACTGAAATTCAACAGTTATAGTTAACTCAAGAAAGTATAATTCATCATATAATAAAATTTGAACTGACAATAGTAAAGAACATCATTCATGACAACACAGTGCATTGGGGGGGTTGAATTAGTTAACTATAACTGGTGAATTCCAGTGGTTGTTAGAGTTTAAAATATAACGTTTTAACTAACATTTTCACCTCACTATAACATAATTATAATCTTTGTTTTTTCAGTGGATATATATATATTTTTTTTTTCCACACTGTCCCCTTAGTACCAAGGAAACAATCGGACACTCCTGTGGAAAGTAAATCTTTTAATCAAGCAAGCAGAACATTGTTGAAACATTTGGCCCACTTGGGCGATATTTGTTCTATATACATGCAAACAATTATGTATATTGCTAGACATGCATTACAAGAACTGTCTATTTTCTCATCTATAATTGGAGGTGACAGGTATCTCCTAGACATTGTTGGATTAACTCTTAGACACATACACCAATACACATTTTGAGTTGGGGCTATGAGTTTAGGATGCTTAGTTCGTAGCGTACAACGGTGAGTAAATTGTGTTTGTATTTGTCCACTTGGACGAGAAATAGGGCGTGTCTTTTACTCACCAGGTGTTTAACAACTTATATCGGGTAACGCACTGTTTCACTTGAAATGCATACTGCATTACGAGCGGGTTTTTTTGATTTAACATTTGAAACCTATGTGTCATTTCTTATAATAATGTATTATATATTCTGCTCGGGACGATTATTATTTGTCTATGCATCAACTTGGGACGAACGTGCTTGTATACTTTGTGATATATGTAACACTCTAAAATGGCCACTGCATTGGTAACTAGATTGTACTATGAGTGTAGGAGAAGTCCGTTTTTTCTTTTTATGGTTACAATCACGATCAATCTGTATTTAAACATGGCGTATTGTTGACCTTATGAGCGTGAGAAAGCCGTAAAGGTGAAACGCGTCGTTCTGCTTGCTTGATTAAAAGATTTACTTTCCACAGGAGTGTCCGAGTGTTTCCTTGGTACTAAGGGGACAGTGTGGAAATTATATTAGGAGTTCCGGTATCCTGACTCGGACCGCCCGTGACAGCCCTTGGTTCTTTACCGGAGTTGGTGGAGCGATATATATATATATATATATATATATATCAATCAATCAATATGAACTTTATTTGGATAAAAACAGCATATCTATAAAAGTACAATTTAAAATATGATACAAAAAAAGAATACAAATATTTCAAACACTTCGAATGATAAAAATTAGTCTGGGTACATAGTATTACGAGTACGCACCGCCATTTTTAAAAAGGATCCAACTCGAAAACATAATTCATCATTATTAATAGCTAGCACCATCCCTAAGCTACCTTGTAATCAGTAACACCTCGTTTTTTAAAATACAGGATCAAGAATTTTTTGGTAAGAGGAAGGTAATAGGAACAAAAGAATAGGAAGTGCAGCATTGATTGTTTTAGGGTATTAGTACATGGACATAAGGAAAGGTCAAGGTTGGCAGAAAAACCAGTAGGGAATGACATCAAATATTTCATTGTGTCTGTCCTTAGCCTGAAAAATAAACCCCTTTCCCCGCAACCTACTGGTTTGAGAAGGTATTTAGGCATGACTGGGGCCGCGTACTCAATTTGCATATATCTGGCGACCGAGGATTTATTACGCTCAATAGCTGATCTTGTTTCTTTATAGGAAGCGTAAAGTAATTTTTCCAAGGTTTTAATGCTGGTAGAGCTGTGATCTAAAGGGTTTAAAAATAAATGTTCCAGATTCAAGCTATTTAAACTTTTACGAACTCCTGCCAGCCAAGATATGTCCATCCCTTTGTCACATTTTAAACAATCCAGAATTATATCCCTAGTCAATTGGGCAGCCGAATTCTTCCAAATTCTTAGCCAGAACAATGTCGGGCGAGCCTTAATAAAATCCTCTATGTAAGATAGGTGAAGTTCGCTATGACTAGCGTACGTAGAGGAAAAGAATGGGGCCCCCAAAATTTTACGGCAAAACCTATTTTCTTCGCACTGGATAGGTGTGCTAATGGTATTCCCCCATACCTCTGCCCCATATGTAGTGGTTGGTGTGCATTGTAGTCTGTAAATTTTAATAATGCAAGACACTACCTCTATGTTTTTTGGCTTGGGTAGCCTAAGAATAGTATTAATAGAGTTGATAAACTTCTTTTTACAGTGAGCTACATGGTCATTCCATAGTCCGTTGGATGCGAATACCAGGCCAAGGTACGGGAAGGTGCGAGTGCTTAACAGTTGATTGGAGTTTATAACGATTGAGAGATTGGAATATTTCTTAGATCCACACGACATTAAAAAAGATTTATTAAAATTGGTGCATAAGTCCAAAGTTGCCATAAACTCCACGAAACCGTGGACCAGGGCACGTAAGGCTTTGGGAGTACGCCCCATTAACACTGCATCATCAGCGTATAACAAATCAGGGATCTTGTTGCCACTGATGTTTGGGACGTCTTCGGTTGAAGTCAGAAGAGATTTGGTCAGATCATTGATATATAAAATAAATAAAAGAGGGGCCAAAACACAGCCCTGTCTGACACCCCTTCCAATTTCAATAGCCTTAGATGTTTCACCATTCCTGCCAATGCGCACCCTAGCTTTTAGGTCTCTGTGCAGATAAGCCAAGAAGGAGACTAGTGATTCTTCCAAACCAAGATTTAAAAGAGTTTGCCATAGCCGTGATCTATTTACAAAGTCAAAGGCTGACGTAAGATCCATGAATGCCAGGTACACTGGTGTTTTCTTAGCGATATTATATTTGCTAATAATCAAGTGGAGGTTAAGGCATTGTTCCACCGTGCCCACCTTACTCCTAAACCCCAGCTGAGATGGATGCAAAACCTGACTTTCCTCAACCCATGAATTAATCCTGTTGAATATCACCCTGCCCAGAATTTTCAGAGTGTTATCAATCAGTGATATTGGCCTGTAGCAACTCGGGTTTGACCGCCCCCCCTTCTTAAAAATAGGAACTATGGTACTATAGGACCATGTGTCAGGAATAGATGAATTAGTAAGATTATTAAAAACATTTGTAGGAAGTTGTGCCCAAAAATTGGGCTTGCTTTTAATAAGATCGATCGGGAGACCATCTGGTCCAGGGGCTTTACCCCCCAGACTTTGAGTTATAGCTTCTTTGACCTCCGATAGTTCAATCTGAAGCCCAGTGGTGTATATATAATCTTTTTTGGGCTCGTTAGACACCGGGGCAGCGTAAATCTTGCAAAAGTGAGCCTCCCAAGATTCGCTGGAGATATTACAACTAATCGGTGAGGAAATAATTCCCACGGATTTCATGTCTTTAACAGCCCTCCAAAAATTCTTACAGTTTTTCAAAACATTTGCACGCGCAAGGTTAGCCCAATGATCATTAATAAGCTCCTCCTTCCTACGTTTAATAGCTTTTTTGTATTTACTCCTAAGTAACGATACAAGAGAGCTGGCTCTAGGTTTATCTACAAGAGCCTTTCTTAATGCTCTATTAGCCGCAGAACAGTCAGCGTTAAACCAACCAGGATCTGGTTTTATATTCCTGATCGGGTTAGATAATATGTTTTTAATGCCAGAGCATAACCCTGAGAAGGCAACAACTACCTCTGTGTTGCATGTGCTAGATATCAGACAAGTATTGATCACATTCAGATGAGATTTTATCATTGTTTCAAATAAAACATTATTATCGATGTTACGCCAAACAAGTCTGAGTTTATCGGTTGATGTCATTAAATCACATGCCCCACACGTGCGATCATACACTGGGCGGCGTGAAAAACTTAAGATGGTGCTAATAGGGTTGTGGTCTCCTTGTAATGTTGGGATTACCTCAGCCCTTAGCACATGACTCTCTAAGGAGGCAGTTACAAAAGTATAGTCTATAGTGGAGGTAAACCCTCTGCTTCTATAGGTTGGTATTATACGCCCATCGGTAAGAGGAGCAGCTGCAATCTCCATAACATTTAAAAGGTTATGCGAGCTTAGGAGGTTCACTAACTGTTCCCCTCTTTTACTCAGTGGTGCATTAGTAACTGGCCAAACAGCAGAATATATATCCCTTGGTATTTTAACATTGAAGTCACCACCTAGACATATGCCCTTAATTTGGGAACCACAATTTGCTAATTGCAATTTTAAGATGAAATTAAACAACAAAGAAAAGTTCATATTAGGGACAGTTTTAAAATCATCATTATAAAAATTAATCAAATAAATTGAATCCCCCCGAGTATAGAGGGTTACTTGGAATTTGTCGCTGTTTGTAGACAAAATTCTAGAACGGCCGCCTGCCTTAATATTTATCCAGGTTGAGAGGCCGCCTGCAGGTCTACCTAATATGGGGATCGGAGACAGGGTGTTAAAACATTCAAAACCCTCCATGTACAACTCCTGAGTCGCCCAGGTTTCTTGGAGCATCACAATATCCTGACGATTAATTAACTCTTTCCAGTCTGGTAAATTCAACTTAGATGCCAGGCCGGCAACATTCCAACTCAATATTTTAAGTGTCTGTTCATTATTCCTTATAACTGATGTATCAGGTTTAATAGCCAGAGTGTTTTTTAGGGTTGGTGCAAAGACTAATGCATCATTACGTACTTCACACATTGCCGGGGTGGGCAGTCAATCTTGGCAGTCCAAACCAGATAGTGATGTGAATCTATTGGATGTTGGAATGTGACTATGCGAGTTACGGGGGGATGTCTCAGTTGTGGGTTTGTAAAAGTAACCTAAAGGAAGTGCCCATATATTAGTATTGTGGCCTGTCTGCTCCATCTGTAATGATAAAATAGTTTTTGCCACTGTTTGCCTACGAAAATTAATAATTATACAGTCCCCCCTGATGGTTTTGGGGGATGTTCCCAGCCAACCCACTCGTCGTACCATAATGATGTTCTCAGTTAGCGATGGTCTAAATCTTCTATGTTTGGAGAGCCAATCAACGCACTTGGAGCGTAGTTGCTCCCATGACTCTGTCTGATCTTTCCTTAATGGGGGGACGCCTGCTAAGATCACAACATATGGACATGCCTCAGGTGGTAAGTTTAATACCACATTGTTACCCTCAGTGTGGTTTGTTGGGGTTAGATCAGTGTCAGCTTCTTGTTGTATCTTATCAGTGTTTATCAGATTACCTTCATTTGTTCTAATAATAGGATCCTGAATCCCTTTTACCCCCCTTATGCCCCTCATATCAAGACATGTGCGAATTTTATTACAAGTCACACAATCGTTAACTTCCTTGATTGGTTTATGTGGTGCATGAATATTTTGGTGAGGAGTAAGCGTACTATTAGTAGATACATTTTGAGTTTGCTTACTAGCGCTGATAGGATCTGGTACCCTAGCATCAGCTTGGGAGATAACATTCATAGTTTGCAATGCAGAGGGTACTTGCTGGACAGACTGGGAATTAATATATATATATTACCTACTGGCAGTCGGCAGTAGGTAGTTATAGTTAGGACCTATTTTCTATAACGTTGGCGCCGATTGACGAATCTTCTCGAAATTTTCCAAACTTTTGGCCATCTCCAGTCTGCTCCTATCCTGAAAATTTCAAGGTGATTCGTCAAGCGGGGGCCGAGAAAAAAGGGGGGTCCCAAAACGCATTTTCCCCATGCATTTTCCCATAGGACCTGTTGACGCAGCTACAGCCCAGACTGCTGAACAGAATTACACCAAATTTGGCAAAGAGGTAGTCCTCAGTTCAGACTCATGCCTTTTGCTTAAATGGTGTAAATCCGTTCAGTAGTTCCTGAGAAAAATAGAGTTAAAAAGATAGATATATCTGGGCGGAGCCTAACCACACATCTCATTGTGAGATCTGATTGGCTGTCAGTACTTCATCCAAGAAGTGTTGGCAGCCATCTTGGGACCAATATACATGATAGCACCTCATTAAAAATCATTGCAGTTAATAGAAGGTTTTAAGACTTTAGTTACATTATAAATCATTTGTTGATGGTACCATACTCATTTTAGGAATTGTGGCGTGTTCTAAGGTGAAAAAGCCTTCTGCTGTGATATCATGAATCATGTTTGAGAGAAAACTATTTTCTCATGCTTTTCCCACAGAGGTTTGGAAGGTGATCTATAAGCTAAACTGAGAGCATATTTTCTGTAAATTCACATTATCTTTCTCAGTCATGTGAGAATGAAGTCTGACATTCTCAGTAAAACATGTACATCCAACAAGGGCAGAGACTGTCAGTTGATTCCTTTGTGTTCTACTGCAGCTTCCCAGAGTGTTCTAAAGAACAACTAGAGCGCTAACAGTCCTACTTATGACAAACGTATTGCACACCTGAAGCCATCTTGATTGGAATAAAGTGGTAACTCTTAAAACATTTAATTTAAAAAGGAACAAAATGAGGGGGTTCATTTTGCCATAGAAAGTATTATTAGTGCTGCAGAAAGAAAAATTAGGGCACATTTTGAGAGACTTCTCAAATCCTCTTCTATTTCATTAAAACATTCTGACATGCAGACTGAAACATGCACTTTCAATACCAGCAGTAGACTTCCCTGGTGAGCAGTAGCTTTACTACAGTGATCTAATAAGCAACTAGTGTGCTAACATTCTGAATTTATGGCAAATGTGTGACACATCTGAATGCCTTCTTGATGGAATCAAAGTAAAAAACTGAAAGTATTTCCTACTGAGGAGACTGTAGTAAATGAGGAAATTAGGAAACTCCATAACAAATAAGTCTCCCAAAATGGCCACCAGAGACAAAAGAGCCCAAATGTAACCCAAATATCACCCAGATGTAGCCCAAGTATAGCCCAATGACAGAATGTCCCAGAGTGTTCTAACGAACAACTAGAGCGCTAACAGTCTTACTTATGACAAAAGTATGGCATACCTGAAGCCATCTTGATTGGAATAAAGTGGTAACACATAAAACATTTAATTTACAAAGGAACAAAATGAGGGGGTTCATTTTGCCATAGAAATTATGATTAGTGCTGCAGAAAGAAAAATTAGGGCACATTTTGACTTCTCAAATCCTCATCTATTTCATAAAAAAATTCTGAGATGCAGACTGAAACATGCACTTTGAATACCAGCAGCAGACTTCCGTGGTGAGCAGTAGCTTTACTACAGTGATCTAATGAGCAACTAGAGTGCTAACATTCAGAATTTATGGCAAATGTGTGACATATCTGAATACCTTCTTGATGGAATCAAAGTAAAAAACTGAAAGCATTTCCTACCGAGGAGCCTGCAGTAAATGAGGAATTTAGGAAACTTCATAACAAATAAATCTCCCAAGATGGCCACCAGAGACAAAAGAGCCCAAATGCAGCACAAATATCACCCATATGTAGCCCACATGTAGCCCAATGACAGAAGTGTGCAAAACACTTATTTTTTGTGTATTTGGAGTTTTATATAGTGCAGAATTGTCAGGTATTGGAGTGCTTTACATGAGCATTGGTTACATCACACAAGATCAAATTCATTTTGGTTGTAGACATGGAGAGATTAAGTGATTTGACCAGAATCACAGAATGTTGAGCTGAAGCAGAAACTCCAACCTGGTTCCCCAGTTGCAAAGTCTGCAGCTCTGGAAGTAACACCACATCCTCTCCCCTAGGTGCAACATTTAATCAAGTGGTCAACTGGATAAAAAAACATAAAGATTACAAATAATGTAAAAGTTCTTTGTTGCTATTTGAAAACTCAGAAAATATGTCCTCATTTTAGTTTGTTAGAGCACTAACCATAATTTTGATGCAAATAAGAACCTCTCATGTATGTAATTTCTAAAGGAAATGCTCTAGGTATTACAGTTTTGATTACATCAAGATGACGTCAGGCGTTCCACACTTTTGTAATAAATATAGAATGTTAGCAATCTAGTTGTTCATTGGGATACTGTTGAGAGGCAGAGGCCAGGGGCACAGACTCTGAAAATTGAAGGCAGGTAGGAGAGTGCAGAGGCATCAATTTGACCACACTGGGCAGACAGGAAGGGCAGTGGCAGCACAACAGACTATGGAGGGCAGTGGAAAGGGGGGCAGGGGCAACAAACCAACAATACAGGACTGGCAAGAGAGGCTGTGGCAATATAATAGACCATTGCGGGCAGAAGGAAGAGGCAGTGGTAGTACAACCATACATGCCAACCGACCCGTTTCAGCCAGGAAACGTCCAATGTTTTAAAGCTCAAATGGGCTTTATTTGATCTGTCTCCTGTCTACAATCTCCTCTTTTTCAATGTAACTCAAAGGGGAAAATCAATACCCCAGTTTTTTTTCAAAAATCTCCCTCTTACCAAGTTCAAAATGTTCGCAATCATGGTAGGCAGGCGGAATTGGGGTAGGGACATGGACTCGGATAACAGAGGAGAGGAGGGACATGGAGAGGTGCACCAAACTGACTCTACAGGGCAGGCATCAGGGTTTGAAGCAGCACAATACACCACTCAGGGCATGCGGGACGGGAGTGCAGCCCAACAATCCATAGAAATCAATAGGGAGGGGACAGGACCATGCACATGGACAACAGAGAACAGAGGGGAAAGAGGCAATGGTAGCTGGCTGACCATAATGGACAGACAGGAGAGAAAGCTGCAGCATAACAGACCATAAAGGGCAGGAGGGACGGATCAGGAGCATTACAATGGAACAGACAAGCCAGGAGGGAGGGAATAGGGGTATGCACATGGAAACAGAGGGCAGGGGGCAAGGGGGCAGGGCAGGAGCAGCTAGATGACCATGGAGGTCAGGCAAGATGGGCACTAGAAACAAGACACACCATGGAGAGCAACAATGAGACTATGATGGCATACACACAGACCACACAGGGAAGGTGGGAGGGGCCATGGCAGTACAGAAGACCATGCATGGCAAGCGGGAGGGTTAGTGGCAGCACAATGGCTATGATGGGCAAGAAGGAGGGTGCAGGGGCAGGCACAAAGGACCATGGAGGATAGAGGGAGGGTCAGGACCTGGGCACAGACAAGAGAGTTCAGGGGAAGGGGCCTCACAACAGACCGCACGGGGCAGGCAGGAGGAGCAGTTGCAGCACAACAGACCAGGAAGGGCAGAAGGGTTTGGCAGTAAAATGGACTATGGAGGACAGGAGGAAGGGGATAGGGGCATGGCATGTGGACAGGCAGTGTGGAGGTGGCAGGGACAGGTTACAGTCATCTGACAATGCTAGGCAGGTGGGAGGGGAGTGGCAGCTCAACAGAACACTCAGAGTAGATAGGAGTGGCGGGTCCATGGAATATGGTGGGTAAAAAGGATGGAGCAGGGGCATGCACAAAGACATCGGAGGGCAGGGGAAAGGAGAATAGGGGCAGCAAGCTAAGCACAGAGGCTAAGCAGGAGGTCAATGATGGGCCATAGAATTGGGCAATGGAGGGCAGGAGGAGTGGACTGGTACATAGTGCTAAATGGAGGGCAGTGGCAGCACATCAGACCATGCATGGCAGGAGGGAGGAGGCTAGTCCATGGATTCAGACAACAGAGGATAGGGAGGAGGTGGATGGGGCAGCAAGCTAACTGTTCAGAGAAGGTGGGTATTAGGAACTTTATTGTTTTTAAAAAGTGTGTCTGTGCGAACTACTTAAAATATGAACAAGTATGCAGCATAATCTCACTTTTATTCAGCAAGAAGAGGACGTTTGTGACTGTGACTCCAGGCTCACTTGGCATAAACACCCCCTGACCCTCCACCCCCCATCGCAAAATGTAATGCCCGTGAAAAGGGTAGGTGGACGCAGTGTTATATAGAACATAGTCCTGAAAGCACGATTGAAAATGAAAACTAGATATAGTATATGGTATAAATTATGCACCAAAAAGTGTGATATAAGATGAACCAGGGCGTGAAATATAATATGCAATACATTGTGCTCAATGACAGATTCATTGGAGAGCGCGAGATAGCACAGGCACTAGCGCGTGCTATGCAATATGCGCCTTGGAGTGTAATATGCACAGGGCATTGTTGTGTAACCTAACTAGTCTCTAAAGTTGTAATATAAAATATGTGCTGGGGAGTGTAACGTTGCATATGCACTGTGACAAAGATATGGATCCCAGATTGTAATATGTATGGCATAGCGCTGTGCGTTATAACATAGGCATCGAGGAAGGCACGTTAGATGGGGCAATATAACCCGTGCGAAGGCAAGTGTGGCATGACATATTCACGGGGTAGTGTTACAGTGCACATGGGCTAGAGAGTGTCATAGCATACGCACTAGCTGATGGAATACAACACAGAGGTGTGTGGCACTCGGCCGGCACTGGTAGGTGTAACACAGCATTGGGCTCAGCCAGGAGCACGCTGTGACTCTCAAGTGAGGTTTGTCTCCTTTCCAGAGAGTAAAATAAAAAGTATTACACATCCGGCGGTGGATGTGTGTTTTATTAACCGTGAGGGGGGTTTCTTGCATAGTTTGGTCGAATTTTTGTCGAATTCCCTTTGAATGGCTTGGTGTGCGTGTGTATTAAATGTGCCCGTCAATAGCTACCCATGTTTGTATAAATAGACGACAAGGGTGTCTATTTGGAGAGTACCCACCGGCGGACACGCCGGGATTAGGCACGGTAGGGCGTCAGACACGTCAGAGCTTCACTAGCGGTGTAAATACATTCCACATGGATTCATTGTATGCATAGTCACCTTTCAATGAATATCACGCAAATCGTCATGGTGATAGGTACATACGGTTTGTCCAGCATGTCCTAGGTGTTTCTATAAATATATTTTTTTTAAAAATAATAACAAACAAAGGCCGGCCCCGGGGGATGGGGTCCCCAGGGCCATGAGGGGCCTGAGGAGGGGGGCAATGCAGCCCCCACTTTACGAATTAAAAAACAAAAAAAGGCCATGACCCGGGGGTTGGGGTCCCCGGGGCCGATTAAGGCCTTGGGAGGGCCAAATTATTTTTTTTCAACAAAAAAAATTAGGGTGAAGGCCCTGGGGGATGGGGTCCCCAGGGCCAATAAATTAGAAAAAGAAGGGGGGGCCACACAGCCCTCCTTCTTAAACCCCCCCTCCTTGCAGCTCTCTGCAAACGCGCCCCCTGGCCAGTTGTAAGTTGGGGAATTAATTCCCCTTCAATACTGAGGGTCCCTGAGGGCCAACTAGCCCAACAGGTATCTCCAGTATGCGCCAGGGAGCTGTGTTGCAGACAGGTGTTCTGAGCCATGCCCCTTTTCACACCTTTATGCAACGCAGCTCTGTGGCGCTTACTGGAGGTACCTACTGGGCTAGTTTGACCCTAGGGACCCTTAGGATTCAAGGGGACTTAATCTCTCAACTTAGAACGGCCACAGGGCGCGTTTACACAGTGGTAAAGGGAGGGGACGGAGCCTGAGGTGAAATGTGCAAACACGCCCTGTGGCACGTTGTAAGTTGGGGAAATAATTCCCTTTCAATCCTGAGGGACCCTGGGGGCCAACTAGCCCACCATGTGCTTCCAGTAAGCGCCACTGCTCTGCGTTGCAGAGAGGTGGTGCAGGCCGTGCCACTTTTTACACCTCTCTGCAACGCAGCTCTGTGGCGCTTACTGGAGGTACCTAGTGGGCTAGTTGGACCCTAGGGACCCTCAGGATTCAAATGAACTTAATCTCCCAACTTAAAACGGCCACAGGGCGTGTTTACACAGTGGTGAAGGGAGGGGACGGGGCCTGAGTTAACGTGTGCAAACAAGCCCTGTGGCATGTTTTAAGTTGGGGAAATAATTCCCCTTCCATCCTGAGGGCCCCTGGGGGCCAACTAGCCCACCAGGTGGCTCCAGTAAGCGCCACTGCGCTGCGTTGCAGAGAGGTGGTCTAGGCCGTGCCCCTTTTTACATCTCTCTGCAACGCAGCTCTGTGGCGCTTACTGGAGGTACCTAGTGGTCTAGGTGGATCCTAGGGACCCTCAGGATTCAAGGGGACTTAATCTCCCAACTTAAAACGGCCACAGGGCATGTTTACACAGTGGGGAAGGGAGGGGACGGGGCCTGAGGTGACGTGTGCAAACACGCCCTGTGGCGTGTTTTAAGAGGTAGTTTTAATCCCCTGCCCTATTATATACTAGGGCCTTACAGAGGAAGTTATGCTTATCACAGGGGACCCCAACGCATAGTGTTCCCTCGTGTATGTAGGTGTTTTCACTGTATTCTGAGTGTCTTTTAACACAGCACTGGCTCTAGGACTGGTTAGTCAGACTCAGTTACCACCAGTATCCATCTGAAAAAGTTGAGGATACAGGATGATTTTGCAACAAGGCTTCTTTCTGCTCTTCTGTTTGTTCTTTCTGCACCCTATCCTTCTTCCTGCACTTTTTTTCGTCTTTGAGGACTTCTGTTGCTTCTTTCTGCATTTCTTTTTTTCTTTCTGTGCATTTTTTCTTCTTTCTTCACATGTCCTATCTCTGTAGGCATAGTTAGAAATTAGCATTTAAAAAACCTTTGAAATTCACTGAAAAAACCATAGGTTTCAGGCACGTTCTACTTAGGAATTAACATTTAAAAAAACCTTAGAAATTCACTAAGAAAACCATAGGTTTCAGGGGCGTTATAGTTAGCTGGACTTTTCACTCGTACAAAACCATTGAAATTCCCCCGTTATCGTTAGTTCAGCTAACTATAACTCGCGCGCCCGCAATGCACTGCTGATGACGTCACATATTACATCACTCATGACATGGTCAGTGACATCACTCATGACATCACTGAAGGAATTCTCTTCTGCCCGATTACAAGTCATTTTTTCCAGCTGTGGGAAAACCATACCCGATTTAGAGAAGTAAATCTGGCCTGAAAAATCGCATGTGACTTTGGCAGCAATAGCACAAGTTAAGCCTCAGTCCCCATATTTTTTCCTGATAGGGGGAAGCATACAATGTTCCCCCTGCTAGAAGTTATCTTTCCCTTCCCTTTCCTACTCTAGTAACTCCCTCTTCCCCTAACTACTCCGATCAGTCTGCGCATTTTTTTTTACCAGCTGCATAGAGCAATGTTTGCATTAAACCCGGTGGGATTGGAACTTCCATGTGGTTTTAAAACTGGAAAAATCGGTCACAAATAGTCTTTTTTCCATTCCACTCAGAAGGAGTGGAACTCAGGGCCTGGGAGTTGGAAGAAACTGACAAATCTCAGACATTAAACTCAAAGGGAGGCACGCTGGTTACTAAGAGAGTGAGCACACTACCAATGGGACGTGGAATTCCACCTACACCGAGTCAGCAGACCCTGATGCCAGAACAGGAAGACTGTGACATGTCAAGGATGATAACACTAGGGGTAACTGTTAAGGAGCGCTCTAAACACTGGCTCGTGTAACCTATCAGGAACACAGCAGGGGTGAGGAAGTTCACAACGTGACATAGAAAACACAGACACTGGGACAATGACTCACTTGCAGACATATAAATACTGACTGGGTTGTGCTTTAAACAGAGAAGAGGTCATTTAAACAGCAAATGTGTTTGTTCCTGGTGACCGTTCTGGTCAAATCTTATTATTAATTGGTGTCAACAGCAGATGTAATTCCAGAAAAGTCATAAGAGCAATTCAGGTGGGACTGGGGTGCTGATAGATGTTCATATTCTTTTGGGTCCTTACTCTTCGTTGACTAACCCATTACTTTGGGGAGTCCCTCCCAGCTCTGCACTGCTACCCCTACTATTTAACATCTCTGTTCAGCATTTTGTGGAGCTACGTAGTCAGTTTAATGAAACCGCCCACCTATGACAGTTAGATTATCATCAAGGTACAATATGACCACAGGGCTGCCCACCATACTAGGCATATTATGATCTTAATTGAAATCGGAAATCATCCTGGTATTAAGTAAAGTTGCCCTCTGAGGTGCATTTGTATGTCGATCACAACCAGGAGACAACCCTTCTCCTGTTTCTTCATTAGGAAAGTTGGGAATTGTCATAGACTCAGAATTAAATGAGTTACAAAAATCACCATAAGCTGTCTGTTACAAATGCACGCTCTTCGACACACTAAGTCTCATTTACTATTGACTCATAGGACTAAGGTTGGTTGCTAATGCGCTCACTCAATCTCACCTAAATTAGTTCAACTCAGTTTATCTGGGCCTCTCCCAAAAATCAACAAATTGGCTCTAAAAAATCCAAAGTTCATCTGTAAGAATGATCTTTAATCTCAAAACAATTGATTTGTCTCCAGTTGTATACATCAGCTCCACTGGATACCGGTAAAAAAAAAGACTCCTTTAAAGGAGCTTCCTGGATCTATAAAACCTACCATGACATAGCCTTCTTCTTACTAAATATCTTTGTAAAGTATGTTCCAACACACAGCCTTAGATATAGCAACACATCTTTAAGGTTCCCTGCCCCAGCTTAAAAAGATGAGGTGAGAAAGGGTTCAGGGTACAGGGAGCTATATTATGGAACTCAATGTCATGAAACATTTGAGGCCGACCTTCATTATTGACGTTCAGGAAAGTCTTAAAACCCGGCTACTTACCATATAAATGCAATTGTTGGATCTCCTCAAAGCTGACTAGCACCAACAGACACCCACAGAGTGTTAGATGTGCTTAGTAAAAAAAAGTATACATAAAAATAAATAAACAAGCAAATAAATGAATTAATTAATAAATATTAAAGAGCAACGGACTAAGAGAAGACCCTTGTAGTACACCATGAGTCAAAAATGTTAAATATAATCAATAAGTTAAAAGATGGACTGTCTGAGACTGGTTAGGGATAAATCTCACAATGCATGCCAAAGCTCTGAAGAACTGAATACTGATGTCTTGCAAGTGGCATAGCAGAATTGGATTGGAGAATGTTACCCAAAAGCTTAGGAAGATCAGAGCTTGCATGCCACCATGATCCACATTCATTTCAAGTTTACCACAAATTGCCACAATGATAATTTCATTTGGGGATGGGAAACAGACTGAACAGGATCACACAGTTTGTTAACTTAGATGAAGGGAGACAGCTGTTGGTTAATACTTCTTTTCTGGTATTTTGACTGGAAACTGAAGAAGGGATATTGGATGAAAAAATTAAAAAAACACAGGGTCTGCAGAGGTTTTTTTCAATAAGGAGAACCTAAGGCTTCCTTCCATTCTGTAGGAATAAAATGGAAGAGGTTCAAGGATTCATTAAGATGACAAGGATTATGTTGGAGGCAGATTGAAAAATGTGTGCAAAAGGAGATCCAGATTTTATGCAGGCAAAACATGTAGATGGCATTTCAGTGTATGATGGATGTTTTTATGGAGTTCGAGAAAAATGTATGCCTTCACATGTTCCTTACCACAAGCTGTTTGCTCACCTGAGAAACTGGAAGAGCCTTTCCATGTCTTTTTCGTGTCAACAGTGAGGTGGACGTATTGTGCAAAGTGAACTGGATATATGGATAGCCCTTTTCAAACATGGAGTCTAAAATATGGTCAACAAAGTTACCTAGGGTCACCCATTGATCATTATTGTGCCTGGGTACTTTACCACTCACTCCCCCTACTACTTACCTGGAGAGATATTGTTGTATAACACGTAGATAGCCTAATTTGTACTGAGGATTTGGTGGCCAGCCTATGTTGTTGTGCCTGAATCACTTGAATTCAATGATGCATCCACTGGCCATGGTTGAATTGACACAAAGCTTTGATGCCTCAGTAGAAGAGGAAGGAAATAACAGTTTAGACACTCAACTTTCAAGCATTCAATCATGGTGAAGGGTTTGCTTCATTACTGTTACCACATACTTCTTAGTATGCAGTAGACATCAGACAGTAACAAATATGGTACATTTAGGGGGATAATTAGTTACAATTTTCAATTCTGGCTGATGGACAGTGAAGTGATCACAAAATAGCAGAAACATGTTAATGCTACATGAATATTTGTTATGTTGAAGTGATTTATTTGGGGCAGTAATCACCCGTGAGGATATCCAGGCACTTAACTTAATATATAGGCATGTAGTCCCCATGCAGTTATTCAAAGAGCCGGATCTTCAGCTTCTTACAGAACTCAAGAAGTGAGGAGAAGGAGGCTCAGATGTGCTGAGGGTGCTTATTCTAATGTTTTGGGTGCGATGTAGGAGAATGAGTGACCTCCTGCCCTGCTTTTGTGAATGCGGAGGGTGTGTGTGGAAGAGTGTGAGGTGGAGCATAGGTGTGTGGCAGGTAGGTATAAGTATCTGCTGTTCAGGTTTGCTGGTCCAGTGTTGTGTAAGGCTTTGTATGTGTGCATGAGAAGCTGAATTGGCAGCGCTTGCAAAAAGGGAGCCAGTGAAACTCCTTGAGATGTGGTGTGATGTGGGTGCAGCATGGGAGGTTGAGTGTTTGTCTTGTAGTGGGGTTATGAATGATATGGAGTCTGTGTAGGAGTTGCTTGGAGATTCCAGCATAGTGTGTGTTTTGTAGTGAAGCCTGCTTGTGATGAGTGGAAGCAGGAGGTGCTCACTGTGTTAATTTATGCTGTCATGTTGAGCTTGTTGTCTAGGATAATCCCCAGATATTTTGTGGGGGTCGGTGGTTGTACTGTTTGTTCCTACCTCTGAAGGCCACTAGGTGGAGTCTCATGGGGCAGCTTTATTTTCGAAGACCAGTATTTCCGTCTTGTTGGAATTGGGCTTCAAGCAGTTGGTCCTCATCATTCTGCTACCATGGTTATGCAGTTAGGTCTGGTGGTGGTTGTCCTGTTCATCAGTGAGAGGATGAGGTGGGTGCTGTTGGCATAGGAAACAATGGTGATGTTTTGGTATTGATGATGTTGGCGAGCGTGTCATGTAGGCATTGAACGGGGTGTGGCTGAGGGATGATCTCTGGGAGACTCTACATATCTTGTCCTTAGTCTCGGACGTGAAAGGATATAATCTGACCTTTTGATGTCTTCCTGTGAGAAAGGAACAGATCCAGTTGAGTGTGAGTCATTGGATGCCAATCTTGTGAAGTCTTCTGATGAG
The DNA here is from genome assembly GCF_964204655.1 of Triturus cristatus. Taxonomy (NCBI): domain Eukaryota; kingdom Metazoa; phylum Chordata; class Amphibia; order Caudata; family Salamandridae; genus Triturus; species Triturus cristatus. The sequence continues at coordinate 517,225,183 of NC_140595.1, read as the reverse complement.
AGTGTTGTGGGACACAGTGTTGAAGACCGCTGAGAGGTCAAGCAGGATGAGGACTGCAGTTTCTCTTTAGTCCATGATGATCTGGATGTCGTTGTTGTCCGTGATGAGTGCTCTTGCAGTGCTGTAGCTGTGTGTATATATATTACCTTCTGGCGGTCGCCAGTAGGTAGTTATAGTTAGGACCAAGTTTCCATAGGAAGAATTTTTTTTGTTTTGCTTATAACTTTGGCGTCGTTTGATGAATCTTCATGAATTCTTCCAAACTAATTCTTTGTTCATATAAGCTCCTATGTGGGAAGTTTGGGGGTGATTCGTCGGGGGGCGAGAAAAAAGGGGGGTCCCAAAACGTTTTTTCTCCATGTTAATTTCCATAGGAAACTTTAGACAAGGCTACAGGTTGAACGGGTGAACGGAATTACCCTAATTTGGCCGGGAGAAGGGTCTTGGTCTAGAAAGCACGCTTTTGTTTATTTGGTGTAAATCCGTCCAGTAGTTTTTGAGAAATGTCAAAATTTACAGATATCGATATTTGGAAATTCTGCCATCTGATTGGCTGAGGCATTACGAGCACTAGCTTGCTGCTTATTGGTTGGGAGCGCTGTGAGCGGTTGCAACTAGGAAGTGTTGGCCGCCATTTTGTGATTCCTTCGAAGCGAGTAAGGGGAAAAAAGGGCAATAAAAGTAGGAAAGAGAACGGTAGGAACACTGTAACCTTTGTGGGGGTGTTTAGGGCGTGCTATAGAGGGGGTGCGAAGCAAGCTACTCATAGCTACCGGTCTGAAAGTGCTGGGTACGGAAATTAAGTGAGGTATTGCGTACAGTCTGATGCTGCTAAGGTGACCCGGTGCGGGAGTCGGGGATGAAAGCGTGAGCCTAAACTGTGTGTCTTATGGTGTGAAGTCATGTGCCCTGGCCGCTGTGCCACACCTGTCTAAGTAGTGTCAGTAATATTTTATACGTAGTAGGAGGAAGTTTTGTTTGGAACATGGTAATTTGTATATGGTGCTTAGGTGGTGTTATACAGGGAGTGCGATGGTAAATCAATACGTTATTTGTAAAGTGCAAACTACACAGAGAACGATAATTGAATGGAAGATAAGAAGCATTGGGTACTAAAAACTAGGGTGCATATTAGTTGTGTGAAAAAGCATGTTTGTCATTGGTTAATAAAGAGCAGTCTAAACGCGGAGTACATACGATAGGATGAAATGTGCAAAGCTCAACTAGACGTGCTACTTGCATTTGGAAGGTACATTTGTAACTTAAAACAATGGTGAACTTTTAACCCGCAGGTGGTGTTAAATGTTTGAGAATATGCTGAAAAAGAAAAGGTTACGTTTAAAAAAATCATGAACTTTTAACCTGCAGGTGTCATAGAATGTTCCAGAAAGTGTGGTGATAAAATAGGTTGAACTTCTGACCTGTGTGTAGCGCGGAATATTAAGTAGCTTTTCAGAAGCAAAATTCAAAAGTAACCGATGGAGATAAGTTTTGGAATGTCGATGAAGGAATGAAGTATTCTGATTTGTTGTTTACATGTATTTATATGTGGAGCAACAGAGAAATTGTGCCAGTACTGGTTTCATTCTTGATGAAAGTGGTGCATTACATGTACTGTGTGAGAAAGAAAGAATTGCATGCATGTGTGACATTTGACATCTGCATACCAACTACAAAGGTGAGGTAGAAATGAACAAGGTGTGTTCTGTAGTAGCGATTTAAGTATTTGAGGTGATATTTTGAAGTTTCAAAGTATTTTTTATTTCAAAATAATATCCTGTTAGTAAAGTGTGGTGTTTCATATTGGTTATAAAATATGCATAAAGTTTGACCTGTTGTTATAAATACTTTAGATATGTTTAGGACTTTTTCACAAAGAAGAAATGTAGTTTGTCATCTTTAAAGGGCTGTATGGTTTTGAAAATGAGGTACAGCATTAATTTGGGTTTGTTAATGTATTCAGGCGAGATAAACAAAATGTTGCAAATTATACTTTTTGTGGAAGTAGTGGGGAAGGGGGGGTAGGAGATGTATGAGGTATTAAGTTAAAAGCAATAAAACCAAACCCAGAAATGTTATGTGAACAGGTTGTGGTCTCATTTTTGACAGTGAGAGGTAGATTTGAATATAAGTCTAGGTATGTTGTTGTACTGTGAGGCCGTCTACAGTGTTTGGAGAGGAGATGGAGAGTAGATGGAGATAGTAAAAGTGATACGTTCCTTTTATATGTACGCATAGTTTGAATCATTTGAATATAGGTTGAGATATAATATGAACATGGTTTCTGGTTTGCATTTGGGTATAGTTAATAGTTTTAGTAGTTTCTGACTAGTTAATAATAAAAAGGTAGATATAATAAAATATATGGTAGTAAACGTATTAATTATTGTCTGTTCTTATGAAATAGACGTGGTTGGGGAGTGTTTCTTTAGAAGAGATGTTTTATAAATGTGTGAGAGATAAAAAAGAAATGAAAATGTTCGGTATATTTTCTGTATGACTTTCTTGACATTAGTAAAGTACATGTCATTACAAGTGATAGTAATTGTCAGGCTGTGTTCTTGTGCTGAATATACGTAGGTGTTTAAGTGGTCCGGGTTTTACCGGTGCTCAGTTTCACTATCTCTTTTGAGACACTCGTCAAGGGATGGTATATCAAAAGTTTGGGAATTACAACTTTTGTTTACTCTCCCCATCCTCTGTTATACAGTCTACAGAGTGTTTAAACAACTTTATTAACATACAGCTGTATAGCTGGTAAAGGTGGTGTAGTGCCACTGGGCCCATTTATAAACCGTGCTATGGGATGGTTTATGTTTTACCCGCCAATTTGCATGTTTGAATACTTTTGGATGACAAGCGTTACGGAAGACACCTTTAAAAATGAAGCCCGAGTATGGGTAAAGTGGCGCTACTTGGAATGGTGGCGAATTCTCTTTGATTTCATATGGTTAAGCAATGGCGGGGATGGGGGTGGGGGAGGTGGGTATGTTGGTGATTAAAACACAGACTTTAGTAATGTGCAGATGTCTAGCTACTAAAGGTGATGTAGTACCACTGGGACCATTTATAAAGCGCCCTAGGGCATGGTATATGGTTTACCCACAAATTTGCATGTTTTAATACGTTTTGCTGATGAGTGTTTCGGGAGATATCTGTTGAAATTAAGCCTCTGTATGGCTATAGTGGCGCTTCCAGGGTTGCTGGGGCTCTTTGTTTTATTGCGTAAAGTTAAGCAAGGGCGGGTGTGGAGGTGGTGTAGTGGTACTGGGACTATTTATGAACCGCCTTATGGTATGGTGTGTGTTTTACTTGGAAAATTGCCGGTTTCAATACCTTTTGCTGATGAACGGTCCGGCAGACACCTGTTGAAATTAAGGCTATGTATGGCTATAGTGGTACTAACGGGAGTGCTTGGGCTTGTTGTTTTGATTTCGTAAGGTTAAGCAAGGGAAGGGATGGGGTGGGAGAGGTGGGTATGTTGCTGATTATAACACGGACATTTGTAACGTGCATATGTGTCGCTAGTAAAGGTGATGTAGTGCCACTGGGTCAATTTATAAAGCGCTCTATGGCATGGTATATGTTTTATTTGAAAATGTGCATGTTTTAATACCTTTTGTTGCTGGGCGCTCCGGCAGAGACATGTTCAAATTAAGTCCCTGTATTGCTATAGTGGCTCTACCAGGTTTGCTGGGGTCTTTCTTTGATTTCGTAAGGTTAAGCAAGAATGGGGATGAGGGTGGTGTAGTGGCACTGGGCCCATTTATGAAGCCGTTTATGGTATGGTATACGTTTTTCTCGCAAATTTGCATGTTTTAATACCTTTTGGTGATGAGTGTTGCAGCAGACAGCTACGCAAATCACACAAAACATTTCTGTGGATAACAAATCTTCGTGCTGATAGACACTCTTGCACTGTCGTACAAGGCTGCCAGCATTGATGGCAAATTATGAAACTTGGTGCCATTGTACATTTAAATGGAAGCTTGGACCATTTCTTTGTTACTATGGTGCAGTGAGGGCTTTAAGTGGGAAAAAAACTGGGGGTGCTCTAAAAGGGGCAGGGCAAACCTGTTAAAGGTGTGTGGGCTATCGAAGTAGGGGCGTGGTCTACATGACGAGAACTAGCATTGTGTGCTCAAGAAAATCCCCTCAAATTATCCTACGTTCGAGAAACGCGCTCTTTAAAGGAATGCCCTTCCTCATACAACGTGGCTCACGTAGCATGATGTCTCCACTTCTCAGCAGTGAGCAAAATGAGCATACGCACATCGATGTACATGCTCTGACTGCAGTCCAATAAAGAAAACTTGACTACCTTTGCGAGGGCCGAAAATAGAGCCCGATAGAGACCCGTTTCGAGTTTTTCTGAAAATAACTGCCGGAGCTCAGAGCCGGCCCACTTAAAGCCCTGCATCCATTCATCCTAAGTACTGCGCCATCCATTCATCTTTCAATTCATTCAGACATTCCTACCTACATACATACATACATACATCTGTCCCTGCAGTTATTCTAAGTATCTATCAGCCCACTCTCCTATGGTAAGCACTGTGCCATCCATCCAGTTATACGCCCATATATTCATACATACATCTGTCCCAGAACCAATCCTACACAATCTATCAGCCCACCCGTGTATCCTAAGTACTGGTCCATGCATCCATTTATCATTCCATTCATCCATATATCCATTCATCCATCCATCTAGCTATCCATTCATCCATCTGGTCATCCATCCAGTCACCCCTTATTCAACTATCCGTCCTTATTTTCGTGTACTCTCCACAACCGAACCTAAATACTGTGTATTATACTCATCCACCCAGCCTCTTAAGGGGCTAAAAAGGCTGGCGATAATCATTGGGAGGCAGATGAACTTTCTCATAAAGAGCAAGAAAGCTTTGAGTTGCTCTTTGTGGACCAGAGTTCACCGCCCTTCTCTGGTGGTGTTTTAAACAAAGGTTGATGTAGGGAAAGAAATGTAAGCAGCTTTTCAGTGTAAGACGTTAATTTAGAAAGATAACAGGGCATATTATCAAGAACGGCGTTAAAAGTATTAGCGCTTTAGCGGCAGGAAACTGCAGCTAAAGCGGCGATAATGGGCTTGATATGCCCTTTTCAATTCCCATAGCCAGGTTGTGGTGTGAAGCGGGGCTTCTATGGGAATTCACAAGGGCATATTATCAAGCTCATTATCGCCGCTTTAGCGGCAGTTTCCTGCCACTAAAGCGGCGATAATTTTACCGCCGTTCTTGATAATATGCCCCTAAGTGAGCCAGACAAAGCATGTGTTTTCGTAGCACTACAACAACACCCTGTGAAAGGTGAGAGCAGGGTTGAGTTGGAGTTGGCTGTGTGTGGTCGTCTCAAAAGGCGCAACCAGAGCGAAATTTCGGGGGAGGATAGTTCTTTCAGCAATAGGGTGAGTGGGGATGTAGGGGCTCTAAAAAGGGGTGGAAAAAACCAGAGCATCATTTACAAGCAAATGATCTTTTGAAGACCTGTGAAGTACTCTGGTGCGGCTCTGTGTCTGCTATTGGGAAACTGTCTCAGGGAGTCCGGGGCAATGGGCGTTATGCGCCTGGTGGTCTCTCTGCTAATCACGCCACGATGATGTTGCTCCTGCGCTGCAAAAAGAGAAGGGAAATTGTGAGAGAAAATGTCTCTCTCTCTCTTTAAAGGATTTCTTTTCTCCTACAACGCGACTCACCTGGCATGATGTCTCCACTTTTTAGTAGTGAGCAATGTTCATGGTCTCACTGTCTCACTACAGTCCAATAAAAAAAAAACAACAGACTACCTTTGCGAGGCCCGAAAATAGAGCCCCATAGAGATCCGTTTCGAGGCCCCCAAAAATAAACTGCCGGTGCTCAGACTGCCTCCCCTCCAATTAAAGCTTTGGATACAGAGTTATGTTTGGCTAATAATGGTAATTTTTCTGTGTGCCGTTGATAATATCATCCTAAGTATATAGATTACAATTTTTTTAAATATTATCTATAAAGTTGTCTGCGGTGGTTTGCAGAGGGAGTGTGTGGGGTGGTGGGGTGCGGTGGAGAGGTGAAAAGTATGAGGTAGTGCAGTTACATGTAAATTGTAAAGGTGTATGTAAATAATTAAATAAATACTTGATGTCTGTTCTATGGCACTACCCGTCATCCTACTGCTCCCCTGCCGTGCTCCATCACGTTGCAGCACTGCCTCTGGAAGCCGTCAGTAGAATTTATGTAATAGTATGTTATTATTGTAATATATTGAACTGATGTAAAAAATAATTGAATCCATTTTTAATTTTTTTTCAGAAAATTATTTTGTTTGGATAAAAATTTGAAAATGCCTAGAAGAAGTGGGAAAAAAAGACAAGAAAAGAAGCATTTATATTTGCAGAAAATAAAAGATTTTGAATTACAAAAAAATTAGAGCACTACACAAACAGTTTCTTCTGGCAAAAACACTAGACAATTTCTGAAAAAAATATTACGAACATTTAATGAAAATAACATCCCACAAAGGAAAAAGAAGAATTTTTCAAGAAAGGAGAAGGAGACTTCAATTTCAAATACAAGGAAAAGAAAACATGATAAAGAAACAGTATCTGTTACCCGGAGACAAAAACAATTTCAAGAAATTCGTCAGAGACTTTTTCGAACTAGAGTGATTCAGAATTTAATGAGAACATGCTGCAAATATAAAAAGAAAGTGTTGCAATTCAAACAGAAGCAGCATATCGAAAGTATAGTGGATACTGCTTTTACTTTAAAACAGAAGTTATTCATTGTGATTTTGAAGAGGATCAAAGTATTAGATAAAATAATCAAAGTGTTGAAAGAGAAAAGTAGAAGAAAAAGACTTGTGAACAGAACCAACTTTTGCAAAATCTTAAGTGGACATTGGAAACATACTTCTAGTAGTGAGCCTTTTTTTAATGAGGAAAGTTACTTCCAGGAAAAAAGTTTACCATTTGCAGTTGATACTGAAGGTCGTTGCTACGAAGTTCAGGATGGTTGTCCCCTTCCAAAAGAGGAATTGGTTGGTAAAAGTGGAGAAAGGTTAATAGTTGAAGAAGTGCAAGGGAAATGTACACAAGCTCCTGTGTATAAGTGGGGTTGTAGCAGTAGTTGTAGTATTCGACAGGAATCTATTGATATAATGCGAAATTTGCTATGAGAATATACACAGAAAAGTATTAAACAGAAGAGTACGTTGTTGCAAGGACTAGATCTATGTAATGTAAGAAAATATACTGAGAAACATGGACATTCTCTGGCTTGTCTTTCAAGAAAAGTGTATAAAAGTGTTTTTCATCACTTGAGGATGTTAGCAGTACATCGTTCAGAAATGCAGAAGTTTGTAAGGAAACTGTACTATGTAAAAAGTCCTGCATTATGTTTAAGTGAACTGAATACAGCTCTTTTATATGGTTCTTTATTAGATGTTCAAAAAAAGTGTGATGATATTGAATTGCGATATTTTGGTTCAGAAGAGCAGTCCATAGAAAGTGAAAGTTTGACAATTACAGAAGTTGAAGGAGATGGGAAAGTGATTTGCACTGATCAGTTTGAAGAAGAAATTAAAAGGTTTAATGTAGTGTGCTCTGAAATACCAAACTATGTTTGTTGTGGACGTACTCATTATAAACGTCAAACTAGGAATGTTGATTTGTATTTGAAAAGTGAAAAGGTGAACAATAGTAAGTGGGAAGAAATTGCAACTTACTTGTTGGTGGAAGGTCGATTTGAGTTAGGTAGTGATCAACGTATATGTAAATATTGTTACAACAAATTAGAAGAGAACAAAATGCCTGCTAGAGCAGTACATAATAACTTAGTATTAGTAGCTATTCCGGAGGAACTGGCAGAATTGAATACATATGAGTCGGTTCTAATTCAATCTGTTCATCCTTTTCAAACTATAATTCGGATGGAGCCTAAAACAGGTAAACTGCCACCAACAGACTTGCAAAGAGGGCTGAAAGGAAGAGTGGTGTACTTACCTTTGGATTTTAAGAAAAATATTGAAACTATTGCTGGAGAGAAAGAGGAAAAAGGGGCAGTAGTCATTCTAGTAAATGGTGTACCAACAAAGAGTCGGAAAATATGGCAAGAATTTGTGGATGTTAATAAAGTTGAAAAGGCTACCTTATATCTTATAGAGAACGATATTTATTACAAAACTGTAAATGTGGATGAACAGGTCATAAGTTTAGAAGATGAATGTGAAATTTCAAGTGGCAAATAGAGAAAGTGGACAAGTCAAGGACTGAAGAGATTTATGAACTTTACACAATATGTCCTTTGCATTCAAAAGAAGTAATAGGAAGCAGCATTGAGTTATTTCAAATGAAAAAAAGCACAGGGAACTCCAATGAGTGTATGGGAGAAGAGCTTGGAAGCGCGTTGTTTTCCACAGCTGTTTCCTACTGGAGAAGGTGGACGATATGATGACCGACCTGTACGTATTCCAGCTTCAGAATATCGGCCAACAAGATTATATTCTGAAGATCCTAGATTTCAACAGTGCATTCCATACATATTTCACCTTTTGTTTGAAAGTGATTTATCTTCTCTGTCGTATGCAGTGAAGCACATACTTAAAACTGGAGTTCATCAATCACTTCTTTCTGTGAAAGAATTTGTGGTGAAAGTTGAAAAAACTGATGAACATTTAGAAGTACAGTTAATCAATTTGATGGCATGTCAACGTGGAACAAATGAGTATTGGTAATGTTGTCATGGAGAACTCAAGTGTATGTTATGGAACTTAGGTACACCAACATGGTTTGTCACACTTAGCTGTGCTGAGTATGCATGGGAAGATTTGCTTGAGTTTCTAAGAGAAGTGAGTTCTAATATTAAAAATGTTGAAATAAAGACTCCTGGTGAACTGTGTTCATTGGATCCTGTAAATGTGTGCAGATATTTTAATCATTGGTTTCAAGCTATGATGTCTTTTATCTGCAATAAAAAGAATCCACCTCTTGGAAAAGTTACCGATTTCTTTTGGAGAAATGAGTACCAAGCAAGAGGTGCACCTCATATACATATGCTACTATGGGTCAAGGATGCACCTAAGTTTGGAACTGATTCTGATGAAACAGTATTGTCTTTCATCGAACAATATGTGACATGTGAGATTCCGAGAGAAGAAGGAGATAGAAGCTTGAGACAGCAAGTTTTGCGTTTCCAAAGTCACCGTTGTGGAAAGTACTGCAGAAGAAAATACAAGTCTAAAGGAAAAGTTTACACCAAATGTCGGTTTGGTTTTCCACGTCCAGTCATTTGTAAAGGAAGAGTAAATTCTTTTTTTTCTTCTGTAAGCACACAATAACTCGGAAATCTCCAAAGAATACTTACAACTTAAAAAGAACAGAAGTGTCAAAGTATATCAATAACTACAATCCAGTCATTTTAAAAATGTGGAATGCGAACATGGACATCCAGTGTGTTGCAGATAACTCAATTGCTGTTGCCCGTTATGTTACATCGTACATAACAAAATCAGAAAAAACAGAGATGAGACAAATGTGGGAAGAAATTGCCCAAGAGAAAAGCGTGAGCAAAAAATTGTACAGCTTTACTTTGAAAATGCTTTCCCACCGAGAAATTGGATCCTATGAATGTTCAGACCGCTTGTGCTCTTCAAGCTTATATTCAAAGTCTCAAGGGATCATTTGGGTAAGTTTAGGTCTTGCCTGCTCATGGAATAGAGTGTTGAAATCATTAGAAGAAATTAAATACCTAGCAGCAAATGAACCAGACAGTACAGACATTCTTAAAACTAATATGTTGGACACATACTATCCGAAAAGGAGTCGACATCTGGAACAGCTATGTCTGTATGAAGTACTTCAACAGTACAGCTTCAAAAGAAATGTTAAACTTGCCAACTTCTGCCATATAAGGGGATTGGAGATCAACACCCAAAAAACCAAATTTATGGTCTGCAATCCCCCTAAGACCAGGTGCTCCAATCCCACTCTGAATGGCATATTATTAGACAGGGTTACTGTGTTTGAATACCTGGGCAACACCCTGAACGACAGAATGGAGTGGGGACCCCAACTGGCTAAAGCCAAATTAAGATTGGCACAATCCGTAGGCGGTATACTTAGGCTCCACAGAGAGTCTTCTACTAAGCCAGTCGCTCCTATCATGGAAATATATAGCTGCCAAACACGTGGTGCTATACTGTATGGCACCGAATTGTGGGGCCATTCCACGATCTCTGACATCTCTAAGACTGAAAACGCATTCTTTAGATCGTTGCTGGCCCTACCCATGAGCACCCCCCTTATTCCCATTAGAATGGACTTGGGTATCAGACCTATCGAAGAACTAGTCTCTCTACGTCCCCTATTGTTCTGGCGAAGACTCTGGGTAACTCCTGAACTGCTACACTTCAGACTAGAGATCCAAGAGTTGTTATTACTAGCGGGTACCCATAAACTGCCCTGGTTCGCCCACATAAAGAATGTAGGTGCGAAATTAGGCATCCCAGGTCTATGGTCCAATCCTGCCTCTTTCTGTGCTGAGATGTTGCGTGTCAACTTGGTCAACCTACATCGTACCTATAGTATTTCGATTACTCTTTCCAATCCCGGGTTGGGCTCATCAACACTGGTCTACTTTAACCATAAAACCTGTTATAAAGTAGAGTAATTCCTTGACGAGATTGTGCCGTCTTCTGCGAGAAAACTGTATTTACAGTTTAGATACGGTACACTCCCATTAAGGGCTTTTTCCCACAAATGGTCGAATGATAAACTCATGATATGCCCGGCCTGTGGCGCCAAGGAAGAGTCCGTCGCCCATGTATTTTTCTTTTGCAAAGGGTATAAACTGATACGATATCGTTGGCTCGTTCCAACCTGCAGAAATCTTGGAGTTAGAAATTACAAACAGGCACTTAGTATATTACTCACTAATACCCCCACGCCCATAGTTTTTTCGGTTTCACGTTTTATTAATGCTATGTGGCGTAGGAGAAAAACTTTTATATAAAATTATGTGCCCTTCCTTTCCTGCTGTTAACCCTGGAAACTTTTATTTTACCTTTTTTTTTAATTGTAATTAAATTTTACAGTCAATTTTTAATTCTGTTTTTATTCCTGTGTATGATATTGATATGTCTGAAATTTTGTATCTTTGATGGTCTCGACCGAAATAAAGATTATTTGACTGACTGACTGAAATGTTAAACAGCATTTAAAAGAAGGAAAATATGCAGTAGTTGGATGTCATGGTTGTTTAGTAAAACATGCAAAGGGTAAACTTATAAACCACAAGAAACTCAGTTGTGAAACACCAGATAAGCGAGAATTTTACTATTTAGCACTTCTCCAACTCTTTAAACCATGGCGTAGCGAAAGTGAATTACTTGGACACTTTGACTGCTATGAAGATTCTTTTAATGCATGTAAAGATAGCATTGCATGTACAATTTTCCCTACATATTGAAAAATGTTGAATGATGAAGTTGAACAGGAAAAGACTATTACAGCTGAAATAGCAAATGGAAGTTCTCAAGATAGTCAAAGTAGTGGTCAATGTAGTCAAGATCCTCTTGGACAACCAATACTGGAAAATGAAGCAGCGATTGCTATGCATGAAGTCGAAATTGCAATGCAACAAGCACACAAGGAGAATATTACATTCGAAAAGTTAGAAGAACACGTAAATGTTGAACAGAAAGAAATATATGTGCAAGTGAGAGAACGGATAGAACATGGTTTGTTGCATGAAAAAAAAGAATGTGTGTGTTCATCTTTTTAACCTCTTCTGATGTACATCAGTGGTCAAGCTGGGACAGGTAAAAGTGTTTTAATTAATGTTTTGACCAGTTATCTTAAAAAAACTACTGGTTCACATTTATGTTCCGTGGTAACAGCTCCAACTGGATTAGCTGCACACAATGTTAAAGGAGTTACTTTGCATAGATTACTGATGTTACCAGTTGAGCATGATAGTAAATTACAATATCAGAAGTTGTCTGGAGAAGCTTCTCATGAAGTGTCAAGAGTGCTGAAGAAAATGAAACTATTAATTGATGAGGTGAGCATGCTCTCAAACTTAATGCTTGCTTTTGTACACTTAAGATTGCAACAGGTATTAAAACAGATTATGACGTTCTTTTTGGAGGAAAACATTTAATTGTACTTGGAGATCTGCTACAACCAACACCTGTAAAAGGAGAACCAGTGTTTAAAACTCTTCTACATGAATACACAAAGAAATCTCTGGGAAGTATTGGAAATGTGACTCTGTGGTTAAATTTTGAATAATAAAGAACTCACTCAGAATATGCGACAAGCAAGAGATGAAGATTATGGAAATATTCTAAAACATGTAAGAATTGGTGTTCTAAGCATACATGGTAAAGAAGCTTTTCAAAGTCGTCTACTAAAGAACTTGTTTACAAATGAAAACACACCAGCAGAAGTAATGTACCAGAAAATGAAAGAAAAAAAGTCTATAGTTTGCTTAATGCCGACAGTGGAAGAGTGTTATACATTTAATAGAGCGCTTATGAGATTGGAACATGAAGAAATAGTTCACATTGAAGCTATTGATAAAATCGAGCAACAAGGAAAAACAATTCTTCTTTCAGAAAAACTACAGACTAAATTGGAGTCTTTGGAAAAGTCTGTATCAAAAACTGCTGGCTTAGAATTTTTTTTAGAGGTATGTTTAAACTGTCGGGTAATTTTGAGGCGTAATCTGAATGTAGAAGAAGGTTTAGTGAATGGAGCAATGGGGAAAGTTGTTGATTTTGTGAAATATCAAAATAGAAATGGAATTAAATTCTTGCAAGTTAAATTTGATCAGATTACAGAGGTAAGACAGATTGCGCATTGTGCTGTATGTTTTTTTGCTTGTAAAAGACTTGTATGTTCGTAGAAAACAGTTTCCCTTCTGTTTAGCATATGCAATAACTATTCATAAATCTCAAGGTTTAAGTGTAGATAATGCTTTGATAAATGTAGGAAGAACTGTGTTTAAAGAGGGAATGGTATATGTTGCATTATCTTGAGTTAGAACGTTGTCTGGTTTGTATTTAATTGATTTTGATGAGAACATGGTTAGTGCTGATGTTAATTGTGTAAGAGAATATAATCATTTGAGAAGGCTTTATGCTCTAAGTTTAGGTGAATATCCTATTTATGAGAAACGTGTTGTGTGTTCAAAACGCAAACATGGTGAAGAATCAACTATTTTTGGAAAGCAGAAACAAAATCAAGAGAAAAGAAAAGATGTAAAGAAGCAGAAAATACAAACAAGTGATGATGTCGGATTCCAATTAGAAAATGCTTCTGGTGTCAACTGCTATGGTAATGTTATTCTAAACGTTATATTTTATCTTGAAGATGTTTATGGTGAAATTATGGAAAGTCAGGAAAAAAGATTATGTTCGGCACTTTATACTTTATTTCAAGAATTGAGAACTGATAGAAGTAAGATCCATTCTGCTTCTGGTATTCGCCAACTGTTGGATACATGTACTGGATCTTTAGCGTTTAGTGCTAATATACAACAAGATGCACAAGAATTTCTGATGGTTATGCTTGGAGTACTAGAAGATGAAGGAATTCAGATTGAGAGTTTATTTGGACTCAGTTACAAATGGGAACATAAATGTGAACAGTTTTCATTAACTTCAAGCACTATAGTTGACAGAGAATGATTTCTATATTTGACACTACCTGACTGCAAATCTGTACCATTTTCCAAATTACTATAAGAAGCAGATCACAAGATGATCAGTTCTCGTTGTAAATCAACAATGCTATCTACATTATGCCTACAAAGATATGGAAAATATTTGATTATAATGCTACAACGCTGTAGACCAAATGGAAGAAAAGTTGAAACCAAAATTAAAAATGTTGTTGCTAGTCAAGTATCTATTTCTGGAAGAACTTTTGCAACAATCGCTATGTTTTCCATGCTGGAAGTACTACCACAAGTGGACATTATACAGTTTATTTAAAGTGTAATAATGGTTGGAGTCACTGCAACGATACGCACTTGGAAAGGAAACCGAGATTGTCTTATGAATTACCCAACTCATACTTGATATTTCTGAAGCAAAGATTTTAGATACACCATTCGGCTTTGTGGGAAGGTGTAAAGATACTTTAAGGAATTCCTACTGGATGCTTTCAAAGCGAAATTTTTGATACATTATTTGGTGTATTGGGAAAATGTTCACAGAAACTACGAAGTAAAGGTAAGATTTGAAGGTTGGAAATAGTATTGGATGTGTTATTGTGTTATTTGTGTTGATTTTGTATTATATTTGTGAGAATTAGGGATTTGTTTTTTTTAACAATCTAGTTGATTGTTTTTTTTCCCCTGCTGTTTATGATGAAACTACTCTGACATCACTGTGAATAGTGAAGTTAAGTAGTAGCTGATGACAGCAAAAAAAGGATGAAAAATTGTTTTCTGAATGTTAAATTATTTTGTATTATTTAAAAACTCACTGTAATTTGTGAAATATATTACATTACATAGTAGTTTTGCAATTTTATTTTATGTAGTTGAAAAGTTAGAAAAAACAGTAGTAATGACAAATAGCACAATAGTAGTTTGATATTTAAAAAACCTTTGAAATACACTGAAAAAACCATGGGTTTTAGAGACGTTATAGTTAGAAATTTGCATTTAAAAAACCTTAGAAATTCACTGAAAAAAACATAGGTTTCAGGGACGTTATAGTTAGAAATTAGCATTTAAAAAACCTTAGAAATTCACTGAAAAAACCATAGGTTTCAGAGACGTTATAGTTAGTTGGACATTTGCCTCATATAAAACCAGAGAAATTCTCCTGTTATAGTCAGCTAACTATAACTCGCACGCGCGCAATGCACTGCTGATGACGTCACATATTACATCACTCATGACATGGTCAGTGACATCACTCATGACATCACTGATGACATCTCAAATGACATCACTGATGACCTCATTGATGAAATCATCCACGTGATATTCTGACACACCTCTTCACACTCTAATATAACCTTTAATACACCCACTCTAAAATACAGACTACCATTTTCTAAACCATAGACACACCAATACCAGATACTAGATAGCCATCCACTGATTCCTATCTATATATTGTGAGCCGGACATACACTAATACAGTCACTCATACATGCTGTCACTCATCATTACATCAGTATAATATCCACTCATACACCTATACATACATTCACACAGTGCTACTGATCCATAGAGGTACTCACACATCTACTCAGTCATGCCAAAAATCAATCACACACCCATGTACTCACCTATGCAGATATATACACACCACCTGACTTATTTAGACACACACCACTTCCCTTATTTATATAGATACTATCACATACTTACTCTCTTATACAATCACTAATACAAGTACACATTCGTGTATGTAGACACTCTTGCAATCACTCTCTCTCACGTATAGTTAATTATACACCCCAACACTCACATATACTGTCTAAAATCTTATATAGTTACTCACATATATACAACTGAGATATCAATTCACTAATCAACACACCTGTACACACAGTTAGCTACCCATACAGCCCTTCTGATATGCAGTTTTGAATGTATAGAACCAGTGAAACAGCTATTCAGACATGGATGCACAGTCAGACACACCCCACCCTCTCAGATAGACACTCAGACACCCATACAGATACTTATACAAACAATCAATGACCCATATAGACACTGATATAGCTACTCACCAACCCATGCACCTGCTTACACACCAACTGAGAGACTAATAGAGACATTCACACAGTTTAGTCACTAATCCGTGCATTCAGTAACATACGTTCAATCAGTGACTTATAGAGTCAGTCATGCATCTACTGAATAATCCATTCAGGCACTTATATATCGACTCATTCTTCAATAGACCTTGACATAGATATTTAAGAAAAATATTTACAGTTAACAGGAAAACACATTCACTGGATGATGTCATCAGTGATGTCATCAGTGATATCATTTGAGATGTCAGTGATGTCATGAGTGATGTCACTGACCAAGTCATGAGTGATGTAATATGTGACGTCATCAGCAGTGCATTGCGAGCGTGCGAGTTATAGTTAGCTCAACTAACTATAACAGGCGAATTTCTCTGGTTTTATAGGAGTCAAATATCCAACTAACTATAACGTCTCTGAAACCTATATTTTTTTCAGTGAATATATATATATACACACACACACACACACACAAAGCAATACCGACTCGCCACCACCTTGCATACGCAAAAACAGGTTCGGACCACAAGATGGAAATCATGAGAGATGCAGTGCTTTATTTCTCGTTATAATTCACATAGCAACCAGTCAGTCCTTGGCCAGTGCCCAGCATGACGCGTTTCGACCATTGCCGCAAGGTCTTGATCACATGACGTGGTAACAAGTAAAATACATTTAAATAGTGACAAGTAACACACCTGTAAGCAGTTAGACTCTTTCTCTGAGGCAATAGATATAAATAACAGACTGCAATGCAATTGCATGTAATAATACAGTACAGTGAGTGAATAAATAGATAAAAAAACACTTAAAATGAATTAAAGAGGTTTTAAAAATATCTATCTCATCAGCTGTAAAAAACCAGCAGCAATTAGTACATAGTGCACTAAAATAATGTCATAGTGGCATAATATGCACATGGTCCTAGATCTGATTCTGTCCTAGAAACTGCACGAATACATGTGTAAACATTTACTCACAGTACAAAAGTTCAAAGTGATGGTGCTATAATATTGCATGTAGATCATAAAGTACCAAATGCTAAGGTGCTAAGAATAAAGTGCTTGTGCAAAATTGTGTAAAAAATCACTAATTCAATATAAAACTAAAATTCCCGGAGACCCGAGATAGCCCACAACTTTAAAAAGGTTAAAGTGCGAGTGCAAAGCGGACATAATCAGTGCAGCTGAAAGCAAATGAGCAATACAATTATGTAGCAGATGGTAAAAAGAAATATGGCAAACACAAAGAGATGATGGACGGAGTGCTGAAACTTTTCAAACACTCACCCCCAGTCACAGATCTGGGTTGAATCCATCATCATTCTATAGCTCACTTTGCCACCCCAGTTCAGACACAGCTATATGCAAATCAGTCTTGACCCTGTGCCTCATGGGAACAGTCCAGCTCGAACTACCAAGCCATATCTTCCCTGGACCGGAACCAAGCATCCTGGGACCGGTTTCGGGCTAACTGCCCTCATCAGCCAGGCTAGCTTGAATCCAGTGGCATAGTGAACAAGGGACGCACGTCTGGGCATACCCTGCCAACTTAGGGTGAACAAAGCAAACACAAAGAGATGATGAACGGAGTTCTGAAACTTTTCAAACACTCACCCCCAGTCACAGATCTGGGTTGAATCCATCATCATTCTTTAGCTCACTTTGCCACCCCAGTTCAGACACAGCTATGTGCAAATCAGTCTTGACCCTGTGCCTCATGGGAACAGTCCTGCCCGAACTGCCAAGCCATGTCTTCCCTGGACCGGAAACAAGCATCCTGGGACCGGTTTCGGGCTAATATGGGTCATGATGTGCGAAATATAAGGTGCACCAAATCTGTCCATCATGACTAAAACAGGATAATTCATGATATAGACCACACAGCCTCTTGGAACATGAATCTTTTGCTCAGAAACAAGGATTGTAATGTAACTTTGTTATCTATCTCGGGGGCAAATATGGCACCACAGCTATAGGAACAGGGGAGATAGACAATAAGTCTAAAAAGCTCTAAATACCGGTGTTATTAAAGAAAGTTGTGCAAATCTTCCCCAGTATTTAAACCGTTGGGCATCTTCGTGTCAAGTTGTAGGATAAAGAAAGAAAGAAAGATTTAAGCTGTCACAGCTGTCTTTCTCTATTGCCCCCACGTATTGATTTGGGGACAGTCCCTATCACGAAGTATTTTAAATCATTAAGATTATTCTGATGTACTAATTTAAGGTGTCTTGCCACTGGATAGTTGGGGTCAGAGTTTACCACTGCTCTAAGTTGTTGAAGTATTCTGTTGTATACCTGGAGCTTAATGCTAACTATGTACTTCAATCTGCATGTGCATAGAAGCACATAGACAGCAAAGTCAGTACGACAAGTGAAAAACCCTTGGATCTTGATGGGTTTGATGTTAAAAGCAGTGGTGTACTCTGTGGTGGTGATGCCAAATTTGCAAGCTCGGCAAGAGCTTCACTTAAAAAATCCACACTTAGATGATAGCTATGTGTTAGTGGGGCTGACTTCAGGACTGCTCTTGACTAGTGCATCCCTCATGGAGAGTGAATGTCTAAAGGTCAATGATGGCAACTGCGGTAAGATCTGAGATAGAAATAGATCCGTAAGAACAATGGGCCAATGGTTGTAAATGATCTTCCTGATCTGCTTCTCCTGCCTGCTATATGCGGTGATAAGTCTAACTTCTTAGGGGGGATCATTCATCGCTCTCCGGGCTATGGAGTTACCAACATGGACCTCAGTGTTGACACCAAGACAAATGTCTCTAGTGTGAGTGTTGGCTTTATTGAGGGCTGCGGTCAGAACTTTGCTCATATAACCACGAGATTTGAAACACTGAAGTGCCTAGTTTTGACAAAATCAATAGCTGATGTTCTGAAACCTTTCCACACCACACACACATCGTCTATAAATCTCCACCAGTGATGGACATGGGTGTCGTACATCTTTTTATGTTGCCTTCTGAGGACATGCTCCTCCCACCAGCCCACATGTAAGCATGCGTAGCTGGGAGAAAAGCATGCCGCCATAGCCACTCCTTGTAGTTGCTAGTAAAGCTGTTTGTTGAACAAGAAAAAATTGTTTCTTAAATATCAATCATTCTAACAATCATTTTGTTATGCTCATAAAACTGTATAGTTCGCTGACCCAAAAAGTATTGTACTGCCTTAATACCATTGCTGTGGTAGATACTAGTATATAATGAAATTATATCCATAACTATCAATAAACAATCAGTGTCCCATATGGTGCTTTGTAATTTATTGAGAAAGTTCCCCGGGTCCTTAATGAAGGATGGCAAACCTAAAACAAAATCTTGCAGAAAGAAGTTTTGTTCACTAAATATGGTGAAAATGTCAGTAAAAAAAAAAAACCAAACTATATATATATATGTCCACACTTTTTTTACCATCAACGCGTTCTCAGAGTAACACTCCAGTCCGAAAAGTAGTGTCAGAAGTTGTTTAATGCACAACGAGTTTCAGCTGCCCCGCAGCCTTGATCACGTACAATGTTCAAGCAAATGAAATTCTCTTACAAATACAGATAGTGCAACTACCGGCCGGAAGTGCAACAAGCTCTATAATGCATATATTGTGGCGGCCATCTTGTAGAGGTCAAAGTGATTGTACATGAATACAAATACATAATGTATGGCCATGAAAAGCAATGGACGAATACAGGTCATCAAATCAAAACATCAATGTGTCAATCAGTGATCGTCATGAGTAAATACATGCATGAAAAATTCATTTTATATGTCCAACAGTTAAAGTATGGTAAAAACATCCACATGCATACGGAAGAACAGGAGGTACACGCCTACAGAGTGCTGCCCGCACCATGAGTCTAGGTCAGGCAGTGCATGATAAATTAACCTGCATAGTGCTCCATTAGAGGTGGTAGCACTGCAAGTGGGCAGAGTCAGGAATGTGAGCCCTTACACAATGTTGGCAAGTGCCCAAGGGGAGCATGTTCAATCTGAAAGTGAAATACTGAAGTGTACCAGTTCAAGTACTAAATGACGGCATAGTGTCCAAAGCCCACTATAGCAAGCCATAACAAAGGGGAAAAACCCCTGTTCAAGACAAAAGTGTCATGTTTTGCACATGATGGCGAGTAACCTGGGCTGTCTCAGTTCCACAGATAATACAGAACTACAACAGAGAAAGGGAAATCTTAGCTTAAGGACGTGCTTGCAGTGTCGACGAACAAAAGGGTAGGCAACCCTTGAATATGCACCATGTGTCTGGGCCCCTTCCTTTTCTCCTGCAAAGGAAAGAGAGAGAAAAACCAAGTGTTAGAAATTACTGAAAAAAGTGTCATTAAAAACATGTAAAAGCATAGTGACAATGATCGTATATGACAATTCTAAATGCATAGGAGAAAGATTAAAACATGGTTAGGAAGGAGAGCAAAGTGATCTAGAATTCTTTGAGATGTATTGCTAACTCTTCATTCTGATTAAGCCCCCCAGGAATTTTCGTTTGGAAATCTATAATGTATTTGGATTCCCGCTGTCTAAGTTTCAGTACTCTGTCCCCTCCCCTCCCCTAGGGTCATGGGTGATCTGTTCAATGGCAAGGTAACTCAATTGTGTAGAGTCAAAAAAGTGTTTTTCTTGGTAATGGCGTGCCACAGGGTTTCTAGGATCATGGTTCGTGATGGCTCACATATGTTCAAGCATGCTTTTTTTGGCCATCAGCGTGGTGCTGCCAATATACCAGAGCTTGCAGGGACACTCAATGATGTAAATCACAAATTTGGTGCTACATGTCTGGAACTGGGTAATCTTTTTAATGTAGCTGCCATGGGTGACTTCTTTGCGAAAACAACTATTTTTACAGGCCTTACAATGACCACAGGGAAAAAATCCCTGTAGTCCGAATTCCTTTCTGACAGGGTGTATAATGATGTCATTGTATACGAGCATGTCTCTGAGGTTTCTGCTGCGTCGATACGTGATGTCAGGTCTGTCCTGTAGATTGGACCCTATGGTGGTGTCGTTTTTGAGAATGTCCCAATTCTTAACTATAATCCTTTTGATCTCTGCAGCATCACTGTTATAAGTGACAATCATTCTGGTTGGTTCGGTGTCATTGTCATGCTCTTTGGGCACTTTGTCAGAGAGAGTCTCCTCTCTGGTGATGCCTTCAACTCTATCACTTGCTTTCTTGAGTACGCAAGTAGGGTAACCCCTCTCCATGACTCTGTCAAACATGAGTTTGTGCTCGGTGAGGTAAGCGGTTTCATTGTTACAATATCTTTTTACCCTCAGCAGCTCTCCATACGGAATGCTACATTTGAGGATTTCTGGATGGCTGCTGGGAGCATGAAGAACGCTATTGCCTGCTGTGGATTTACGAAACAATTCTGTACATAGTCTATTCTATTGAACAGTGAGCCTAACATCTAGGTACTCAGCCCTGGCGTTACTGATGTTGCCTGTGAGTAGAATGTTGCAATCATTCTCATTCAGTTTCTTGAAAAAATCTTTGGCTGTACTTCCTGAACCACTCCAGACAATGAACAGATTGTCAATGTACCTTGACTAGTGCATCCCTCATGGAGAGTGAATGTCTAAAGGTCAATGATGGCAACTGCGGTAAGATCTGAGATAGAAATAGATCCGTAAGAACAATGGGCCAATGGTTGTAAATGATCTTCCTGATCTGCTTCTCCTGCCTGCTATATGTGGTGATAAGTCTAACTTCTTAGGGGGGATCATTCATCGCTCTCCGGGCTATGGAGTTACCAACATGGACCTCAGTGTTGACACCAAGACAAATGTCTCTAGTGTGAGTGTTGGCTTTATTGAGGGCTGCGGTCAGAACTTTGCTCATATAACCACGAGATTTGAAACACTGAAGTGCCTAGTTTTGACAAAATCAATAGCTGATGTTCTGAAACCTTTCCACACCACACACACATCGTCTATAAATCTCCACCAGTGATGGACATGGGTGTCGTACATCTTTTTATGTTGCCTTCTGAGGACATGCTCCTCCCACCAGCCCACATGTAAGCATGCGTAGCTGGGAGAAAAGCATGCCGCCATAGCCACTCCTTGTAGTTGCTAGTAAAGCTGTTTGTTGAACAAGAAAAAATTGTTTCTTAAATATCAATCATTCTAACAATCATTTTGTTATGCTCATAAAACTGTATAGTTCGCTGACCCAAAAAGTATTGTACTGCCTTAATACCATTGCTGTGGTAGATACTAGTATATAATGAAATTATATCCATAACTATCAATAAACAATCAGTGTCCCATATGGTGCTTTGTAATTTATTGAGAAAGTTCCCCGGGTCCTTAATGAAGGATGGCAAACCTAAAACAAAATCTTGCAGAAAGAAGTTTTGTTCACTAAATATGGTGAAAATGTCAGTAAAAAAAAAAAACCAAACTATATATATATATGTCCACACTTTTTTTACCATCAACGCGTTCTCAGAGTAACACTCCAGTCCGAAAAGTAGTGTCAGAAGTTGTTTAATGCACAACGAGTTTCAGCTGCCCCGCAGCCTTGATCACGTACAATGTTCAAGCAAATGAAATTCTCTTACAAATACAGATAGTGCAACTACCGGCCGGAAGTGCAACAAGCTCTATAATGCATATATTGTGGCGGCCATCTTGTAGAGGTCAAAGTGATTGTACATGAATACAAATACATAATGTATGGCCATGAAAAGCAATGGACGAATACAGGTCATCAAATCAAAACATCAATGTGTCAATCAGTGATCGTCATGAGTAAATACATGCATGAAAAATTCATTTTATATGTCCAACAGTTAAAGTATGGTAAAAACATCCACATGCATACGGAAGAACAGGAGGTACACGCCTACAGAGTGCTGCCCGCACCATGAGTCTAGGTCAGGCAGTGCATGATAAATTAACCTGCATAGTGCTCCATTAGAGGTGGTAGCACTGCAAGTGGGCAGAGTCAGGAATGTGAGCCCTTACACAATGTTGGCAAGTGCCCAAGGGGAGCATGTTCAATCTGAAAGTGAAATACTGAAGTGTACCAGTTCAAGTACTAAATGACGGCATAGTGTCCAAAGCCCACTATAGCAAGCCATAACAAAGGGGAAAAACCCCTGTTCAAGACAAAAGTGTCATGTTTTGCACATGATGGCGAGTAACCTGGGCTGTCTCAGTTCCACAGATAATACAGAACTACAACAGAGAAAGGGAAATCTTAGCTTAAGGACGTGCTTGCAGTGTCGACGAACAAAAGGGTAGGCAACCCTTGAATATGCACCATGTGTCTGGGCCCCTTCCTTTTCTCCTGCAAAGGAAAGAGAGAGAAAAACCAAGTGTTAGAAATTACTGAAAAAAGTGTCATTAAAAACATGTAAAAGCATAGTGACAATGATCGTATATGACAATTCTAAATGCATAGGAGAAAGATTAAAACATGGTTAGGAAGGAGAGCAAAGTGATCTAGAATTCTTTGAGATGTATTGCTAACTCTTCATTCTGATTAAGCCCCCCAGGAATTTTCGTTTGGAAATCTATAATGTATTTGGATTCCCGCTGTCTAAGTTTCAGTACTCTGTCCCCTCCCCTCCCCTAGGGTCATGGGTGATCTGTTCAATGGCAAGGTAACTCAATTGTGTAGAGTCAAAAAAGTGTTTTTCTTGGTAATGGCGTGCCACAGGGTTTCTAGGATCATGGTTCGTGATGGCTCACATATGTTCAAGCATGCTTTTTTTGGCCATCAGCGTGGTGCTGCCAATATACCAGAGCTTGCAGGGACACTCAATGATGTAAATCACAAATTTGGTGCTACATGTCTGGAACTGGGTAATCTTTTTAATGTAGCTGCCATGGGTGACTTCTTTGCGAAAACAACTATTTTTACAGGCCTTACAATGACCACAGGGAAAAAATCCCTGTAGTCCGAATTCCTTTCTGACAGGGTGTATAATGATGTCATTGTATACGAGCATGTCTCTGAGGTTTCTGCTGCGTCGATACGTGATGTCAGGTCTGTCCTGTAGATTGGACCCTATGGTGGTGTCGTTTTTGAGAATGTCCCAATTCTTAACTATAATCCTTTTGATCTCTGCAGCATCACTGTTATAAGTGAGAATCATTCTGGTTGGTTCGGTGTCATTGTCATGCTCTTTGGGCACTTTGTCAGAGAGAGTCTCCTCTCTGGTGATGCCTTCAACTCTATCACTTGCTTTCTTGAGTACGCAAGTAGGGTAACCCCTCTCCATGACTCTGTCAAACATGAGTTTGTGCTCGGTGAGGTAAGCGGTTTCATTGTTACAATATCTTTTTACCCTCAGCAGCTCTCCATACGGAATGCTACATTTGAGGATTTCTGGATGGCTGCTGGGAGCATGAAGAACGCTATTGCCTGCTGTGGATTTACGAAACAATTCTGTACATAGTCTATTCTATTGAACAGTGAGCCTAACATCTAGGTACTCAGCCCTGCTGTTACTGATGTTGCCTGTGAGTAGAATGTTGCAATCATTCTCATTCAGTTTCTTGAAAAAATCTTTGGCTGTACTTCCTGAACCACTCCAGACAATGAACAGATTGTCAATGTACCTGAGCCATATCTTGACCTGTTCAAGGTCTGGGGCGATTGTGTGATCCGAGAAGATCTCCTCCTCCCAAAGACCCATGAACAAGTTGACAAAACTGGGAGCAAAGCACGAACCCATCGCAGTCCCTGTGATCTGCTTAAAGATGGCACCGTTGAACAAAAAAATGTTGTTTATAAGACAATATTCTATCATTTCTAATATCATCTTCGTGTGCTCTCTGAATCTGCTGGGTCTTTTGCGTAGGAAATGCTTGCATGCCTCCAAACCCTATTTGTGGTTAATGATAGTGTAAAGGGAGTGGACATTTAGCGTGATAAGTAGATTATACTCCTCCCAGACAATATCCTGTATCTTCCCTAAAAAGCCTTTGGTGTCACGAATATATGTTGGAAGGTTGGACACATGGTCCCTCAAAAAGTGATCAACATATTTCTAGATGCGTTCAGCCACACTGCTCCTGGAAGACACAATGGGGCGTCCATGGGGGGTTAAGGGGATCCTTATGAATTTTCTCTAATAGGTAAAGAACAGGTAGTCTGGGATGGTCATTTTTAAGTTAGCAATATTTTTCCCCTTCTACAATTCCCTTGTCTCGCCATACTGTAAGTTTATCCCAGATCTAAATGACTCTGTCATTGTAAATCTCCTTGGTGATGAGTATGTAGAATTTGTTTTCTGTGAGTTGTCTCATTGCTTCAGTGATATATTGATCTCTGTCTAGGAGCATGATATTCCCCCCCTTGTCAGCAGGCCGGATGACAATCATATTATCTTCGGCTAAGGAAGTGAGGGCCTGTCTTTGACTGTAAGTCAAATTATTAGATTTGAGATTTTTGTAATATCTTTTCTGTTGAAAGTCAATGAGAGATTTTGTCATGCATTCATGGAACGTATCTATACTGTCATGAGGTAGTGAGGGCAAAAATGTGGACATGGGTCTGAAGGTGGTGATGGCTGAAGCACCCTCTGTGATGCCTAGCTCCTCCAAAATGTTTAGTTCCTCATTACCCCCCTCTCAATGTCCTGATCTTATTGTAGTTCTACCATGGTGACTAAGGTATCAATATCACCAATATCAAACAGGTTGTCTATATCCGTATTGGTGGTATTTTCCCTTCTTTTGTTTTCTGTACCTCTAAGCTTATGCCATTTATTTAGTTTAAGTGTTCTCACATATTTGAACAAGTCAATTCTAGTACTTGTATAATCAAAAGTAGAAGAAGGACAGAAAGAAAGGCCATATAATTTGTAGGGCTAATTCATTAGTTAAAATATGAACTTATTTCGGAACCCCTCAAATTATTCTTTTAGGTACCAAGCTCAATTGAAAAGTGTTATCATGGGACCCATGGGAGATCTCCTTTTTGGATATATATGTGAAAGATGACAGACATGTTGAGGTATGGCTTCATGCTCACAATTTATAAAATATTGCCACTGTAACAACTATGATTATTACTCAATGCATTTGGGGTCCATGCTTTCCTTCAGGAGTATTAAAAAACTGCTTCATCAAATTATCTTCAGAACAAATCACAGATCAACATAAAATAGTTAATTACAGATTGCCAATACAGTTTGAAATCATATACCCGAATTTCTCTGCTGATTTACTTCTTGGCACCAACCAGTTTATCTCCTGTATAATCTCAATCTTGTTAATTACACATATGAATCCATCCACTTCTGAACTGTGAGACTCAAACAATCAAGCCACACATATCATTAACACCATTTATGTATAATTATATGCAGTACTTCTTGTCGTCCACATTTCTCATTAGCTGACACTCTGTACTTGTTTTCAAACCTTCAAAAATGTTGCTACGCAATGAACTTTTCATTAACATATATTTAATTCAGACCATTGGGATCAACTTTATCAAGCTTCTACATATTTTAATATTATTCTCTTTTCAGCCCTTGCTGCTGCCATATGCCCATTGACCTAATTCTGCTGTACTGATACTACGATTGAATATCATGCTGCATTAATCATTGAACTCTAGGTGTTCTGCTAGCCACGCGTATTGATGTTGGCGAAGTACAAAAACCAGTTACATTGTATAAGCCACCGGGCCTCACTCGTCATCACAGGTGGATCAATGTGATGAATCCTTGGGACATTGGAACTAGGCTGGCACTTTGAGGGAATATCCTTGATAATTCTATGATTAACCTCACAAATGTTTCAGCTGAAACTAAACGAGTTGGCTAGGCTGAAGGTTTTCATCTTTTCTGCCATTTGGTGATTTTCAACTGAAGTTGGAGCAGCCCTCTTGGGTTCTGCCTCACTTTTGCTGGACTCTAGTTCATTTATTCGTTTTCCTCCCATTTCTACAGATGCTTTCTTAAGGCTTAGCCATTCCCTTTTTGAGGCAGGGCTTTAAATCTGGCATGCCGACGCATATGCACTGCCATTTGGTGCTTCTCACCTGAAGTTGGAGTGGTCCTGTTGGTTTGGGTCTCCCTGTATCTCACTTATTTGGTCTAGCTAATGTGGCGCTTATTTTGTAATTTGTTCCTTGTATGGCGCATGAGCCGAGTTATGGAGTTGCTGAGTGCCTACTAGCAGTACCATACTTGATGTACCATTGCAGGTTCTTTTAGACCATTTTATTCATTTGATATGTTATTATCCCATGATTATTTTAGTTAAAGTTTGCTTTGCCAGTATATTCACAGTGAAGGGGAGCCTCCACCAGTGGGTGAGAGTTGCTGGACTCCAGTTAATTTATTCCTCCTCTCCATTTCTATGGGTGCATTCTAAATCTGGTATGTCAGCGTGTCCACACATTGGGTGCCCTGCTGGAGTGCCAATGGCAAGCCCACATACACCGTGCCCAGAAGGTGACAGGGATGCTGCCAGTTTGGAGTCTGAACGTATGGCTCTTAAGGTGAGACGTTACTCATGAGCACAGCTATTGGACCTCAGCCCCAAAGGTATGAAGGGGGTGTGTATGAAGTTGAATTCAGATGATAAAATGGGCTATCATTCCTCAAATAATTCTGGGAGGGAGCAGTAAATAATTAATAATTAATAAGCAGCCTTGCCACTTCACTATTGAAGTGGTGAGGCCACGCCGTATATATATATATATATATATATATATATATATATATATATATATTCACTGAAAAAACCATAGGTTTCAGGGGCGTTATAGTTAGCTGGACATTTCCCTCATACAAAACCCTAGAAATTCCCCCGTTATAGTTAGTTCAGCTAACTATAACTCGCGCCCCCGCAATGCACTGCTGATGACGTCACATATTACATCACTCATGACATGGTCAGTGACATCACTGATGACATCTCAAATGATATCACTGATAACATCACTGATGACATCATCCAGTGAGTGTGTGTTTCTGTAAATTTTAAATATGTTTAATATATATATAGGGAAAAACCTATGGAAGAATGAGTGGGTGTATAAGTGTGTGAATGGATGATTTAGTAGGTGCGTGACTGACTCTATAAGTGAGTCATTAAATGTATCTTACTGCAGACTAGTGACTAAACTGTGTGAATGTCTGTATCTGTCTGTCTGTTGGTGTATAAGCGGCTGCATGGTTTTGTGAATAGCTATATGAGTGTCTCTATGGGTTATTGATTGGTTGTCTAAGTATCTGTATGGGTGCCTGAGTGTTTGTGTGGGTGGGGTGTGTGTGACTCTGTGCACACATGTGTGAGTGGGTGATTCTATAGGTGCATGGTTTTAAGAGT
Source organism: Triturus cristatus (assembly GCF_964204655.1). Taxonomy (NCBI): domain Eukaryota; kingdom Metazoa; phylum Chordata; class Amphibia; order Caudata; family Salamandridae; genus Triturus; species Triturus cristatus. The sequence continues at coordinate 517,197,093 of NC_140595.1, read as the reverse complement.
GCATCTGTGATGGACTGTATGGTTGGGTGAGTGTATGTATGGGTGTGTTAGTGATTGAATGTATATCTCAGTGGTACATGTGTGAGTAACTACATATGTGAAAGGCAGTATATATGTGTGTAGGAGTATATAAGTGGGTATATGTGAGAGTGCGTGATTGTGAGAGTGGCTGTATGGATGAGTGTGTGCTTGTATCAGTGATTGTATAAGAGTGTAAGAATGTGGTACAATTTTTATGAGTAAGTGAACTTGTGTGTGTATAACTGCATAGGTGAGTAAATGGGAGTGTGATTAATTATTTACATGACTGACTAGGTGTGAGAGTACCTCTATGGATGATTGGTGGTGTGTGAGTGTCTATGTAGGTATATAAATGCATATGATAGTCCTGTACTGAGTGACTGTAAGTATGAGTGACTGTACAGGTGAGTGAGTGGATGTGTGTGTAGATCTAAGAGTCAATGAGTGGTTATGTAGTTATTGGTATTGGAGTATCTATGGTTTTGAGAATGGACTTCTGAAATTTTGATTGAGTATATCAAAGTGTGTGAGAAGATGCACTAATTTATCACATGGATGACGTCATCAGTGATGTCATTTCAGATGTCATCAGTGATGTCATCAGTGATGTCACTGACCATGTCATGAGTGATGTAATATGTGACGTCATCAGCAGTGCATTGCGGGGGCGCGAGTTATAGTTAGCTGAACTAACAATAACGGGGGAATTTCTAGGGTTTTGTACAAGGGAAATGTCCAGCTAACTATAACACCCCTGAAACCTATGTTTTTTTCAGTGAATTTCTAAGGTTTTTTAAATGCCAATTCCTAACTATAACGCCCCTGAAACCTATGTTTTTTTCAGTGAATTTCAAAGGTTTTGTAAATGACAATTTTGAATGTATTAATTGTTATACTGATTTTTTTATACTGATTTACTACATTTTTTAAACTATTTATTTTTAGGTATATTTTTTTTATTACATTATAATTACATTATACATTACAATACAAAATATACTTTCTCAGAATGAATTACTTTCGTTTAAATACTTGGCAAATAGGCAACAGACTTTTGAATACAGTAGTTACAGTTGTTGCAATGGGCAACACAATTTCAAACACAAAGCAACATTGAGCTCAATGTGAATTTCTAGTTAAATGCAATTAGTTACTTTATGGATTACTTTTCTAACCACAGGACTGGATCCTAGATTCAGTCCTTGGACATCTCCTGTAAACCGTTGAGTAAAAGCACTTTGGTTACTGTAGTAATTTTTAAGGAATATTATTGTATTTTAAAACTTGACACTTAGAAAAGTTTTCCCATAGAATCACCAATGTTATCCTATGGCAGAAAATTCACTTAGCAGGTAAGTAGTGTTATCGTTACTTATTCTTACTCAGTGGTGGATCCTGGATCCAGCACTGGCCAACCTCCTGTAAACAGTTGAAAGAATGTGTTTAAGTCATACAGACGATTTTTTAGGAATATTTTTAGTTTGTGAAAATAGACACAAACTTTTCTGGTGAAAACCACACAATGGATTCCTATGGAAGGAAATACAAGTTACTGGTAAGTACGCTTAGAATTACTTTTCAGGGTCTGTGCTGGGCTAAAAGATGCAGCACTGGGTTCTCTCCTGATTACAGGTGAGTAAATCGGAATTCGGCTGATTTTAGAGGAATATTTGTACGTTTCAAAAATGGACTCTTAGAAAATTTTCTGGTGAAAACCACACAATGGATTCCTATGGAAGGAAATACAAGTTACTGGTAAGTACGCTTAGAATTACTTTTGAGGGTCAGTGCTGGGCTAAAAGATGCAGCACTGGGTTCTCTCCTGATTACAGGTGAGTAAATCGGAATTCGTAGTTTGACTGATTTTAGAGGAATATTTGTACAATGATGAAGGAAGGGGGAGGGGCCTGAGGTGACGTGTGCAAACACGCCCTGTGGTACGTTTTAAGTTGGGGAATTAATTCCTCTTCAATCCTGAAGTCCCCTGGGGGCCAACTAGCCCACCAGGTACCTCCAGTATGCGCCAGGGAGCTGCATTGCAGAGAGGTATTCAGAGGCCACGCGCCTTTTTACAACACTCTGCAACACAGCTCCGTGGCGCTTACTGGAGGTACCTGGTGGGCTAGTTTGTCCCCAGGGACCCTCAGGATTGAAGAGGAATTAATTTCCCAACTTAAAACGCGCCACAGTGCGTGTTTGCACAGATCTCACCTCAGGCCCCGCCCCCTACCTTCACCACTGTGCAAACGCGCCCCGTGGGGTGTTTTAAGTTGGGGGATTAAGTCCCCTTGAATCCTGAGGTCCCCTGGCAGCCAACTAGCCCACCAGGTACCTCCAGTATGCACCAGGGAGCTGCGTTGCAGAGAGGTGTTCAGAGGCCACACCCCTTTTTACAACACTCTGCAACGCAGCTCCGTGGCGCTTAGTGGAGGTACCTGGTGGGCTAGTTGTCCCCTAGGGGACCTCTGGATTGAAGAGGAATGAATTCCCCAACTTAAAACGTGCCACGGGGCGTGTTTGCACAGTATCACCTCAGGCCCCGCCCCCTACCTTCACCACTGCGCAAACACACCCCGTGGCGCGTTTTAAGTTGGGAGATTAAGTCCCCTTGAATCCTGAGGTCCCCTGGTGGCCAACTAGCCCACCAGGTACTTCCAGTAAGCGCCAGGGAGCTGCGTTGCAGAGAGGTGTAAAAAGGGGGCGTGGCCTCATTACACCTCTCTGCAACGCAGCGCCCTGGCGCATACTGGAGGTTCCTGGTGGGCTAGTTGGCCTCCAGGGACCCCCAGTATTGAAGGGGAATTCGTCCCTCCTCTTCAAATGCGCCAGGGGGCGCGTTTGCAGAGTGATGAAAGGAGGGGGCGTGGCCTCCTCCCCGATCCCGTTTAAAAAAAAAATATATTTTTATGAAGGGGGGCTGTGTAGCCCCCCTTCTTTTTCTTATTTTTTGGCCCCGTGGACCCCATCCCCCGGGGCATGGCCTTTTTTTTTATTTTTATTTTTGGAGGTGGGCTGCCTTGCCCCTCTCCTGTGTCCCCTTTTGGCCCCGGGGACCCCATCCCCAGGGGCTGTTTTTTTAATTTTTAATTTTTAGAAGGGGGGCCCCCTCCTGGGCCACTACTGGCCCCTGGGACCCCATCACCCGGGGCCTGGCCATCTCGTTGGGGACCGTGGGGGGGTCCCAATTCCCCCACGGTCCCAGCTGGCTCCCCGCTTCCTGCGGGAGCCGGCATTGCTTTTCCACATGGGGAGCAGTTAACATACTGCTCCCCATGTGGAAAAGCAATCGTCTCTGCTTCATTGAAGCGAGAGCAGGTTTCCCTGTTTTCGCTTCAATGAAGCAAAGCAGTTTGCAATGGCAGGGTGGGAGCCGCGAGGCTCCCGCCCTGCCATTGCAAACAGCAGTGTCGTGGGTGTGGGTACCCCGGGACACTGCAGGAGCCGGCCCTGGTGGTCCCCAGGGCCATCTTTGGCTCCAGGAGGGGGACCGCGTGGTCCCCCTCCTACTTAATTTGCCCCGGGGTGGTGGTCCCCGGGGCTTGGGGGTCCGTAACGGACCCTCTATTTTAAATAATTAGTGCCCTGGGGAGGTGGCGGTCCCTGGGGTGTGTGGGGGGCCATGAGCCCCCCGCATACATTAAATTAAAGCCCCTGGGGGTGACGGTCTCCGGGGCCCCTCTGGGCCCCCCATTATGATAAAGATATTGACCCGTGACTTGGCCCCCCGGGGGCTAAATAAAAAGGAAGCGCGGGCTTTTTTGTCGGCAGCGTGATGCGCGGACCATACGCGCATCCTGCGAATTGAAAAAAAAAATTGTTTTTGGGCCTAGGGGTCAGGGTGTTTCTACCCTGCCCCCTTGTCACGTTTTGCGCCTTTTTTCGGTTTTCTTGTGCCTCGGTTCTACCGAGGCACAAGATGGCTGCCAATACTTCCTGATGTGGAGTGATGACAGCCAATTAGCATTCAGCTCGTGCACAGCAGGGTGCGCGCTGGGTGCGGGGAGGGTCCGCGGATCCTCCCCGGCCATAGATATCACTAACTTTTAACTCTAATTTTCTCAGGAACTACTGAACGGATTTACACCATTTAAGCAATAGGCACGAGCCTGAACTGAGGACTACCTCTTTGCCAAATTTGGTGTAATTCCATTCAGCAGTTCGGGCTATAGCTGCGACAACAGGTCCTATGGGAAATTGCATGGGGAAAATGCATTTTAGGACCCCCGTTTTCTCAGCCCCCGCTTGACGAATCACCGTGAAACATTCAGGGTAGGAGCGGAGCGGAGCGCGCCAAAAGTTTGGAAACTTTTGCGAAGATTCGTCAATCGGCGCCAGACTTATTGGGAATAGAATGTTGCGGATTTCCTATGGAAAATAAGTCCTAACTATAACTATCTACTGGCGACCGCCAGTAGATAATATATATATATATAAATATATATATATATATATATATATATATATATATATTGTCCCAAAAAGCTCCGAGCTTTCGAAGATGCACACCACAAGGTAAGTTTAACAAAACCTGTTTATTCATGAAGCGGTATGATGAAACCCAGTTCATTTATCTCCCTGACGCGTTTCAGTGCTTCCAGCACCTTCATCATAGGGTTGGCTTGTGGGCGAAACGAAAATGGACTGCCTCCTTTATTACCCATATGGCACTCACTTTCCAGTAAGTGGTATGCCGGGAAAGGTAGTCCCAATTCTTCCTCCTCGGTGAGGTCGTTCCGCTAACAAAGTTAAACTGCCAATTATTACAATTATTTACTGCCCTCCAGTGGGTCCCAGGCCTCATTTGTCCGCTCCCAATCCGAAATACCTTGTGCTGCAAGGAGGCTGCACCGCCGTTGTGAACTGGATTGAGCCTGCGGGGCTGAAAATTATTTTGCAGCCTCCTTGCAGCACAAGGTATTTCGGATTGGGAGCACTGAAACGCGTCAGGGAGATAAATGAACTGGGTTTCATCATACCGCTTCATGAATAAACAGGTTTTGTTAAACTTACCTTGTGGTGTGCATCTTCGAAAGCTCGGAGCTTTTTGGGACAATATATATATATATATATATATATACATATTCACTGAAAAAAACCATAGGTTTCAGAGACGTTATAGTTAGAAATTAGCATTTAAAAAACCTTAGAAATTCACAGAAAAAAACCATAGGTTTCAGGGTTGTTATAGTTAGCTGGCCATTTCACTCATACAAAACCATAGAAATTCCTCCGTTATAGTTAGTTCTGCTAACTATAACTCGCGCACCCGAAATGCACTGCTGATGATGTCACAAATTGCATCATTCATGACATGGTCAGTGACATCACTGATGACATCTCAAATGACATCACTGATGACATCATCCACGTGACAATCTGATGTTTCGCGGTGATTCGTCAAGCGGGGGCCGAGAAAAAAGGGGGGTCCCAAAACGCATTAATTTTTAAGTGTGATATTATTGATACCTATTTTTTTTGTACTGATTTTCTACAGTTTTTTAACTGTTTATTTATAAATATTTTATTCATTAAATAACATTATATATTTTTCTGAAAATTACAACAACAAAAATTCAGACTGAAATATTGATTCATTTTCTTGTTTTCAATTTTTTTTTCAGAGTCGCGCACTCAAAGCGTACACATCACAGTGGGTGCGCACATTCTAGCCGCCATTTTAGAAAAGTCGTGAAGGATCCGCATATGGTGTGCGAAGGCTGCGTGTTTTTCAGTTACATCATATACATTTAATATTACGTGATGTGCGCGATTGGTATGCGACCAGTCTGCGACTCCTGCTCCCGTGCATTCGCGACATATGTACATTACGGTACGAGATGCTTGAGTGGTTGGGGGTCCCGCGTGATGTCATATACGTGCTGGGGCGCGCTGGGTGTGCGACTCCCGCAAAAAAAATTATGTTACAAAATGATATGTATGTGTCTTTAATATACATATTAGGGCAAGAGATTATCTAAGATATTCATAAAAATAATATATTTGTACTTATAATAAACTTATATTATTTTTAAATATATTTTCGCAAAGTCGGGTGCGTGCATCGTGAGTGCAGAGAACCAGGTCAGCAGAGCTGCTGTAGAGCCAGAGAACCAGGTCAGCAGAGCTGCTCTAGAGCCTAAGAAGTAGGTCAGCAGAGCTGCTCTAGAACCAGAGACCCAGGTCAGCAGAGCTGCTCTAGAGCCAGAGACCCAGGTCAGCAGAGCTGCTCAAGAGGCCGAGAGCCAGGTCAGCAGAGCTGCTGTACAGCCAGAGAAACCAGGTCAGCAGAGCTGCTTTAGAGGGATAGAACCAAGTCAGCAGAACTGCTTTAGAGCCAGAGAACCAGGTCAGCTGAGCTGCTCTAGAGCCAGAGAACCAGGTCAGCAGAGCTGCTTTATAGCCATAGAACCAGGTCAGCAAAGCTGCTCTAGAGGCAGAGAACCAGGGTAGCAGAACTGCTTTAGAGCCAGAGAACAAGGTCAGCGGAGCTCTTTAGAGGGTGAGAACCAGGTCAGCAGAGCTGCTTTAGAGCCAGAGTACCAGGTCAGCAGAGCTACTCTAGAGCCAGAGAACCAGGTCAGCAGAGCTGCTTTAGAGCCAGAGAACCAGGTCAGCAGAGCTGCGTTAGAGCCATAGAACCAGGTCAGCAGAGCTGCTCTAGAGGCAGAGAACCAGGTCGGCAGAGTTGCTTTAGAGGGAGAGAACCAGGTCAGCAGAGCTGCTTTAGAGCCAGAGAACCAGGTCAACAGAGCTGCTCTAGAGCCAGAGAAACCAGGTCAGCAGAGCTGCTTTAGAGGGGGAGAACCAGGTCTGCAGAGCTGCTTTAGAGCCAGAGAAGCAGGTCAGCAGAGCTGCTCTAGAGCCAGAGAACAGGTCAGTAGAGCTGATTTAGAGGGAGAGAACCAGGTCAGCAGAGCTGCTCTAGAGCCAGAGAACCAGGTCAGCAGAGCTGCTTTAGAGCTATCGAACCAGGTCAGCAGAGCTGTTTAGAGCCATAGAACCAGGTCAGCAGAGCTGCTTTAGAGCCTAAGAACCGGGTCAGCAGAGCTTCTCTAGAGCCAGAGAACCAGGTCAGCAGTGCTGCTGTAGAGCCAGAGAAACCACGTCAGTAGAGCTGCTTTAGAGTGAGAGAACCAGGTCAGCAGAGCTGCTTTGAGGGAGAGAACCAGGTCAGCAGAGCTGCTTTAGAGCCAAGGGACCAGCCCAGCAGAGCTGTTGTAGAGCCAGAGAACCAGGTCAGCAGAGCTGATCTAGAGCCTAAGAACTGGGTTAGCAGAGCTGCTGTAGAGCCAGAGAACCAGGTCAGCAGAGCTGCTGTAGAGCCAGAGAAACCAGGTCAGCAGAGCTGCTTTAGAGGGAGGGAACCAGGTCAGCAGAGCTGCTTTAGAGCCAGAGAACCAGGCCAGCAGAGCTGCTTTAGAGCCAGAGATCCAGGTCAGCAGAGCTGCTTTAGAGCCAGAGACCCAGGTCAGCAGAGCTGCTCTAGAGCCAGAGAACCAAGTCAGCAGAGCTACTCTAGAGCCATAGAACCAGGTCAGCAGAGCTGCTCTAGAGGCAGAGAACCAGGTCAGCAGAGTTGCTTTAGAGGGAGAGAACCAGGTCAGCAGAGCTGCTTTGGAGCCAGAGAACCAGGTCAGCAGAGCCGCTCTAGAGCCAGAGAAACCAGGTCAGCAGAGCTGCTTTAGAGGGAGAGAACCAGGTCAGCAGAGCTGCTCTAGAGGCCGAGAACCAGGTCAGCAGAGCTGCTGTACAGCCAGAGAAACCAGGTCAGCAGAGCTGCCTTAGAGGGAGAGAACCTGGTCAGCAGAGCTGCTTTAGTGCCAAGGGACCAGGCCAGCAGAGCTGCTCTAGAGCCAGAGAACCAGGTCAGCAGAACTGCTTTAGAGCCAGAGAACCGGGTCAGCAGAGCTGCTTTAGAGACAGAGAACCAGGTCAGCAGAGCTGTTGTAGAGCCAGAGAACCAGGTCAGCAGAGCTGATCTAGAGCCTAAGAAATAGGTCAGCAGAGCTGCTCTAGAGCCAGAGAACCAGGTCAGCAGAGCTGCTGTAGAGCCAGAGAAACCAGGTCAGCAGAGCTGCTTTAGAGGGAGGGAACCAGGTCAGCAGAGCTGCTTTAGAGCCAGATAACCAGGCCAGCAGAGCTGCTTTAGAGCCAGAGATCCAGGTCAGCAGAGCTGCTTTAGAGCCAGAGAACCAGGTCAGCAGAGCTGCTCTAGAGCCAGAGAACCAAGTCAGCAGAGCTTCCCTAGAGGCAGAGAACCAGGTCAGCAGAGATGCTTTAGAGGGAGAGAACCAGGTCAGCAGAGTTGCTTTAGAGGGAGAGAACCAGGTCAGCAGAGCTGCTTTAGAGCCAGAGAACCAGGTCAGCAGAGCTGCTCTAGAGCCAGAGAAAGCAGGTCAGCAGAGCTGCTTTAGAGGGAAAGAGGTAGGTCAGCAGAGCTGCTTTAGAGCCAGAGAACCAGGTCAGCAGAGCTGCTCTAGAGCCAGAGAACCAGGTCAGTAGAGCTGATTTAGAGGGAGAGAATCAGGTCAGCAGAGCTGCTCTCAAGCCAGAGAACCAGGTCAGCAGAGCTGCTTTAGAGCCATAGAACCAGGTCAGCAGAGCTGTTTAGAGACATAGAACCAGGTCAGCAGAGCTGCTTTAGAGCCTAAGAACCGGGTCAGCAGAGCTTCTCTAGAGCCAGAGAACCAGGTCAGCAGTGCTGCTGTAGAGCCAGAGAAACCACGTCAGTAGAGCTGCTTTAGAGCGAGAGAACCAGGTCAGCAGAGCTGCTTTAGAGGGAGAGAACCAGGTCAGCAGAGCTGCTTTAGAGCCAGAGAACCAGGTCAGCAGAGCTGTTGTAGAGCCAGAGAACCTGGTCAGCAGATCTGATCTAGAGCCTAAGAACTAGGTCAGCAGAGCTGCTCTATAGCCAGAGAACCAGGTCAGCAGAGCTGCTGTAGAGCCAGAGAAACCAGGTCAGAAGAGCTGCTTTAGAGACAGAGATCCAGGTCAGCAGAGCTGCTTTAGAGCCAGAGAACCAGGCCAGTAGAGCTGCTCTAGAGCCAGAGAACCAAGTCAGCAGAGCTGCTCTAGAGCCTAAGAACCAGGTCAGCAGAGCTGCTCTAGAGCCAGAGAACCAGGTCAGCAGAGCTGCTGTAGAGCCAGAGAAACCAGGTCAGTAGAGCTGCTTTAGAGGGAGAGAACCAGGTCAGCAGAGCTGCTCTAGAGCCAGAGAACCATGTCAGCAGAACTGCTTTAGAGCCATAGAACCGGGTCAGCAGAGCTGCTTTAGAGCCAGAGAACCAGGTGAGCAGAGCTGTTGTAGAGCCAGAGAACCAGATCAGCAGAGCTGCTCTGTATCCTGAGAACTAGATCAGCAGAGCTGCTCTAGAGCCAGAGCGGGGCAGCAGACCTGGTGTAGAGCCAGAGAAACCAGGTCAGCAGAGCTGCTTTAGAGGGAAGGAACCAGGTCAGCAGAGATGCTTTAGAGCCAGAGAACCAGGTCAGCAGAGCTTCTCTAGCTGACACTGACTGACTGACACTGACTGATTGACACTGACTGACACTGATTGACTGACACTGACACTGACTGACACTGATTGACTGAGACTGACTGACAATGACTGACACTGATTGACTGACACTGACTGACTGACACTGACTGACACTGATTGACTGACACTGATTGACTGACACTGACTGTCACTGATTGACTGACACTGACTGACTGACACTAACTGACTGACACTGACACTGACTGATTGACACTGGCTGACTATTTGCGAATAAACATATAGGAAACTATACTAAACGTGGTAGACTAATTAATAAATAAAAGTGCATTTCATAGTCACAATGACCAAGCAAGACCCCAAAAAGGTGCAATTCTGTATTTTCATTTATTAATGTAAATCTGTATTCTTGTGCATATATATACAATGTATCTGTGATATTTTCTCATTGCCCTATATGTAGATACATCTCCTTTTACTTTTTCCTTTTCATTAAATTATTTCTTATGTTTGTCACATCAATTGCGCATTTATTTACACATTTGTGATTCTTTACATATCATGTATCTATACATTCACAATCGACATAGGGAGGATAACAAGAAAAACAAGAATCATTGACACATTATCTGTCCAGTTTGGTCTATTAATCACAGTATATTTGTTCTCATTTTTTGAACATGGCTAAACTTAATCATACTACGCGCGTTTCGGCGTTCTGCCTTCCTCAGGTAGCCATGATGTCTTAACTCCTTGTTAAAGAGAGCCTCATATCTGATTATGTGGAAAAGCAATTGATCCACAATTTATCACGGGAGGTGAAGCGAAGACAGTTCAACATATGTTGGATATCCAATATGTCCCAAAGCACATTATTTGCGGGTGACTCGTTTGAAACACTTGACAAATTGATATATTTAGGTAACTGGATGCGCCATTTATATCTATTAGGCGTAGCGGCAGAATCTGATGTATAATTTAGGTCGAGTGTTCGTAGAGTAATTGAAACGACGACGCTGATGTAATAGAATTCTGTTTCGTTATGCGTCCTCACCGATCATCCATAGTACCGGTTTTAGATTCATACGCCCCCGTGACCAGAATTCAAAACATTCTGGTCACGGGGGCGTAAATTATACAATATACATCAGATTCTGCCGCTACGCCTAATATATATAAATGGTGCATCCAGTTACCTAAATATATCAATTTGTCAAGTGTTTCAAACGAGTCACCCGCAAATAATGTGCTTTGGGACATATTGGATATCCAACATATGTTGATCTGTCTTCGCTTCACCTCCCGTGATAAATTGTGGATCAATTGCTTTTCCACATAATCAGATACGAGGCTCTCTTTAACAAGGAGTTAAGACATCATGGCTACCTGAGGAAGGCAGAACGCCGAAACGCACGTAGTATGATTAAGTTTAGCCATGTTCAAAAAATGAGAACAAATATACTGTGATTAATTGACCAAACTGGACAGATAATGTGTCAATGATTCTTGTTTTTCTTGTTTTTCTTGTTTTCATCCCTATGTCGATTGTGAATGTATAGATACATGATATGGAAAGAATCACAAATGTGTAAATAAATGCACAATTGATGTGACAACCATAAGAAATAATTTAATGAAAAGTAAAAAGTAAAAGGAGATGTATCTACATATAGGGAAATGAGAAAATATCACAGATAAATTGTATATATATGCACAAGAATACAGATTTGCATTAATAAATGAAAATACAGAATTGCACCTTTTTGGGGTCTTGCTTGGTCATTGTGACTATGAAATGCACTTTTATTTATTAATTAGTCTACCACGTTTAGTATAGTTTCCTATATGTTTATTCGCAAATAGTTCTTGTAAACCCTGATATAGGAAGCTACATTAGGGGTACCCCTGTTATATTGCATTATGACACTGGCTGACTGACACTGACTTACACTGACTGACTACTCTCTACTACTCTACTACTCACTCTCTACTACTCTCTCTCTACTACTCTCTCTCTACTACTCACTCTCTACTTCTCACTCTCTACTACTCACTCTCTACTACTCTACTACTCCCCACTCTCTACTACTCACTCTCTACTTCTCACTCACTACTACTCACTCTCTACTACTCACTCTCTACTCCCTCTCTACTGCTCTCTCTCTACTACTCAATGTCTAAAACTCTCTACTATTCACTCTCTACTACTCACTCTCTACTACTCACTCTACTACTCACTCTACTACTCTCTACCACTCACTCTCTACTGCTCTACCACTCACTCTCTAATACTCTCTACTACTTTCTCTCTACTACTCCCTCTCTACTACTCTACTATTCTCTACTACTCACTCTCTACTCCTCACTCTCTACTACTCTTTACTACTCACTCTCTACTACTCAGTCGCTTCTACTCTCTACTACTCACTCTCTACTACTCTCTCTCCACTAGCCACTCTCTACTACTCTCTACTACTCACTCTACTACTCTCTACTACTCACTCTCTACTACTCTGCTACTCTCTTCTACTCACTCGACTACTCATTCTCTACTTCTCTCTCTCTACTACTCACTCTCCACTACTCACTCTCTACTACTTGCTCTCTACTACTCTCTACTACTCACTCTCTACTACTCACTCGCTACTACTCTACTACTCTCTACTACTCACTCTCTACTACTTTACTACTCTCTCTACTACTCACTCTCTACTAACCTCCACTACTCACTCTACTACTCTCTACTACTCACTCTCTACTACTCTCTCTCTACTACTCACTCTCCACTACTCTCTCTCTACTACTCTCTCTCTACTACTCTCTACTACTCACTCTCTACTACTCTCTCTCTACTACTCTCTACTACTCACTCTCTACTACTCTCTCTCTACTTCTCACTCTCTACTACTCTCTACTACTCACTCTCTACTACTCTCTACTGCTTACTCTCCACTACTCACTCTCTACTACTCGCTCTCAACTACTCTTTACTACTCACTCTACTACTCACCCTCTACTACTCTACTACTCTCTCTTACTCTCTCTACTTCTCACTCTCTACTACTCACTCTCTACTACTCTCTACTTCTCACTCTCTACTACTCTCTACTTCTCACTCTCTACTACGCACTGTCTATTACTTGCTCTCTACTACTCGCTCTCTACTACTCTCTAGTACTCATTCTACTACTCACTCACTACTACTCTCTACTACTCCACTACTCTCTATTACTCACTCTCTACTACTCACTCTCTGCCACTCTCTCTACTACTCTCTTCTACTTACTCTCGACTCTCTATTACTCCCTCTCTCCCTCTCTCTCTCCCTCTCTCTACCTCTCTCTCTACTACTCTCCACCTCTCTACCTCTCTCTACCTCTCTCCACCTCTCTACGTGCACACATATGCACATATATATATATAAATATATGTATATATATGCATATATATGCGTATGCATTCATATATCTGTATGTGTATATATATATATATACATACATACATATATAAACATATATATATAATCTGCATATCTATATAAATAAAAATGCATGCATACATATACATATACATATATGCATACATATGCATGTTATGTACATGAAAGCATGAAAGTTTAAAAAATACTAATACAAGCAAAGCTAAAAAGACACCTAATTACAAACAGAATTGCTTTAACTTAAACGAGGGCGATACCTATTGCATTTTCAATGCTTGTTTACTTTGGTTCCATCAAGAAGGCATTCAGATATGTCACACATTTGCCATAAATTCTGAATGGTAGCACTCTAGTTGCTCATTAGATCACTGTAGTAAAGCTACTGCTCACCAGGGAAGTCTGCTGCTGGTATTCAAAGTGCATGTTTCAGTCTGCATGTCAGAATTTTTTGATGAAATAGAAGACGATTTGAGAAGGCAAAATGTGCCCTAATTTTTCTTTCTGCAGCACTAATCATAATTTCTACGGCAAAATGAACCCCCTCATTTTGTTCCTTTGCAAATTAAATGTTTTAAGTGTTACCACTTTATTCCAATCAAGATGGTATAAGGTGTGCAAGACTTTTGTAATAAGTAAATCTGTTAATGCTCTAGTTGTTCTTTAGTATACTGTGGGACATTCTGTCATTGGGCTATACTTGGGCTACATCTGGGTGATATTTGTGCTTCATTTGGGCTCTTTTGTCTCTGGTGGCCATGTTGGGAGACTTATTTGTTATGAAGTTTCCTAATTTCCTCATTTACTACAGTCTCCTCAGTAGGAAATACTTTCTGTTTTTTTACTTTGCTTCCATCAAGAAGGCATTCAGATGTGTAACACATTTGACATAAATTTGGAATGTTAGCACTCTAGCTGCTTATTAGATCACTGTAGTAAAGCTACTGCTCACCAGGGAAGTCTGCTGCTGGTAGTGAAAGTGCATGTTTCAGTCCGCATGTCAGAATTTTTTAATGAAATAGAAGAGGATTTGAGAAGTCACTCAAAATGTGCCCACATTTTCTTTTTTCAGCACTAATCATAATTTCTATGGCAAAATGAACCCCCTCATTGTGTTCCTTTTAAAGTAAACTACTCACTCTCTACTACTCTCTACTACTCACTCTCTACTACTCACTCTCTACTACTCACTCTCTACTACTCACTCTACTACTCTCTACTACTCTCTACCACTCACTCTCTACTAATCTACTACTCACTCTCTACTACTCTCTACACTACTCCCTCTCTACTACTCACTATCTACTACTCTCTACTACTCACTCTCTACTACTCACTCTCAACTACTCACTCTCTACTACTCGCTCCCTACTGCTCTCTACTACTCACTCTCTACTACTCTCTACTACTCTACTGCTCTCTATTACTCTCTCTACTACTCACTCTCTACTACTCACTCTCTACTATTCTACTACTCTCTACTAACTCTCTACTACTCTCTACTACTCATTCTACTACTCTCTACTACTCTGCCACTCACTCTCTACTACTCTACTACTCACTCTCTACTACTCACTCTCTACTACTCACTCTACTTCTCTCTACTACTCACTGTCTACTACTCTCTCTACTACTCTCTCTACTACTCACTCTCTCCTACAGACTCTCTACTACTTGCTCTCTACTACTCGCTCTCTACTACTCTCTACTACTCACTCTCCTACTCACTCTCTAATGCTCCCTACTACTCACTCTACTACTCACTCTCTACTACTCTCTACTACTCACTCTCTACTACTCCACTACACTCTACTACTCACTCTCTACTACTCACTCTCTACTACTCTCTACTACTTACTCTCTACTACTCTCTCTCTACTACTCACTGTCTACTAACCACTCTCTACTACTCTCTACTACTCACTCTCTACTACTCTCTACTACTCACTCACTACTACTCTCTACTACTCACTCTACTACTCACTCTCTTCTACTCACTCTCTTCTACTCACTCACTCTCTACTACTCACTCTCTACTACTCTCTCTCTACTACTCTCTACTACTCACTCCACTACTCACTCTCTACTACTCTCTCTCTGCTACTCACTCCCTACTACTCAATCTCTACTACTTTCTTCTACTCACTCTCTACTACTCACTGTCTACTACTCTTTACTACTCACTCTCTACTAGACTCTACTACTCTCTCTACTACTCACTCTCTACTACTCTCTACTACTCTCTACTACCCACTCTCTACTACACACCCTCTACTACCCACTCTCCACTACTCACTCTCTACTACTCTCTACTGTCACTCCCTACTCTCTACTCTCTATTACTCATCCTTTATTCTCTACCTCTCTACCTCTCTCTACCTCTCTCTCTACTACTCTCTACCTCTCTACCTCTACAACTCTACCTCTACACCTCTACCTCTCTACCTCTCTCTACACGCACACATATGTACATATATATATGCATATGCATTTCTATATGTATGTGTATATATATATATATACATACATATATAAACATACATATAATCTGCATATCTATATAAATACAAATATATATACATATATGCATGCATATGCATGTTATGTACATGAAAGTTTGAAAAACACTAATAAAAGCAAAGCTAAAAAGCCACCTAATTACAAACAGAATTGCTTTAACTTAAACGAGGGCGAGACCTATTGCATTTTCAATGCTTGTTTTCTTTGGTTCCATCAAGAAGGCATTCAGATGTATCACACATTTGCCATAAATTCATGATGTTAGCACTCTAGTTGCTCATTAGATCACTGTAGTAAAGCTACTGTTCACGAGGGAAGTCTGCTGCTGGTATTGAAAGTGCATGTTTCAGTCTGCATGTCAGAATTTTTTAATGAAATAAAAGAGGATTGAGAAGTCACTCAAAATGTGCCCTAATTTTTCTTTCTGCAGCACTAATCATACTTTCTATGGCAAAATGAACCCCCTCATTATGTTCCGTTTTAAATTAAATGTTTTAAGAGTTACCACTTTATTCCAATCAAGATGACTTCAGGTGTGCCATACGTTTGTCATAAGTAGTACTGTTAGCGCTCTAGTTGTTCTTTGGAACTCTCTGGGAAGCTGCAATAGAACACAAAGGAATCAACTGACAGTCTCTGCCCTTGTTGGATGTACATGTTTTACTGAGAATGTCAGACTTCATTCTCACATGACTGAGAAAGATAATGTGAATTTACAGAAAATCTGCTCTCAGTTTAGCTTATAGATCACCTTCCAAACCTCTGTGGGAAAAGCATGAGAAAATATTTTTCTCTCAAACATGATTCATGATATTCCAGCAGAAGGCTTTTTCACATGGTAAAATCACCTTAGAACATGCCACAATTCCTAAAATGAGTATGGTACCATCAACAAATGATTTATAATGTAACTAAAGTCTTAAAACCTTCTATTAACTGCAATGCTTTTTAATGAGATGCTATCATGCATATTGGTCCCAAGATGGCTGCCAACACTTCTTGGATGAAGTGCTGACAGCCAATCAGATCTCACTATGAGATGTGTGGTTAGGCTCCGCCCATATATATGTGTGATTTTACTTTTGATTTTCTCAGGAACTACTGAACGGATTTACACCATTTAAGCAAAAGGCACGACTCTGAACCAAGGTCTACCTTTCTGCCTAATTTGGTGTAATTCCGTTCCGCAGTTCGGGCTGTAGCTGCGACTAAAGGTCCCTATGGAAAATTGCATTGAGAAAACATGTTTTGGGACCCCCCTTTTTTCTCGGCCCCCGCTTGACTAATCACCGCGAAACTTTCAGGATAGGAGCGGACCGAAGCAAGTTTTGAAACTTTCGCGACAATTCGGCAACCGGTTTCAAAGTTATTCTAAATAAAATGTTGCGGATCTCCTATGGATAATAGGTCCTAACTATAACTAGCTACTGGCGACTGCCAGTAGGTAATATATATATATAATTTTTTATTTATTTTTTTATTGGGTACACTGGCACCCACAGGCAAGATTTATAATTCAATTTTTTTGTATGGTAGTGCAGGAAGCCCACGCTGCCATACTTTTTTTGTAATTTGGGTGCCCTGGTCCCACCCAGGGCACCAATAGCTTATCTTTTTTCTTTTTTTATGGCAGCATGAGGTGCCCAGTCCTACGCTGCCATGCTTTTAAAATTTTGTTCTTTGGTATGTGCCCTGGTCCCACTCGATGCATCCTCAAATTTACAGTGCAGGGGCCGTGGGGGAAGGTCCAAGGCCCCACGGTCATGTCAGCTACCCAGCTTGCCCCCATCCTGGGACGAAGACAAGTCCCACAACTCAATTTATTTTAAAGAAGATATACAGCTATATGTTGTGAGGCCCCTAGAGGTGGGATCACCAGGGCCAATAAGTGTCTTTAAATATGTGGCCTAGGTAGTTGATACTACTGACTCCCATGATGACTTCGACTTAACTGGATCGTAGACCTGGAGAGAGAAAGGAGACAGCAGTTGGAGGAACCATAAAGTAGTAATCATTCATCTGAGCAGAAAGGATAATCTGCTGCACATCTCCACCAATGGGTCAGAGTCTTTGCAGATTGGAGAGGTGCATGTCTCCTGAACAAAGTAGAAAAAGAGCGGCATAGGAAGCTGGATGTGTGTTTGTATTACAACAAATCTGGACACGTCGATACTCAATGTGTTGCAAAGCCTTGACCAACAAAAGCAGTGACCCTGGCACTGGATGTGAAACCTGAGGTTCGGGAAAACATTAATACCCGACAATAAATTAGTCTACTCTTGTCATGTGCTTCCATTCTCTCATGTTCAGGCCAATATTTTGACACAAGAATACCATCAAATGGCCATACCCGCTATCTTAGCCCTGTCTACTCACTGCTGGGTAGCCATACAAATCTGAATTCAGGAGTGACAGGAAATTTCATTTTTGGTGCCTTCACTATGTCGTTAGATCCACCTATTCCTAAGAAAGAGTGCCTAGAATCTCTTCTAGTCGTAGAAGGCACTAAACTGTCACAAGGGCTAAGTACTCATCAAAGGGAACACATAATCATATAATGTGTTAGTGGCCATGTTAAGTCACTTTTTTCTATCTCATAGACTCTCCATTATTTTGTGTCATGCTGGTCATCCTGTGGCTCTAGGCACATAATCCAAACATCGATTGGCGCTTGCGTAAGTTGACCCTGACATTGTTGTCCAGAATCGTCATGAGGAACCTCCAGGTTCGGCTATCCTGTCGTCATGGGCAGTAATGCAAACCACTCTTGAGGGTTGTCTACCACCTCAATCAAGTGATTTCCAAAATTAGGCATTTGTGTACATTGAGTAAACATATTGCACTTATTAAACTCAGCCATCAACTGTGAGATGTGTTAACAATGGAAATGGAGTCCACAGAAGAATGAACCTCAAAATAAGAAGGGAATAGGGTTAGAAATGCTGTCTATCCTTACTATGGAGGTGCTTCTGAAGGGCAAAGGGGGGAGGAAGAGCATCAAATAAGGAATAAAAGGACGAAAGGCCCTCAGTGATAATAAAAGGTAGGCAAGCTTGGAATGATGACCTACCAGCCCCTTTGACAGATGCAGACTGGGCAAAACGTGCATGCAGGTGCAAGATACTGCAAGCACTGCAAGATTCAAATTGACATTCTTTAGCTATCTCCAGCACACATTCTTTGCACCCACTAGGCAAAGGATTATATACCCCAAGCGGACTTTGACCTGTCTGAGATGTGATGAGCAAGACACAACGTTTCTTCATATAAAATGGATGTGTAGTACATTTTTGGAGTGCTGGGAAGAGGTGGCATCACGTCTTAAACAACAAGTGGCGTGCATTCGACTTGAAACATCTATACAGCATGACCTAATGAGTACTATACCTAAACCTTAGCCAGGAAAAATGCAACATAGATGTGCAATACTGTGTCTGATTTTGGTCAAGCGCCGCATAGCAAGTTATTGGTTATCTAACTGTGTTGAAATGGAGTTAAGATATGATGGAATAGAGACACATTTTAAAGTCATAGGGACCAATGAGAGGGCTAAAGAGGACCTGAGTGAGTGGGCTGATATGATATGTGAACTGATAGACCATGAGGAGAATGAAGATGAGAGAGGTATGCATAACTGAGTACCATAATTAGACGCATTGGTAAGCTACAGCGGCGCATATTAGACCCTCATCCCATCGCTAAAACTGCAAGGAGTAAATGGGAACGGGTTAATAATTTCTTTATGACAAGATGACGAAGAGGGGCATATTATATGCATGGGGGGATCACATAGGCAGAGAACATGGTACTACTTCACCTTTATATATTATATGTAAAACAAGTGCTATACAGATGGCAATAGCGCAGAAAAGGATGTAGGAAATTCTTCTCTTATGTGTATGACCCTATTTATATCGATTTATGTTGCTATAATGTTGGATGGCCGAAAAATAAATAAAGATGTTAAAAAAAGAATGTTGTCCATCCATGTGGGAACTATAGAAAGGGCTAGGGAAGCAGCACATCATCCCTCCCAAGTCACACCACATCTATGCACTAGACAGATGGCGAATGTTCCATGTAAACTATGTAAAAAGTAGTATGGGAATCCCATGAGCACCATGGCTGCAACACTATCTTCAATACTAAGTGTATCTGAGATACAATGTTTAAAATGTTCCTAATATTTTGAGTTATGCAATTTACAATCTCAGCTTTTTCTAATGGCTAGAAGGTTTAACATCTATGATGAAATCATAGTCTCTCTTGAGCCATTAGCAGTACTAAAGGATGTCTTTTGACTCCTTTATAAAACACATATGCTGTGCTGTTGTTGGCCCTGTTGTTTATCACTCTTGGGGCAATTCTCATAGTGTTCTATCCTTTATCGTCTGAGGAGTTGTGGGAGTGCCATATGGTTTAGTCTGTAATATGTGTGGGTCTTCTGGCGCGAGCTGCTAGAGCGCAGCTTCTACTTTATCCAAACACAAGTTGCAAAGCAAGGTAGCAATATGCAAGTGCAGGCCTTAAGGTGCAGTAGAAAATAATTAATCTTTATTTGTTATTTTTGGAAGTGTTATAGGACCTTTTGGGCTTCTTTTGAACCAATGTAACAACAATGCAAGGTTCGGCTGGTTTTCCACTTAATCTAGTCAACTGCACCCATTTTATACTACATAAAAATCAGCATGTTCCAAATTACAAATTAATTTGAAATGACTTAGCCTTTCGGCTGTGCATCCTATCAGATGCTGACAAGGTAGCTTCGATCGCTCACTCATTCCAGAATAATTTAATCAGTCACTGGTGACGATATCCATTCTAGCAGAGGGATATGCAGCTTACTTTATGTTGACATGAAGTTCACTTTACAACTGTGTTCTGAAAATGGCAGCGTTTGACTGCTCGTGCTGGTTTTCAGTGTAATATTATACTGCAGACACCATCACTTTCTCTTCAAAATTCGCGATCACAGTGCTTCTGATTGCAATGTACTCCATCTCCAAAGCACAGCATACCTGCTGCCAAATTAAATGTTATATTGCTTTTAACAGGACAGGATGATAGGTACCTACTAACTTGGTAAATTGTTCACGCAGCAGTCATTTTGTGAATGTGGATTTTTTCTAAAATAAGTGATGTTCTGTAGGAGAATGTGGATGGATAAAATACTTCACATCCCTCTGCATCAGTGACATTTGAGGTGGCAGCCAAAGTTTAGGAAATTACTTCTGGGACCTCCTCCAAAATCTTAGGTGGTTCTTCTGGACAGAGTTTGCCAGGGATAACCAATACCTCATTGCTTTCAGTGTAGCTTGACGTCAGCATTTTGAGTTGGCAGACTAGTCCTTCTGCCACAGATGATGGCCCTGAAAGCATAATGGAGGCTTTATTGGAGGGAAGACATTACAGATAGTTTGAATCTGGTGTGCGTAATCCTGGCCACAGCTTTTAGTTTTTATCCTAATATAGCAAAGGCTGTTGGTGGTGAGCAAACTACACATTTTCATCCATTTGTAACTGTGCCATTAAAAGCTGACAGGGTAACCCTGTGAGATAGCCCTCACTGTTGGCATCTACTGTGATTTGCAAGCTATAATGTCAAAGTCTGGCAAAGCCAAAGCTGTTTTCCAAGTGTCAATAAAGTGCTAACCAGCAAATTATGTAAGGATGTCACTTTTTGTTTACAGTGTTGTAAAATGACATGAGTCTTGTATGAAGTGCTACCCAATAACAAAGTGACTCAGTCCAAGTAGCCAAATAATTACTTGTTGGCACATATTCTTTAAATGTACTGTTAAACCTGTCAATATTTTAATTCAATTAGTTGCCCACCGTTCACGGTTACGACTTTAAGGCCTTTTATAATATGCTTTTAAAATGTACACTTAAAGTATTGTGTTTCATGATGGTTCCCCATCATTTTATGATTTTTAATGAATCAAATAAAAGTATACCCAATAACAAGTTGTAATTACTATTATTTCATTTGCTGGCCATCTTGATGTGACAATTATGTTTTTTGTGGGGCTGGCATTAGTTGAAATTTTGAACCGAATTCCCAAATAGGGTTCTGGTCTTGGAATAAAGCTGGGGGGAGGGTGGTGGACCAAAGGTGCATATAAGAAGAATCAGCTTGAATCTATGCTTCTGTGCTGACTGGCAATGGTTGAACGTACTGATGCTTGTGCTGTGATGCTGAAATACTTAAAGAGGACACTGTGCTACTGTCACAGCTCTGTGCAAAGGTGGAAATTAGAAGTGTTGTTAATGTTTATCCTTTCTGACTCATGCATCATCAATATTCTGTCCAGTGACCACCTCTTATACTTTGGTATACCTTCCCATGAATAAGCTGAGTAGCATGGTTTTAAATAGTGACCCAAATGTACACCTTCAAGTCCGCTATCTCCTTGTTGAAAGTGAGCTTTGACTTTGAGTGAAAGGATAATTTCTTGAACATAAACAGATCTTCATAATCCTCCATGTTTCTGATTTCTCATGCTATTGTCAGCGTTGGTTCATTCAACAACTGAACCAGGAGAATGTTGCAGCTCATGGCACTGGTCACATTGCTCACTACCAATGTAACATACAAAAGAGATGTGAGATTCTGGATGATTCGCTTCTATAGCCCACATTGCTAAGGAGACAAAGACATGATTGAACACAAATGCAGAGCTGCCTTTCTATTGTTGAAACAGACATTGAATGAATGAATGAATGAATGAATCATATGCAGATTCAAATACCATTTGAGTGCAACCTCCTCCATTAGGTTAGACATAGGAACACTTTGGGGCCGATTCCGATCCTGGAAAAACCAGGTACGAATCGTCGGACGGAGCGTTTACTCCGTCCGACTCGTACCCGGGAAAACCACCTTACAAACCTGCAAGTATGATTCGTACAGAAACACCATTTCCATACGAATCGTAAAAAACACCGACCGGCTAAAATATACCCACAACTCCGATCCGGGACACCGAGTACGCGACATTCGCACGGAGTCAGGCAGTGTTTTACGGACCAGCAAGTACGATTCGTACCCACAGCACTTCGCACGGCAATATTTTTACGGGACCCAAAAAGTGCCGAAAAGCTAAGTACGCCACGATGCACGGCAAAAAGGGGGCCCGGTACGCACCGTACCCCCATTCCTACACATCCGCACCGTACCCCCCACCCCCGTATGTACGGTGCATACCCCCACCCCCATATGTACGGTGCATACCCCACCCCCCGTATGTACGGTGCGTACCCCCACCCCCATATGTATGGTGCGTACCCCTCATATGTACGGTGCGTACCCCTCGTATGTACGGTGCGTACCCCCACCCCCCTGTATGTACGGTGCATACCCCCACCCCCCATATGTACGGTGCGTACACGCACCGTACATACGAGGGGTACGCACCATACATACGGGGGGTGGGGGTACGCACCGTACATACGGGGGGTGGGGTATGCACCGTACATATGGGGGTGGGGGTATGCACCGTACATACGGGGGGTGGGGGTACGCACCGTACATACGAGGGGTATGCACCGTACATACGAGGGGTACGCACCGTACATACGGGGGGTGGGGGTACGCACCGCATATACGGGGGGTGGGGGTATGCACCGTATATACGAGGGGTACGCACCGTACATACGGGGGGTGGGGGTACGCTCTGTATCTACGGGGTGGGGGTACGCTCCGTGCCTACGGGGGTGGGGTGGGGGTACAGCGCGTACATGGGGGGGCTGGGGGTATGGCGCGTACTTGGGGGGGTGGGCTGGGGGGGTGTTCGGCGCGTATGCGGGCACATGTTTGGACGTCTCCATGGTTGCTATGGGAGTTCGCTCCGTACGGTGTTTTTTCCATACGGTTGTGAATTCGGACGGACGGGACAGATCGTACTTGCGTGCTCGGACTTCAGTTTCCCGATTCGTACGTAAAACTGTCCGGGGACGTGTCGGACACTTTTTCCGACCCGAGGACGTGTCAGGGAATTTTCCCAATGCGATTCGTATGGATTTTTTAACATACGAATCATACTTGCCAGTTTGTACGGGACTTGTACGATTCGTACGTAAAAAAATCCAGATACGATTCGTACGGGGAATATTTTTAACGGATCGGAATCGGCACCTTTGTAGATTATTTGATGTGCTTCTGGGTTCCCAGTTCCCACAAAATTGAATGATGAAAATTATGTTTCCAATTTCAAGTTTTTGAATAAGGTTCGCATAGTGAGGATCAGGATGTGTGCAACACAGTGCAGTAAAACTGCTGCAATCTGCCTTGGAACCTATACTGCTAACAGAACTATCAAGTGCAACAAAACAATAATGTCAAGTTCCGTTGTATGAAATGTTCACATTCTTTCATAGCTTATCAACTACATGATCATGGAACTAGAATATGGCGAAGATGGTTTCCGCCCTGTAAGCTCCGTGTTGAAGGGGCCAGTTTTTATCACCAAATTCCTGAATTCTAGTCAGAATCTACTGGAAAATGTACTAGCAGTCCTGTGAAGCCTTACCTGCTGCTGTGGTGCTTTTTTTATGTCGCTGAGGACATCGGTAATTGTGTTTTTTCCTCCTGATTCAGCTCGGAGCTCTACCTAAGGTACTTCCCAAGTTTCCTGTCAGGGGGGCGGAGCAAGTATTCAGGAAAGGGATTGGCTTTGGCCTAACCACTCCCACAGTCTGTTTTAGCTGCTGCGCCAGCTTTTTCTTTGCTGCATTTTTCTACATTTATATTTTATCCCTGTACTTTGCATTTATTTACTCCTTCATTTTAATAATAAGAAAATGGGGAATAAAAATGCGCTAAACCCCAAAAATAAGAGGAAACAACAGATTTCTCCTACTCTTGTAAAATCTAAAGTGGTGGAATCTAGTGAGCCTATCTGGTATTTATTCTTGACGAACTTCATGCCCTGCGTGCCAACACTGATACTATTGCGTCAGAAATTAAAAACCTACGTAAAGGTGTGGCTAGTATGTCAATGAAAGTTTCTGATAATTCCATTAAAATACAAGATAACAAAGTTAAAATTGACGCCTTTACACCACTAGTGGCAAAAAGTTCTCCTATGTCTGCTCATCTGCTGGATATGGAAAATCGCAACAGGCAATACAATCTACGTATTTTTAAATTGCAAGAGGATGTTGAAGGCTCTAATTGCAGACTTTATCTGGAGAATTAGATTCCTGGTCTTTTAAATATTAAATTTCCAGAGAAATTTGAAATAGATAAAGGGCATACGATTCCATCCCATCGCAATTTTCTTCATACTAAGCCAAGACAAATGATTTTTAAGGTTCTATGTCACCATCATTTGGTTTTGATAAGGAAAGCGGCACGAGAAATTCCATCCTTAATGGTTAATGGCAATAAAATCTTTATTCACCAAGACTTTGCCAAAGAGACTGTTAAGATTCGTAAAGAATTCACTGACATGAGTCCTCAATTGAGAAGTCTTGGATTTACATATGGCCTATTTAATCCTTCAGCTATGCGAATCTAGAAAGATAATTTTTCTAAGTCCTTCCAACGTCCGGAAGATTTTGAATTGTTCCTGGAGCAGCATTCACAGCACTCTATGGATATGCATGACTCTGCTACTTGAATAGTATTCCAATATACATTTCTGACTGATTTGCAGTTCTCTTCATGCTGGGCTCCAACGGGTCGGTCATGCTTGTAAAGCTCGTGTGCGTTTCATATTTGTTATTGATGTTTTTTTGTGGTTGTCTTTTTTATGTTTGTTTGTCTTTTTTCTTTTCCCTTCTTTTCCTCACACATTGTTCTAGAACTACTATATTCTATATTTTTCTGCAACTTTTTCTCCTCTTAAATCTTTTTTTCTCTCTATTTTATTATGGCTACTGTTCATAATGTTGAAATAACCTCTTTAATTGTTAAGGATTTAAGACATCCTGTAAAACATACTAAGATTTTGGATTATTTAGAAAGTTGTAAAGCTGATATTTGTTTTATTCAGGGAACACATACTGAAGATAAAATATTAGACTATATGAAAAAGTGGGTTGATACTATTGTCTCTTCTCCTGCTAAGGGTAGGAAATACGGTGTTGCTATTCTTTTTGCTAAAAGATTGCATTGTCAAATTTTAAGTAAATCATCAGATTCAGAAGGTAGCTATGTCATAGTTAAAATTAAAATGTATGATTCTGTTATGTTTTTAATTAATGTTTATCGTCCAACTGCTGATGATCCTTTGTTTTGGTCTAATTAACTACTGAAGTACTCCAGTTAGGTAACATTCCTCTTATAGTTGGAGGAGACTTTAACCTTATTTCTGATCCTTTATTGGATATAACATCTCTCACTAAATTTCGTCCTCCCAAAGCTTTTTTTACTTTTAAAGCTTTCCTTCAAACTACAAAATGAATTGATATTTGGTGATTACATTTTCCTACGGAAAAAATGTTTACCTTTTTCTCTAATCCACATAATTCACATTTGAGACTTGATTATTTACTAATTTCCAGACAATTAATGAATTCTGCGATTACTCCTACCATTGGTAATAATGACATATCGGATCATGCTTTAATTTCTTTTGTTTTGCAATTTAATTTAAATTTTAAATCACAATCCAGATGAAGAATAAATACTGATATTATTCTTAATGAACAAAATAAATTGAAAATGTTTGATGCTATTCAGGATTACTTTCATTTTAACCCAGAAGGTTCTACATCCCTGGTGAATAGATGGGACGCTTTTAAAGCTTATATTAGAGGTGCTTCAATTTCTCTAATGGCACATGAAAATAAAACTTTTAATGTAAGAATTAAAGAATTGAAAAAACAAATTGCAAAATTTGAAAGGCTATTACTTTTAAAGACCCTCAGTATATGTTGAAATTACATAAACTTAAGTATAAATTTAATTCCATTCTTAGTAGAAGAGCTGGTATTCAACTCTCCAAATCTAAAGCTAAATTTTGTTTTAATGTTAACAGATCCGGGCGGCTTTTAGCTAATTACCTACGTATTAAAAAAGATAAATCCCAAATAAATTCGATTCATGGTCCCAATGGGAAAATTGCCATATCGCAAAAAGATATTGTTAATGAATTGCTAACCTATAACACTACTTTATATAATAAACCTAACTTTGATGATTCTTCTTTAATTGATTCCTTTTTATCTACATAAGGATTACCCAAAATTTCCCCTTTAACTAAAAATAAATTAGATCTGCCCATTACTGAAGATGAAATTCGATTAGCTATTAAATCTCTTAAACAAAAAAAATCTCCAGGACCAGATGGCATTCCAGCAAAATGTTATAAGGAATTTCAAATACAACTTATTCCTAATTTATTTACATTATTTACCTTTTCTTGTTCCACAGGGACTACTACAGGTTCTTTTACTGAAGGGTTAATTGTTGTGTTACCTAAACCTAATCAAGACCCTACACTTGTTTCAAATTACCATTCTATTTCCTTATTAAATCAAGATTGTAAGCTCTATGCCAAAATACTTGCAACTAGGTTAACCTCTGTTTTAGATTCTTTCATTCATCCAAACCAATCTGGGTTTATGAGAAATAGATATTCTGCTAATAATACAAGAACGTTATTACATGTTATAGAACAAGGGTCCAATTTACCTTTACCAGCAGGAGTGTTAGCATTGGATGCTAAAAAAGCCTTTGCTAAAGTTCATTGGCAGTTTTTATTTCGTACTTTATTTGCATTTAATTTTGGTGACATATTTATTCGTATGATATCTGCTCTTTATTCTACTCCTACAGCTCGTTTATTTATTAATGGCCAAACTTCAAACCAATTTTCTCTTTTCAGAGGTACCAGACAGGGTTGCCCTTTTCCCCGCTCCTATTTCTTCTTGTAATTGAACCTTTGCTTGTTTCAATTAGGAAATGTAATGATATTACTGGTATTAAAATTAAGGAGGTTAATGTTAAAATGTTAGCATATGCAGATGATGTGCTTTTATTTATTAGTAATCCTATTTCCTCACTTCCTCCTTTATTTGAGATTATTTCATCTTATTCCATACTTTCAGGTTATAAGTTACATACTAATAAAACTGAATTATTTCCTGTAAATATTCATTGTAACCCAGATATGTTACCCATGAAAGATATCATTTGGCAAAGAAATACCTAGGCATTTTGTTTTTATCTTCTATGAAAACTACAATATCATTAAATTGTGTGTCTATTTTAAGTTATATTAAGGATAAAATATCTAAATGGTCTTCACTTCATCTTTCGTGGTGGGGGAGAATGTAATCCATAAAAATTACTATAGCACCAAAGATGTTTTACTCCCTTGCTATGATGCCTACCCAATTTCCCATTAAGTTTTATAAAGCTATAGATCGGCTTCTTACTAAATTTCTTTGGAGCAACAAAGCACCTCGTATTAGTTATAAAAATTTAAAATTACCTAAATGTAATGGTATACCAGATTGTTTTTGCTATCACAAAGCTTTTATATTAAAGCAAAGTTCTCTTTGGTTTTATCATTCTCATTTGATTAATCCCCCTACATGGCTTTCGATAGAAAAGAGTTTAATAGATCCGTTTCCCCTACCTTCTTTGTTAACTATGTCCAGTAAATCAATATTTTTAAACAACTCTGCTATGAAGTCCACTAAGTTAATATTACTTAATTTCGATTTAATTTTTTAATCACCTATGTACATTACTGAAGAAATGTTGTTATGGCATAATTCAAACATAAAACTTTCTAAAAATGTTAGATATTGGCATTCATGGATTAAGGCTGGTATCTTTTGTCTCAAAGATAGATATCATAACAATGCTTTTATCTCTTTTAATGTTCTAAAGAAAAAATGTAATTTACCTTCCTCTGATTTACTCAAATATGAACTTTTATGCAATTCTATTTTAGATTAATTTCCTAAATTTATACCTTCTAGTGCTAAATCTGATTTATCGATTTATATTCAAACTCTTTCTACTCAGCCTCATGGTGTTTCAATTCTATATAAAAAGATGATTACATTTAAAGGTGACAATATTAACATGCTTGTATCATTTTGGAAAAATGAGCTTTTTTTATCTTTATCTTACGAAACTTGGAAAACTATTGGGCGTAATAGCATTTCAGGATGGTTACCTGTTTTGCTTTATCAAACAAACTGATATATTTTATATATTTGTTTATGGTCTCCACTGAAATTGTTTAATGCCAAACTCCTTCTGACTTCAAATTGTTGAAATTGTAATTTACATACTGGTTCGTTAAAACATATGCTTTTTGAATGTCCTTCGATTTTTAAATTTTGGACTGAAGTTTGGGATGTTATAAAAAATACATAATATTCATGATGATTTATCATTTAACCCCTTCCCCGCTCATGACGGAACCGCTCCGTCATGAGCCACGGTTGCCGTGTGCTCATGACGGAGCGGTTCCGTCATGCCACGACCGTTGGCGGCCGCTCCGCCCACGCGGCGCTGTTTCCCCGCCTGTGCGGGGGGACAACGCAACTGGGCGGAGTCATGACGGAACCGCTCCGTCATGAGCACAGCTCAACCGTGGCTCATGACGGAGTGGCTCCGTCATGAGCACAGCCCCACCGCGCTGCCCCCCCCGCACCCCCCTGCGCTGCGGCTGAATTCCCGCCGCAGCGAAGGGGTTAACTTGCTCATTTGTAAATCTGTAATTCTTTCTCATAAATTAATTGACTTAGAAGGTAAACTTTTTAATTTCTTATTATCAGCAGTTTTAAAATCCATTACCTCATGTTAGAAAGTTGTCTCATTATTATCTGTTCATGTTTGGTGGTCATGGGTAATTTTTACTGGAAGGAGGAGCTCATTTATCCTTGAATGGTGTTATTCATAATTGTAATTCTTTTCATTTATTCTGGAAACCTATTGATAACTATTTATCTTCTTAAAATTTATTTTTGTATATGTTAAGTTTTATCGATATTTTTGCAGAGTTTCTATTATTAGTAGTTCTATCTTATGATTATTAATAGCATTTGTATAATTGTTTCTTCCCCCCCTTTGTAATTTTTTGTAATATGATATTATATTGTACCTGTTATAATTTTATTGATGTTGAAAATTGTCATATCTTATTATTTGGTATTTTTATTGTAATATTTTTTGTATTGTCTATCTGTTAACTAAAAATTAATAAACTATTCTGAACACAAAAAGAACTAAAATATGACAATTAAAAAGGCTGCATTGATGTGCAAGATAAGATTTCCTGTTTTTTGAGGATCAAAGAGTAATTGAGAAATTGAAAAGAAGCAAATACATTACAATTGTTAAATACACAGTTATTTTAACAAATAATTCCCTTTTTAATGCACCTTACACTAATCTAATCTAATCTCCTCTATGCAACCCTTGCTCATGCCTAAATCAGGGAATCCCCATAGTCACCCATGAAATGCAATTTCTGGCATAAGGACCCTCTATGGTGTCTGGTGGCTACTTCTGTCACTTGGTGGGCATCCTTTTCATATGGTGGGTATCACAGTCCTCATCACTGAAATATGACTGCCATTTTGACATGTTATAATTACATCTGGGATATTTTAGCCATCCCTGATTCTAGCCATCCCTGATTTTTGGTGCCCATCCTTGACATGAAATTCATCCCTCTGGAATGCATTGCACCAGAATACCAAGGTTTCAATATTGTGCTACAAAAATATTGTAGTAAAATATTAATGACCAAAATGTCAACAAGGTAAGTATATATGAGCAAATATATGTTTGCTACGATGCTCAACATCCGGTTCACCAAGTTTGTCTCAAGAGCAGACAACATTTTAATGCAGCAGGAGCAGCAGTAATCTCACCCCTGTTTGTTCACTCCTGGCGATACTCAAGACTAAACAGGACTGTCAAACTTTTAGGGACATGTGCTAAGTCTGCTTTCTTTTCTTTTTTCTTTCCTTTTTAAGTGTTTTTAATGGGATTGCACCCTCTTTAATAATGAAGTTTTAGTACCCCCGGCACATATCCTTTTTTAGATAAAGCATATAGTTGGAGAATTATATAAACCTAAATCTGGGATACCATGCTCCAATGTAATTTTGAAATATCATAGTTTTAACTTTCGTATCAATGGCTCATTTTTTTTAATCTCTTTTTTTCATATAAAGCGTTTCCTAATTGTAATGATTTTAAATAATCAAACAATAAAAGTTTTATACCTGTATTTATGTTTACTATTCTTAACTACGCATATGTGAACATACAATGGGTTTAGAAGCATTTAGTTTGTTCTTATTTACTACGACAGCTAGTTTGTTACAATACTCTTTAATGGTTTTGGAATTATAAGCATTTGTTTTAATAACAATGTTTTTCTGTACCAAAATGAATTATACCTACAGATCAAACAGAAAACAATGGGAGGTGTTCGAGGCTGCCCAGGTCCGGCTTGGGCCGCTCCATGCGGACTCCACTCCGCCTGCTGTGCCTGGTCTGCTTTTTCTGCTAATTTTGTTGTGGTTGTACTTCTGTCATAGTAGACTTACTGCCACTGTTTTTTGCATTGTTTGCCTTTTTCATTCCTGTTTTTACGCTCTAGCCTGTTGTTTAGCCCGCCGCTGCTTTCCCCTGCAGCCCCTCCCGCATGCCAGTTCCCGCTCCTGCCTCCCAGCTGCTCGTCCCTCCCCCTCCTTTATTTTATGGGGGAAGCATGAGCAAGTCTTCTGACCTCCCGGTCTAGGAACTGCACTTCTCCCCCAAGGGCCGCTGTCTTGTGCGCTCACCGCCGACCCCGCTCACCTCCTCTTGGGAGGTGTTCGAGGCTGGCCAGGACTAGCTTGTGATCGCTCCGTGCTGACTCCACTCCGCCTGCTGTGCCTGAGGCGGATGAGGATTAAAAAAAAAAATAATAAGTTTAAAAAAAATTATAAATACGTAAGAAATTATTTTCTTATACGGCTGGTTCTAATATCCATATTTGTTTCCTCACAACTAATATATTAATGTCCTACATTTATTGAAAATAGGACAGAAAGGGGGGGAAAACATTATTATCTTCTTTTAACATTGGTTATCCCTCAACTTTAAAGTGCAAGTGCTTGATCAGTGTAAATTTCTCGCATTTACTCTGTGCTCCATTACACAATACTAACCACTCCAATCATCATAACTATACTAAAAAAATAAATTTAAAAGGAATATACTAAATACCTGTACTATTTACCGTCAATTCTAAAATGTCATTATTACCAATTACCTAGTCTCTTCGTTTCATGTCTATCAAAAAAGATCTAGTATAAAAACAAATGGTTCCTTTGTGTGCAGCCTTTCTCTTCATACTTCTCTACCAATTTTAATTTCATCATACATTTAATTCAAGCAGGTATATAAATCCTCATCGATGTTTAATCCATGAGGTTCCTTACTGTTGAACTCAAGGATAAAGTAGGTTTCAAGCTTCCTGAGTTCTGTCTCCCTATCTCCCCCTCTCCTTTTCCCGGGGGTTTCCACTAAGCAGCCATACTGCAGGCTTGAGCGATTACTCTGATGGTGAATTTCAAAATGCCTATCAATTGGATACGTTCTATCCTTGTTCATAATTGCTCTGCGGTGTTGCAGGATTCTTTTGGACACAGGTAGAGTGGTGCTCCCCATGTAAATTTTTCAGCAGGGACATTGAAACAGGTACACTACAAAGCTCGATCTACACGTTAAGAAGCCCTTAACAGCAATGGTTTTGTTAAAAAATGTTTTAAAATGCATGCGGTTCAACCCATGTTGGCACGCCTTACATTTAAAACATTTCTTAAAACCCATCCTTTGTTGTAACCAGGTCGGGGCTCCCCCCTCCCTTTCCTGAAACTCGCTCTTCACCATCAGATCTTTTAATGATTTGGACTTTCTATATGTTATATACGGGTGTTTACTTACTTTGGGGACCAAAATCGGATCATCTCTCACCAGATGCCAGTGTTTATTCAAGAGTGGCCTAATTTCTTTATACTCAGTGTTAAAAGTTGTTATACATCTCTGACAATCTAATCCCTTTTTAAGTTTCTCCAACTGGCTTTTGGATGGCTCAAATAACACTTTTTTGTCTTTCCAACTTTCTTGCTTTGGTGGATGCCCCATTAATAATGTGTGATGGATATCCTCTCTGGATGAATCTGTTAGTCATCTCCCGCTCTATTTTGAAGTATTCATCCATATCACTGTACGCTCTCCTAGCTCTATAAAATTCCCCGAAAGGTATACTCCTAATTAAAGGTGCGGGGTGGGAGCTATGTGTGTAGAGAATAGTGTTGCCAGCTGTCGGTTTCCTAAACACAGTGGTTTCTAGTTTATCTCCCTGTGGTCTTACTCTAACATCCAAGAAGTCTATGGTGATTCGACTAAAATGCCCCACAAACTTTACATTCAGGGTATTTCAGTTTAGGTTATTTATTATTATTTCTATTTCTCTTTCCGTGCCCTGTAACAGCATGAAAACGTAGTCTACAAACCTGACCCACAGTAGTATATAATCCGACTATTGTTCCAGGGGCGGTCCACCGAGCACCTGCTCCTCCCACCGGCCAAGATGTAAATTGGCATAGCTGGGGGTGAAGCTGGTGCCCATCGCCGTCTCCTGCTGAAACAATTCCTCACCAAACAAAAATATATTTCTTGTTAAACACCACTTCATTAACTCCAAAATTATTTGGTTCTGTCTCATGAATCTTATAGGTCTTCCGTTCAAAAAATATTCTGTTGCTTTCAGGCCATCCGTATGTCTTATGCTGGTGTATAAAGTGGCAATATCAATAGTCACCAATATCATATTAGCCTCACTCCACCGTATATCATATATACACTTCAGAAAGTCTGTTGAGTCCTTGATAAAAGATGTTAATGTCCTTACAATGGGATTTAAAAAATAGTCTATGTACTTAGAAGGGTTCTCAAAGAGGCTACCGCATGAGGAAATTATTGGTCTCCCTGGTGGATTCGTAGTGCTTTTATGCACTTTTGGGAGCATATAGAAAACTGGTAAAATTGGTTTCTCCTGTTTGATGAATTTAAACTCATCCCAGCTGAGTAACTCTTCTTGTTTCCATACTTCCAACCTCATGTAGAATTGTTCCTTCATTATTTTATAATCTTTCATACTGATCCTAGAATATATATATATATATATATATATATATATATATACATCTATATATCACAGAAAACAGCCTCCGAGCACAAGGAGCCCCCAACCCTTCAGGGCGGCCTCTTTTGAAAATGAGCACGGAGCAGCTCATCAAATTACAGACACGATGCAGAGAGAGGCCCAATATCGGAGGTAAAGACTTTTATTTCTGGCACAGCAGCACATCAGGTCTCGTAGTCCTTACGCGTTTCGGCGTTGCTCGCCTTGATCACAGGTGGAGACAGTCTAAAACAAAGTGCATTCATGCTTGCTCTTTTAACTTTAAGGTCACATGACAGTGTCTTTTAGAATACAAGTCCCAGAATGCATGTACCATTAATTGGACTAAATGGCATGGAGTCTCAATAGCTCTTCATTGCTTTCCGTTATTTGAAAAAATACCTTCATGGTAAATGCAAAAAAAGTCACTGTTAGGATCTTTACTTACACCGTCATGTGAATAATAATTCTCTGCAAGTGCTCACATTTAGACGGTAGCCAGGAAAAATGCCCCTCCTCCGGCACGATCAGAGTGGGATGTGAACCCCTCTGAATCCCTTCCTCGGTCGTCACGCTTTCACTGAATTAGGTTCCTCTGTAGGCGTGTGACTGGCGAGTGGGTCATGCTCCCGATTTTAATCACAGAAAACAGCCTCCGAGCACAAGGAGCCCCCAACCCTTCAGGGCGGCCTCTTTTGAAAATGAGCACGGAGCAGCTCATCAAATTACAGACACGATGCAGAGAGAGGCCCAATATCGGAGGTAAAGACTTTTATTTCTGGCACAGCAGCACATCAGGTCTCGTAGTCCTTACGCGTTTCGGCGTTGCTCGCCTTGATCACAGGTGGAGACAGTCTAAAACAAAGTGCATTCATGCTTGCTCTTTTAACTTTAAGGTCACATGACAGTGTCTTTTAGAATACAAGTCCCAGAATGCATGTACCATTAATTGGACTAAATGGCATGGAGTCTCAATAGCTCTTCATTGCTTTCCGTTATTTGAAAAAATACCTTCATGGTAAATGCAAAAAAAGTCACTGTTAGGATCTTTACTTACACCGTCATGTGAATAATAATTCTCTGCAAGTGCTCACATTTAGACGGTAGCCAGGAAAAATGCCCCTCCTCCGGCACGATCAGAGTGGGATGTGAACCCCTCTGAATCCCTTCCTCGGTCGTCACGCTTTCACTGAATTAGGTTCCTCTGTAGGCGTGTGACTGGCGAGTGGGTCATGCTCCCGATTTTAATCACAGAAAACAGCCTCCGAGCACAAGGAGCCCCCAACCCTTCAGGGCGGCCTCTTTTGAAAATGAGCACGGAGCAGCTCATCAAATTACAGACACGATGCAGAGAGAGGCCCAATATCGGAGGTAAAGACTTTTATTTCTGGCACAGCAGCACATCAGGTCTCGTAGTCCTTACGCGTTTCGGCGTTGCTCGCCTTGATCACAGGTGGAGACAGTCTAAAACAAAGTGCATTCATGCTTGCTCTTTTAACTTTAAGGTCACATGACAGTGTCTTTTAGAATACAAGTCCCAGAATGCATGTACCATTAATTGGACTAAATGGCATGGAGTCTCAATAGCTCTTCATTGCTTTCCGTTATTTGAAAAAATACCTTCATGGTAAATGCAAAAAAAGTCACTGTTAGGATCTTTACTTACACCGTCATGTGAATAATAATACTCTGCAAGTGCTCACATTTAGACGGTAGCCAGGAAAAATGCCCCTCCTCCGGCACGATCAGAGTGGGATGTGAACCCCTCTGAATCCCTTCCTCGGTCGTCACGCTTTCACTGAATTAGGTTCCTCTGTAGGCGTGTGACTGACGAGTGGGTCATGCTCCCGATTTTAATCACAGAAAACAGCCTCCGAGCACAAGGAGCCCCCAACCCTTCAGGGCGGCCTCTTTTGAAAATGAGCACGGAGCAGCTCATCAAATTACAGACACGATGCAGAGAGAGGCCCAATATCGGAGGTAAAGACTTTTATTTCTGGCACAGCAGCACATCAGGTCTCGTAGTCCTTACGCGTTTCGGCGTTGCTCGCCTTGATCACAGGTGGAGACAGTCTAAAACAAAGTGCATTCATGCTTGCTCTTTTAACTTTAAGGTCACATGACAGTGTCTTTTAGAATACAAGTCCCAGAATATCTATATATATCTATATAAAGCAGAGAACCTCTGGGTAATGCCCAAGATTAGTTGGAGAGCAGCTCCTCTATAGAGCACCAACCTCAAATGTCTGCTTTTCTATCAATGTCTTTAAGCATAGGGTTAGCACAGTGCCATCCACGCCGAGAAAGAAAGGGACACAGTCTTTTTCCATTTCTACAGCAAAGTTTTTAAGCATAGGATTAGCACAGTGCTATCCATGCCGATCTGTAAAATGACACAAGCCTTTTACCACTCCAGGCACAGTATTACAACTTTAAATTGGTAAAATACCAACCAAGCCAACCTGAAATGCATAAAAGCAACACCTGACACGTGTTTCGCTATCATTATAACTTTTCAGAGAGGTTTAGCTTTGTCCAAACACAAGAGAGCACCCAGTATAAGTCAATGCAATACCCTTTCAGGCATAGAGTGATGCATAAATTATGCAAAAAAAAGCTGAGAACTCTGGGTAGTTCCCAAGGTTAGGTGGAAAGAAGC
This sequence comes from Triturus cristatus, assembly GCF_964204655.1. Taxonomy (NCBI): domain Eukaryota; kingdom Metazoa; phylum Chordata; class Amphibia; order Caudata; family Salamandridae; genus Triturus; species Triturus cristatus. The sequence goes on along the minus strand of NC_140595.1, from coordinate 517,160,805 downwards.
TCCTTTATAGAGCACCCTCAACTCCAGTGATACTCTAAATTTGCTCACCTCAAATGTCTGCTTTTCTATCAAAGTCTTTAAGCATACGATTAGCACAGTGCCATCCACGCTGAGATAGAAAGGGACAAAGTATTTTGCCATTTCTACAGCAAAGTTTTTAAGCATAGGATTAGCACAGTGCTATCCATGCTGAGCTATAAAATGACAAAATACTTTTACCACTCCAGGCACAATATTACAGTTTTGAATTGATAACCATGCCATAAGTGATGTAATATGCCATAAATGATGTAATATATGAGGTCATAAGCAGTGCAGGGGCATAAGTTATAGTTAGCTCAAGTAACAAAAACTGCTGAATTACACTGGTTTTGTATGAGTTAAAATTGAGCCTAAATATAGCGTCCCTGTAACCTTTGTTTTTTTCAGTATATATATATGTATATATATATATATATATATATATATATATATATATATATATATATATATATATATATATATATATATATATATATATAGCCATGCCCTGCTTTTAACCTCACATATTACATCACCACTGCCATGTTAAATGACATCATTGATGACATCACTAATCATGTCATCCAGTGATTTTGACAGCATCCTATAGGATTAGCGGACTTGAAGTTATTGAACACAGTACATTTATTGGCCAATTTTCTATCACCAATCACGTAATAATAGAGAGATCTTTTGCTCACATTCATCTGGTTTAAGGGGTCAAAAAGGTGAACCACGATATACCTATTTTGCCTGTTTCATATGAAAGAACTGCAGGACTAATATTGCTAGATCTCTATTACATTATATGACATAGGATAGTGCAATCTGTGCATAAAAGCCTGTCTCTAATTTCCTCGGTAAATACAACCTGTGATGTCACTACTTATAAAGAAATTACGTAGCTGCTTAACTGTTAGAAGGTATTATAGTTAACATCTGACAACAATTCCTGCTGCTAGAGTCAGCAGCAAGCGTGAAAAGCAATTCGTGGAACATAATTACTGCAGCAATTTAATCAAGGAAAATGGAAGCTCAGTTTTTCCTCCTTATGATTTACTCTTTCTAAAATGAAAAAGTGATCAGCAGAAAAGAGTTTTTTATGGCTACGCTTTTCCTTTTTTTACACTCCAGGTCATTACAAGAAAGATATAATTTCTTCATGTTTCCACACATTTCTGAGGTACAGCATTTAATAAACTGATACATTAAGTGGATTCTAATACCGTTTTGCAAAAATGACTGCTTTTTAGTGTGTTCAATTTCATACAACAGATTCTGCTGTATTCCTCTTGACCGCAAAGATAATGAAAGAGCAAGACACCAATGTTTTAAGTGATTTGAGGGAAGGGTGATGGTGTGACCATGTATTATATTATATATATATATCTATATCTATATATATATATATATTCATACATACAGGAAATTCGCCCAATGCTCCAACAGTCATGGAAAGATGAAACAGACCCAAAGTTCTTCGTGCAAGGTAGTTTATTTGATTTTGACACCCAGCACACCACCATGACGCGATTCAGCCTTCAAGAGGCCTTGATCACATGACGCCATGAAGAGTGACCCACATTTGTAATGTGATAGTGCAGCACCATGTGACATTCTGCCAGTAGACATAGTAAACATATTGCGCTATTCTGTGTATATCTTGTACATTGTAAACGCTGCTGCCACAATCCAATAATTGGTATAGATGTGATTTAGTCGTGCAACTTCACAGTGAATGTTTCCAAATGTATACACATATCCTGTGTAGCCGGCACGGAAATAACATTTGCCTTCTATGCAGCCGGACATTTGAAAGATGCAACAATGCTAGAGAATGACACCCCAGTGGGTAATTTCAAATATTGCAATCTGACAAGTCCTTTGCAGTTTATACCTGGAATGATGACTAATACAATGCTATAGCATGTCAATAGCAGCTCATTAATGAATTTGTGCAAAATGAGCAGGCATTGTGCAAATGTGCAAATGGTTATTCATTCATTTAGAAGTATATAGCATACATTGGAATTAGGCAGAACAGGAATGGCCGTTCACCAATGAATTGTGCAATATAGGCAAATAGTGTGCAAATACGCAAATAATCATTCATTAAGTTAGAAACTATACAAGATATCTTATATACAGCCTGAAAGATGCAACAATGCTAGAGGATAACACCCCAGTGGGTAATTTCAAATATTGCAATCTGACATGTCCTGTGCGATTTCTGCGTACTACGGTGACTAATACAATGCTATAGCATATCAATAGCAGCTCATTAATACATTTGTGCAAAATGAGCAGGCATTGTGCAAAGATACAAATGGAAATATATGGAATACCTTGGAATTAGGCCAAAACATATATATATGGAATAAAATACTCTCCTGCAGACATTAAAATAATATTGCGAGTCACCTCACATTTCCATGACATTATAAAGGAATTCGGTCTCAGTGATTTATAATATCCTTATAATTTATGGGAGAAGGCACATTTTCCCATATATAACAACCATATGTAATTGCTGTCAGATTTCTGGAGCCCTTTGAGGGACCATGAACATATTTAATCAATGCATCTCCAGGACGTCCTGCAAAACCTATATTTTTATTTTTGTGCAGATGGATTTACACCCCACGTGCATCAAGGTTCAGCAGCTGTCACTGCCAGGGCCTTGGGGGTGAAAGTCTATCATTCATACGGATGCACAAGCTTTGCCTTGAATCCTGCTTTGCGAGGGAAGGGATTCATAAACCCATGTTGCCAGCACTGAACAAACCACATAGGTTAATAGCAGTGCTTAATTTGAGCTGGTGTATGCAAGTGGTGCACACTGCAAGTCATTCCTGGGGACCAGCACTAATTTTTCCTCAACAGACTTGGATTCAGAGGAAGAGAGAAAAACACAAAAGGGAAAAATAGGGAGAAAAAAATACGGAAAACAAATGCACAAAAAGAAAAAGCAGGCACAAAAAAGAACCTGCAAGAGTGAAATAAAGAGGCAGGGAGCATCTAGTGGCGGATTAAAGAGGCAGGAGGTGGAATTAAGATTACGTAGCCTTGGTACTCACAGCCCGACTTTTCATGGCTCCTGCTACTCGCAACGTAATAAAACTTAAGGCCTGGCGCTCATTTGTTTATTTTCTTTTCATTAATTAAGTACTGGTTGCTGGGATACAAAGAGTTACAGTGATTACAGTGGGACCTGCAGGAAAACTGCTGTCACCAAGAGTGAATTACAGATTAAAAATCAATGTATTTTTTTTACATTGTACGACCATCTAGATTTAGAATTAAAACCGATTCATCTATCGAGAAAGGCTCTTATTGAAAATAGAGGATACGGGTCACTTTATAAAACAATTTTGTTTCCATTTTATGAGATGAATTTTTCATTTTTTTAAGAATCATTATTTACTTGAAATTCTATTCCTTCATGTAGCGTACACTTCAACTAGTCTGATGACAGGTAGTCCACCTCAAGCTCAGAGGATCTTTCTTTATTCTACTGTCAATTCTGCATCCTCCTGTCTTCGGCTGCTTTCTTTTATTCCTTTCTGTCATTTCTGGACACTGTTTTTATCATGTCTAAGTTGCCCCTGACAGTATCTAGTATATTCTTTGTCACCTCATCTCTTTAGAGGATGTTGAGACCTCTACATCTGGCAGACATCCCCAAGACATGCTATGGAGTCGCCGTATGAAGGCTTCCACCAGTCAGAACATCTTCGAGGCCTGCTGGTGACAGTCCTTTTGTGGCATCCTACATGTCACTTTATCAAGATGCAATAGGTTGCCTTTTGTCTTTTTATTCTATCACCATTATCCTTAATAAGTACTGATTTTTTCTCAGGTGGACAAACTTGATGTTGTTATAGAAAGTGTAATAGAATATTCTGATTTTTTCTTTTTTCTCTTTTGAGTACATTGTGTAACCTCAAACACATGTTGTTTCTTGAAAAGCTATATTCCAGGGCTACATTACAGGTTTCATCAACCTGGTTTACACCTGTGAGCACCTGCATTAATCCACTGAGCAAAAACCATGCATTACCAACACACAAAAACACTACGCCCAGTGTGCACAAGCACGTTCTAAGATATGGCATGCACTGGATGCAACCCTGCATAGAAGCACACAACTGCTCTATAATTTTTAGCGGGTGAGCCCCCAAACCTTGAGAGAGGCCATGAAGGTCACTACAAACAGGGTGCAGTCTCAACTTGCACCAACCATCATGGGGAGCCATCACATTACACCTCATCATGGCCCAGGGTGATGAGTACCCCTTCAGTGATGCTGACTCCACAACCTTTGCCATGTTCTCCACATCTATGCCTGGGCACCCCCGGCCCGACTTGTATGTCAGACTAACCCACGTTAGGTGACTTGCATGTACTACTGAAGACAGAATGTATGTGGTGGGAGGAAGTTTATTTCGCTAATGAGACACTTTCAGTTGCCTCCATTGAAACTAGGAAAGCATTCCAAGAATAAGAGTGGGGAAAACAGACCTTGGTTACCCTCCTCAGGATACCTAACTCCTGCGCATTCTGCTGGTAAATTCTAGAGAAGCTCAGCAGCAAGAGACATATATTTAACCTTTCTACTACTCATGAAAAAAACAAAAACATCTGTATATTGTGATAAAAGATGGACTCCTGGTGTGAGTATTCAAAACTGAGAAAGGCACGGATGACACATGGAAGCAACTGATTGTTTCACAAACCAAATAGGAAATTGTGGTACAAAGGCTTCACTTGTGTCTCTGCCTATTGCCAAAGTCCTTTTTTGAGAAATAGATTTGTTCAAATACTGGAACAATCCAAGCAAGTACATGTTAGTCAGCTTGTATTTCACCACCAGGTTGCCAGAGGCTGTCCTCCCAGGAACATTATAGCCCTGGCAGCACTTAATGTCTTACTCCCCATTTTGTTTGCTTTTGATTCCCTTCTGAAATCCTCACAGATAAAGGTACTGAATCCATTGTGGAGGTGATGAAGGAAGTCTTTACATGGCCCTCTGATGCTGCATGAAAAGAGCACAGCAAATACCAAAGAATGTGTTAAATTCAAAAATAATAGAAGATACCACTGCAGGTAAGGAAGTGCTTCTTTATTCCGACCATCCACTCTCCTCAACTGTCATTGATAAGGTGAACATTCTAATGCAAGCTCACAGTGGAACGTTCTAAGTGTACACAGAGGGAAGGGGGAGGAGGAAGGTACCAATGGAAAGGAATTGAGAACTAGGTGAATTACAACAGAATGCAACACAGAATGAAGAACATGATGAACGAAATAAGAGTACCACATTCAGTCCCTATGGTGTGAAGCAAGTTTTTTTGTGTGCAATGTAATCTTTGAGTTTTATGAAAGCATTTGGAATGGATTACATGCAGTTTTTCAGTCAAACCCATCACAATAATGAGAACAGTCCCACAACAACCTCCCCCTCCGATCCCCAATCAATCAATCAGGCGTTTGTAAAGCGCGACTACTCACCCGTAAGGGTCTCAAGGCATTAGGGGTAAAGGGGTGCAGGTTCCAGTCCATCAAGGAGGGGGTCTGTGGAAGAGCCAGGTTTTGAGGTTTCTTGCTGTAATGAATCTGCTTTTCACAAAAAGGATGCACCCAAACCCTGCGCCCCCCTAAAGAGAGGCAAATGTATCACTACACCTTTAAAAATACACTTTGCACAGCACTTCCTAAAGACGAGGAAAGGACACAGCACTCCCTTTAGGCAAGGCAAAAGACAAATTCAGGTGCTTTGAAATAACACACACATGTTTATTAATGAACGGTAGGCCAAATATATCAGTAAATGCAGATTCATTAGTATCAAACATTTTTAAATGAACAAGTAAAATAAAATGCAGGGACTCTCTTTTAGAATAAGGCTTGGGGTTTATTACACAATGCTTTCTAAACAAAGGCTGTCTCAGATGCCAAATGCACAAGATTCAAACATATGTAGCAAACTATAATCTAAAAATGCATGAATAATACTGATTAATAAACAAGCAGCAAATAACATGAGATATACTGGACGTCCTGCAAGAGATCAGAAAGATATACATATATATATACAGCAGAGGATTACTCTGGATGTGCACCTCCCACACCACAAAGAAAACACCTCAAATGATCAAAGCCACTGGATAAACAACACAATGGCAATAACCAAAACTTAATACATCACTTCTGACTGGGGGAGTTCACAGCCGGGGGTTTAGAGCTTAGCTACCAGGGTCACTCTGAGAAAGACACGCATGCCCTCGCTCGGATTCCAAACTCCCACTTTCTCAGTCTGCAACCCTCAGCTTTAAACACACAAGAAGATTTGCGAAAGACCTCCTCCCAGCGCCAGAGAAATTTTACCAAAAGTGGCCAAGTTCCAAGCAAGCATCCCCATGGCAGTAAGGAGCTCTCATGTCCCTTCCTCCATTCTCACATCTTCCAGCCTCTATCTTGACGAAGCTCTCACAAGGCCTTCCAGGGTACATTAAACAAAAAGAATTGCTCAGGAAAACAGCAAGACCTTGAATGTGAATAACCCAAACATCTTGCAAGCACTGCTGTGCACGCAGAGAAGCAAGGCAAAGTCAGACATGAGGCCCTGTCAAAGCCAATAGTCAGAACTCATAAGCAAGGCAAAGTCAGAAGACAAAAATGACATGAGGCCCTGTCAAAGCCAATAGTCAGAACTCATAATTCACATAACCCAAACAAAACCATACACATTTCTGCACAACTGCCTATAGCATCACATACTTTATCTCTCAATGTACAACACCGAGCACATGTGTGCACCGCCGCTCACAACACTGCACTTCGAAACCAAAGAGTACCTTCCACACCTTTCTCTCCCTCTCACGCTTTCAAATGCACATCCCACACCTTCTGTTCTTGGCAAGACTGTTCTACTCCTTGACAGCTTTCACTGAAAGACAGCAAGATTACAGGACAGAAGAGAAGCAGGCATATGCAGGACCGTCCTACATTAAGGCTAGGGCAAAATAACTCACTAAAGTCAGTTAAAATGGTGGTAGTTGAGGGTCATCATAGGGTGCCAAATCACAAGAGCGCCTCTTTTACTAAACTTGCGAAGATGGGGAGCGATGTTGTCTGTCTGAGGTGGAGCGCGTTCCAGGCCCTGGCTGCGAGGAAGGAGAAGGAGCGACCTCCCAATCTGGTCTTTCTGGTGTGGGGGACCACAGTGTATGAGAGCTGGGCTGATCGTAGGGTCCTTTGGGGTGCGTGGAATTTGAGTCGTCTGTTCAGGTATGCTGGTCCGGTGTCGTGGAGGACCTTGTGTGCGTGGGTGAGATTTTGAAGGTGACTCTAGCCTCGATGGGGAATCAGTGGAGCGTGCACAGGTGCTGGGAAATGTGGCAGTGTTTTGGCAGGTTGAGGACTAGTCTTGCAGCGGCATTCTGGATGTTCTGTAGCTTGCTGGTGAGGTTTTTGTTTATTCCGGCGTAGAGTGCGTTGCCCTAGTCGTGTCTGCTGGTGACCAGGGCGTAAGTGAAGGTCTTTTTGTGTTCGAGGGTGATCCATTTGAAGGTCTTACATAGGAGGCGGAGGGTGTGGAAGCAGGAGGACGAGACGGAGTTGATCTGGTGGTCCGTTTTGGGCTCGGAGCTCAGGATGATTCCCTCGTTGCGTGCGTGGTCCGTGGGGGTGGGCGGGTTTCCGAGGCGGGGGGCCATCAGGTGTCGTTCCTGGCATCAGGGTTAGGGCCAATGATGAGTGCTTCTGTTTTGTTGGTGTTTAGTTGTAGGCAGCTGTTTTTCATCCTTTTGGCGACGGCTTCCATGCCTTCTCGAAAGTTGTGTCTGGCGGTGTTGGGTTCATTGGATAGGGAGAGGATGAGTTGGATGTTGTCTGCGTATGACACAATGTTGAGTCCATAGGTTCTGACGATGGGGGCGAGCAGAGCCATGTAGACGTTGAAGAGCGTCGGGTTGGGAGAGGAACCCTGGGGTACTCCACAGGTGGTAGGTGTAGGGTCCGAGAGGAAAGGGGGGAGTCTGACCCGCTGCGTTCTGCCGGAGAGGAAAGAGCAGATCCAGTCAAGGGCCTTGTCCTGAATCCCTGCGTCGTGGAGACTGCGTATTAGGGTGAGGTGAGAGACTGTCTCGAACGCAGCTGAGAGGTCGAGGTGGATGAGAACTACTGTTTCTCCTTTGCCCAGTATGGTGCGGATGTCGTCTGTTGCAGCGAGGAGGGCGGTTTCCGTACTGTGGTTTTTTCTGAAGCCAGATTGGGAGCAGTCGAGGATGTTGTGCTCGTCGATGAATGTGGCGAGTTGGCTGTTGATGGCTTTCTCTATGACTTTCGCTGGGAACGGGAGCAGGGAGATGGGTCTGTGGTTTCTGAGGTCAGTGGGGTCTGCCAAGGGTTTCTTCAGGAGGGGGTTGACCTCGGCGTGTTTCCAGTCATCGGGGAATGATGTGGTCGCCAGGGAGCGGTTGATGGTGTGGCGGAGCATGGCTGCGATGGTGTTGGCTGCTCTGTTGAAGATGTGGTGGCGCAGGGGTCCATGGGGGCCCCGGAGTGGATTGACTTAATTGTCTTCAGTGTGTCTTCGGTGGTGAGGGCTGTCCAGTTCTCAATTGCTGGCTTCTGGGTGTTTTGGGTGGTTGGTGAGGATTCAGTGTGTTGGTTGTCTTCGTCAAAGTGTCATAGATGATCTTGATTTTGTGGTGGAAAAAGGTGCTGAGTTTGTTGCAGAGGTCTTGTGAGGGAGGGATGTCAGTAGACTCACTGGTGGGTTGGGAGAACCCCTTGATGATGTTGAAGAGTTCTTTGCTGTTGTGCGCGTGTGTGGAGATTCTGGCTTCAATCGCTTTTTTCCTCTTTCTTCTGATGAGTTGGTAGTGGGCGTTGGTGGCGGCTCTGAAGTTGTTGTGGGCTTCTGTGGATTTGGTGTTCCTCCAGGCCTTTTTGAGGTGGCGGCAAGTACGTCTGGACACTCGAAGATCGGTGGTAAACCATCTGGCTTTCTTGACACGGGTGTTCTTGTTTTTCTTGAGGGGGATATGGTGTTGGTGCTATCCGAGATCCATCTATGTAGGGTTCAGGCTGCGGTGTTGGGGTCGTCGTTTTCCGTGATGGTTGGGGTGGAATTGCTGAGTGAGGAGGTGAGCTGGTCTTTGGTGATTTTTGTCCAGTTTCTTCGTGGAAGCAGGTGCTGGTGTCTGTGGATGGTGGGTGTTCTGAAGGTGAAGTGGACGCATCAATGGTCAGTCCATGGGAGTTCGGTGGTGTGGCTGAAGGTGATGGAGTTTCCTGTAGTGAAGAGGGGGTCGAGGGTGTGTCCTGCTGAGTGCATGGGCTCGGTCATGATCTGGTGGAGTCCGATGTTGTGGAGGTTGTCCAGAAGGGATGTGGTGTTGGGGTCCAGTTGATTGTCGAGGTGGAAGTTGAGGTCTCCCAGCAGGGTTTAGTTGGTGGATGTGATGGCCTGCAAGGAGATGATGTCCGTTATGGAGTTGGAGAAAGGTCTGCGGGGTCCCCCTGCTCATACACATGCCCGCATGTTGAGTAAACCAAACACTTCCAGAGGCAGTTGCATTACTATTCTTTATCCCCCAGGAAACCACCCATTCATACTCAATTCCTGTACTTGGGCCAATTCCACATCCAGACCCGCTGGAGACACAGTTAAAAGTTCAGTAAGCACGTTTCCAGAGCCTCAGTCTCACAGACTGCCATACCTCACTTCTTGCACTCAACTTCATTCCAGACCCTCAGGGCGATCGCGCAATGCTTCTGCATAGTTCCCCACGTCCGCAGGTCATCCTCTGATTTCTCATCTCTCCTCTCATGTTTCATTTGTGATTCCTCAGCCACTGTCTATTCTGAAATATCTCTAAGCCAATCTCCATAACTTAGAAGGTCTGCCGCCAACCATCTGATAGCAATTAGATGCTTAGCCAGCACCACCCTCAAAAGCAGAAACTTCCTACTCCGCTTTTTCTTTGTCTGGTATGGGAGAATGCCCAACAACACTTGTTTAATACTAAGCCCATAGCCCCATTTAATTTGTCTATCGTTTCCTGCCAGAATGATGCCAGTGACAGGCATAACTAGCCACATGGAGAAAATTACCCCCTACCCCCCACACCTGGAGAAACAGGCAGTGCGGGCTGAACATATGGAACGCAGAGTTTTGGGTGTAAGATACGCTTGGTGACATAATTATACTGTATCAATTTGAAACCGACTTTTGTTGAGACTCACCACCCCCCCATTTGCACCCTCTCCCATTCATTGGCTATGATAGGGTCCTATGTCGCCCCACCCCACCTGCCTTGTATCTTTAAAGGTGGCACCGGAATCTATTTGCTCAGAGCCCAATATTTTTTATATCAGCCACCATCCTCCTGCCATATTGGAGATCCTGCCCGGTATCAGGGGCAAAGGTCTCGATAGCATCCTCTTAAGTTACAAACTGACCATTAGGATAACGGAAGCCCATCAGCCACAGTGTCACTGACATAGGTTGAGTAATTTTCATGAAAGTTTACAATGGCTAGATGTGCAGGTCTGCCTCACTACATATGGCATGTCAGACGGCACAATAGCCCCCCCACACTCCCTCATCAGCAGAGTAGCCAGTGTCTCAGTACTATAGGTGCATTTTAGGAGTCGTTTCTACCAGTTATCATCCGGATCTAGCCAGTGTACAGCATGATGTAAGTGGGCCACCATGCAGTACAATTCCATAACAGAAATCTTTACACCCCCCTTCCACTATGGCCATTTGAGTATGGAGTGCCAATCCATTTTTGTTTATTCACCCATAGCAGATAGATTATTTACATATCTAGGTCAAGAAAATAGTGCTGAGGGATTTCATACACCATGCTCTGCAGAGTGTACAGAAACCTTGGTAACATAATAATTTTCACCAGGGCCACTCTGCCCATCAGTGACAGGGGCAGTGTCATCCAAAACCAAACCACTGGTCATAGACCCTCAATCACCCTATCAATACTGGGGTCTGTAAAGTCTTGCTCTGCATGTGCAATCCGAATACCCAGATAGTGCACCTCCTTCTTCTTCCAGGGTAGACCCATCACTGGCAGCTGTCCCGCCTGCACCTCCCTCAAACTGCCCGGGTGCAACAGCCTGGACTTAGTGCAGTTGATGAGACATCACCGAATTTGGTCATGGCATGCAACAATATGGGAACAGAATATTCCGGCTAGGGCAAGTAAAGCGTCAATTGCATAAAGAGAGGTCACATGGTTGGTCGCGCACACGCCTATGCCCCAGAGACCAAGTACCTGCCTGAGTCTACAACCCAGAAGCTCCATTGCTAAGCAAACAGCAGTGGCAACAGGCAAAAACCTGTTGTGTGCCTCTGTTCAACGGAAAACCATCCAAGACCACCTTCCTCATCCTCACCCTTGCCTGTGGGTCCCAACAATGCCAAGGTGTACACATCGTCTGATAGGTGTGGGGAGTGATACACATGGGATAGGTATCTCAGGTTACTTAGGATGTTCTGTCTCGGAATGAACCCCCATTGATCTGTATGTATGTATATAAGTGCGGGAGGTGTCCCAGTAGATGAATTGCCAAGATTTTGCTAACTATCTTCATGTCTACATTTAACATAGAGAGGGGATGGTAAGAGGAGGCCTCCCCCAGGTCATTGTCCATCTTAAGAATCACAGCGACAATCTCCTCCCTCATGGAGGCTCTGAGCCGACCCCTTTCCAAGTCCTCATTATACACCTCAAGTAGCTTATTCACCAGTGTGCCACGTTCCTACAATAAAATTCTGCTGGCAGCCCATTGACCCTGAGACCTTCTCCATTTCCAGGCTATGCATGGCTGTGAGAATCTTCGCTCTGGATAAAGGAGTATCCAAGACCTTGTGGTCTCCCTCCACGAACCAAAGGAACTCCACCCCTGACACATCTGTCCGGTCCTAATGATCCCTCTCAGCGGGGCTGAGTATATTTTGTGTAAGTGCCCATTAAAGGTATCATTGATTGCCCACTGCATGATCATGGGACATCCCCTGCCGTCCTTAACCAACAATATTGGGGTGTGTTAGACTTCACTTCTTACCAGTTGGCAAGAATCCCTTCCGCCATGTCCCCCTACACATGGAGGCTCTTTCGGTAGGCAGTATAAGTGAACCTCTCCCATCTCTGCCAGTTGTCTAGAAGGTCTCTCTACACTGCAGCCAGTCAGGCAGACTATCAGGATATGGTGGCAGATCCTTTTCAGTATTATACAGTTTGTTCTCATTCCTACCGTAGCTCTGTTCTAGTTGTGTCTTGACGCTATATGTGCTTTTTAAGCACTCCCCTCGAACAACCATCTTAATGGCATCCGAGGTTGTGGGTCTACTTCCCACACTGCTCCAGTTTTCCTCAAAATAATGTGACATTGTGCCACTCACCATATCCACAAATACTGGATGTGTGAGTGCCTCCACCCTGAGTCACCAAAGTGGGATCGCTGGCCGCTGGCCCCCCATGTTTAACCCACCAACAGCAGAGAGTGATCGGATAGATATTGTGACACATATGACTCCTCCGTCACACCCTACACCAAGGCAGTTGAAAGGAAACAGTTATGCAAAGACTATGGGTCCCCACAATTGGCGTAAAGCAGGAGTATGTCATCTCCCTTAGGTGTCTCACCCTTCAAATGTCCACCAGCCCCATCAGTGTGTCTTCTTGTGCCTCCATCATGGCGAGCTTAGTATTTAATTTGAAGGGATCCTGGTCAATCACACAGTTCAAGACACAGTTACAATCACTTGCCATAATAAGATCTGCTGCAAGACACTCAGTCACTGCTGCTGTGAATTGACTATAGCAATCTGAGCTCTCTTTGTTAGGCATGAAAGCATTTATCAAGCAATAATCCCTCCCCTCCAGTGTCTTGAAGAGGATCAAGTGCCATCCCTCCACATCCACCTTATGACTCCGATAGCGAGACATGACCCCAGGACCTATCCAAATCAGTGCCGCCTAGCAAATCTAGAGTAGGAAGTTGTGCACAGCTGACCTCTCCACCTCTTCCATAGGTGTGTTAAACAATCCTCCCAGTTGTGTGATTCTTGTAGGAAGGCGATGGAAATTCCATATCTTTTCATGTATGCATGCCGTTTATCCACCCGACCCAGAACTCTGACATTACATGTCAACATTTTCATTGTAGTGCTAGCCATCATCCCTGGTATTTCGAACACCCATCTCCACCCCCGGCAGCTGGCTGAGAGAGTTGCATTTGTGGCCTCAGCAGACACTGATGTGTGCTGGAGCATGCAACACCCCTAAGAACAAACCAACCAATACACATATAACCCACAACACTCCCTCCCAGGCAGCACATCCAAATGCCCCTACACTGCAACCAGTAGGTTGGGGGATAGCATCCACCCTCCCCACATGCAAAAAAAGCATCCCACAAAAATAGCACTTGCTTTGCAAGAGGTCCTCCGTCTAGGGCAGCAGCAAGGCCTGGCAGGCGCTCAATGCCCCCCCATTGACCGAGTCCCTAGCTCCCACCCCACTAGTATAGTGAACTATAAGTATACATGCAACACCTCATAGTGTCTCCATATCAACCCTATTAGGCTAATACCAGCAAGACTTACAGTACAGACATCATAAGAGTACAATGCAATCAATTAGGACTAGTCTGACCTCCAGTACAAAAATCATCTGGTCAGAAGTGATTCTCACCTCTGAACCTCCAATAGTTCTCTCTAATGTAAATCATAGCATCAAGGTGGGCCAGCATCCATGCTGCCACTTCTGGTACCAGATCACTTCTCTGTTGCAGGAACAATTACCTTGTATCCGGCTCCACTTCGGTGTCCATGAGTGTGCTGTCTGGGCAGATAACAATCTGACAGGACTACCCAGTTCTGTTCAGTCTTCCTGTGTACACGTTTCTTCTCTGCAGGTGTGCAGATTGTTGCATCAAATTCAGAGTGATCCATTTCCTGCTGGAGTCGGTCTGGGGTGAAGTCTCTGCAAGAGTATCCACCCAGTCATTTGACTCCCCAGGTGTGAGAAAGAACAGAACCTTTTCCTCTTACTGCACTCGTAGTTTAGCAGGGTTCATCAAGCTTTATTTCAGAAAGATGTTTCGGTACCTTTTCTTAACAGACATATAGTCCTTACTTAGGGCTTGTACTCTGTTAGTGTAATAGGGAAGATTGAAATGTTCCTGCCTTTGAACTGGGGTTGGCACTGTACTTGAAAATGTTGCATGATGGCATCACAGTCCTGCAAAATTGAACAGGCATGTTATTAGGGCCCTTGGGGGCACCCCCGGGCATGGCAGAGGAGCAAGTGCCTGGTGCACTTGTTCAATAATAAAGAGTTTAGACAGATGTTTAGGGCGTATTAAGTTGATGATCCAGTCTATGAGGAATAGTTCAGTGAATTGCCCTTCCACTTTCCCCGGTAACCCAGTAAAGCGCAGGCAAATCTGGTTTGAGCTGCCATTTGAGTTCCCCAGCTGAACCTCCAGATGTTCAGTTACCTTGTGCAGAGTAAAAACTGTCTCCTTCAGGATCTTTACACCTTGTTGCAATTTGCAACATTGTCCTCTATTGTGATACCCCACTTTCCGGAGGTCAGGCCACAGTAGATTGACATCTCAAGCCACAGAGTTAATCTTTCCACCATTGCCTCCCAGGTGCCCTTGCGCTCAGCCATAAGGAGCCGACAAAGTAGGTGCCTAATCCTGTGCCACCCCCATTAGCCACCTGGGCCTCTAGCTGCCTCCTCAGGGTGCAACACTTGGGTGTAGTTTACTACTTTGATTGCCTGTGCTGGCTTGGGATTCCCTATTGTGTTTTGCAAGGCAGTAATTGATGCTCGGCAAGGTCCTACGGTCCAGACAGAGTTCACCCCTCTGCACACACCTCTATTCAATCCACTCCCAGCGCTGCACTGGAAGCTCATGCTTTCTTCCAAGGGTTAGTCCCTAGCCCTGTCTCACAGAGGCGCTAGGTGACTGATTCCTTCCACCGGCGGCAGCTCCCACTCCACAGGGGTGGCAGTGCTGCTACAGAAATCATTGGAGCAGCAATGGCATGCGCTCACTGCACTGAGGTGGCAGTGCTGCTACAGGAATCTTTGTAGCAGGAATGGCATGCATCCCCATGTGCTCAGTCTCAGCAATAGTTGTGTGCAGGCCAGCGTGGCACACTCATCTAAGTCTCAGGCCAGGCTCACGGTCCAGTCCCCATACCCTCAAACAGACCGCACTTCTGCAATGTGGCAAATACATCAGTGTGTCTTCCTGTGTCCCCTCATCGGGCCAGGCACAGCATTATGGAGGTAGATCCACTGAAGACTGGATTTCTCATACCCCCACCCCCCAGAATCAAGTCACGGAGCCTGCTTAATCCTTGCGCTGTATTCAGCTCATTCACCAAGCAGTGCCCTGGGTCTACCACCTAACGCTCCACCTCCAGTCTGCTCTCACTGCCTTGATTCTCTGCTGCCTTCATGACGCTCTGCTCCACAAGTGGACCCAGCCAGTTACCATTGGGATTCACTTATTTTTTCCTGGCACCACTTCAAGGCCTCCTATGGCACTAGGGTACAATTAGAGTGCAGCCGACAGGTCCCGGGAATCTCTTCCCAGTACCTCCTCATACTGGGCATTCGCAGCCTCCATGCTGTCCGGCTCATCAGGTGGGTCTCTCCGCAGGGCCTCACCATGTGTTACCTAGCGCTGCTGCCAGATATCCTATGGCAACAGGGTGTAATACAACCAGCAACGGCAGGTCTTTGTGTTTTGGTGGTGTGCCACTCAGGCCTGGGAAGCTTATCTGAGGCACAGAAGGCACAGCCCGTGCCCATTCAGGGCAGCCTCACATTCCATGAGGCATGGCATCAGAAAGCTGCAAGCTAAAGCTGCACCTCTAGTCGCTGCGGAAACCAGCACCCAACCCCGCCTCAACTCCACCGACCCCTTCACCACAGGCCACGTCTTTCAGCCACTCCTCCTGGTGCCACACCCAAGGTCACAGGGCCCTCTAGGGATTGTATGACTCGGCCTACGCTCTCAGCAATGTGCCTCTCACCACTACATTTTCACAGTCTTTCCCAGTCCGTACAAGCTAAGGAGTGATTCATGGCCGTTAGGAGTCAGTGGTGCCTCAGGATGTGAGCAGAATTTAGGTTTACTAGTGGAAGCCTCTGCAAGGAGCAACTACTCGTACTTCTTGTCTGGCTACGCCACCCGTATCTGAAGCAATTTATGAAAATACTATGGAGAGGACCCAATAGATGCTAAAGATGTGGCAAAGGGAGTAGGAGAGTGTGTGGAACATTTTGTGACCGATAAGAAGGGTCAAAATAGGAAGAATTTAAAAGTGACTATAACACCAAGATGGGAAACTTGATCCAATACTGACTAAGAGTAATGAGAGATAATGAGCATCATAAATAAATTAAACATTAGAACACTGTAATGTTGAGTGCTTCATTTAAGGCAGTGGAGTGGCTCAGGCCAATAATGGAACACTGTCCAATGATTGTTTTTGTGTTTCTCCTTTGTTATTTTAGAACATTCTACCCTCAGAGGGTGGAATGTTCAGTGTTTGGACAAAATATCGACTTACAAATTTTGTGAGATAGAAATATCAGAAATTTATTTTTAATTAGCATGACACACGGATCGTGCAAAGCAAAAATATAGTTGTCAAGAATATTGTGTTTTGAGGTGAGTAATATCGTTGTAAATAATATTGATGTTTTTAATATTATTTTCATTAATATAGGTGTTAAAATATTCTTTTTTAATTATTGTAATATATTTTAGGTGCTATATTATTTTATATATCACTATTGCTTTATACGTGCAATTAATTTTATTTAAAATATAGCTTGGAATTTTGCGGGAATTGACATTTTTAATTAATTTGTAATAGTAATTTATAGTGTTGTAGCGGGTTGTTAGGTTTGTAGAGAAATAGAGTTGGAAGTTAATTAGGTAATAAATAATTAAAAATTATTTAATACATTTTATTTAATTGTATAATTGATATTTATTATGTAATTTATGTAATACTGTTTTTTGTGTGATATGTTACTTGCGGGCTGTTAGGTTTGTAGGGATATAGGGTGAGAAATTAATTAAGTAATAATTAATTTACAATTACATAATTCATTAATTAATAATTTGATTGATTTTTGATTATGTAATCTATGGAATACTTATTTAATTTACTTAGATTTTAGTTGCAGGCAGCTAGGATTGCAAAACTGTAGGGTGGGAAGTTAATTAAGTACCAATTAATAATTTAATATTTAATTATTTAATTGATTTTTAACTATGTAAATGATTGAATAATTGGTGGGAGGAAGCAGTCTTGGAAAGGGCTACACCTTCCAGGAAAGGAAGGGTCACAGAGGCAAGTGTGATATAAGGTAAACCACTTCACCAGAGTCATATACACACAGTAGCAGGTAATGTACTGCTGAATTGATGTGATCGACCTTGAGTAGGACCTACTGGATCATATCAGAATTGAGCTGGCAGAGTTGATGGGTAACTAATGTTTACTATTTTTAAAAAATAGAAAAACAAGCAGAAAAGGCAAAACAAAGCAGAAGAGGGTAAAACAGAGAGCACTCACACACCCACTCACAGACTCACTTAGATACTCATACACCTGCTCATGGACCCACTCAGAAACACACACACACTCAAAGACTCATTCAGGCTCATGCACCCACTCACAGACCCACCCAGAGACTCATGCACTCACTCACATACTCACTCAAACACTCATGCACCTACTCATAGTCCCACTTAGACACACACACCCATTCACAAACCCATTCACACACTCTCACAGCCACTCACAGACCTACTTAGACACTCATGCACTCACTCACAAACTCACTGTCAAAGGTTAGTGGTTACAGTTAGAAAATTAAGTTTGAACAACCATAGAAATTCACTTGAAAAACCAAAGGTTATAGGGGCAATATAGTTAGGAAACAACATTTTAAAAAACACCTAGAAATTCGCTGAAAACATAGAAATTCACTTAAAAAACACAGGGAAGTCATAGTTAGGCCCTCATTTCACTTGACATCACTGATGACACCTTTGATGACATCCTCCAAAGAACCACTCACACTCCCATACAATCTCGTATTTGCCTACTTACACACCCACACAACCATTCACATACCAATTTATAGACCCATACTAGTACTCACACACCCACTTACTTCTCCATAGAACCACTCACACACCCAATCCCTCACTCATACAGTCACTCACACAACCATTCACTCATCCATACAGCTACTCACATACCTACTTATTCACCTGCACAGTCACTCACATACCCATTCACTCACCCATACAGCTTCTCAACACAGCCACTCACTCACTCATACAAGCACACACACACACACAATCACTTACCTACCCATTCACACATTCACTCATTCACCCATACAGCCATTCACACAGCCACTCACACACCAAATTACCTGACCAAACACCCACTCAAAAAGCCTTTCACTTACCCACATACTGCCACTGCCACACTCACTCACCAATACAGCTACTCACACAGGATCTCACTCACCCACACAGCTACTCACACACCCACTTATACAACAATAAAGCCACTCACACACCCATGCACACAAGGATACATACAGTCACACAGCCACTCACATAATATATGTTAGAAGTAGAATCACTCAGTAGTAGTGCACCTAGTATACTAATTTAACTTTGTAGTAAACTAGCCTCTATGTTTATCACCCATGAACTCTTAAAACACACTCACTTGATGATTTCATCAGTGATGTCATTTGAGATGTCATCAGTGATATCACTGACCATGTCATAAGTGATGCAATATGTGAGGTCATAAGCAGTGCATTGCGGGGGGGGATAAATTCTAGTTAGCTCAGTATAACTGATGAATTTCACAGTTTTTGTAAGAGTAAAATCTGAGCCTAACTATAACGCACCTATAAACTTTGTTTTTTTCAGTGAATATTTGTAGATGATTATTTTTTTGACTAAGGGGTAAAGGTCTGGGAGTAATATATCAAGATGTGTGTCTCACTGCCCTACTGCCTGTATTGGCATTCTGTTCCACAGTGAGCAAAGTATGCTCACGTTTAGGCTGATGGGCAGGAAGTGAAAAGGCCAACCAAATTGCTAGGAGTGTGGGGGCTCCCTTTGACTTATTTCTGCCACTGCTTTGTCATCTCTTTGAGGTGCAGTGCAAGACTGGTGAATTGTGCATAGCTTTATTGTGACAACATAATAGTAAAAATTCATGTAGCTAGTCAGGGAGCAATATCACATATAAAAATTGTTTTTAGGACAGGAACTATTAAGGATAGAGGTAAGCGAGGGAATTAGATTGGTCATTTAAACAGTACATTTTTCTGCCTGTAAATCAGTAAGTGTGCTTGAAGATTATTGTAGATAGTACTGCCAATCAGGGTTTTCTTTTTCTTTCCTCCATTCAGAACTACTGAAGAAGAGTGCCGGGAAGACCAAGGATGCAACCCCCAGCACTGCAGAATGAATGTACTCTGGTGTTGGTACAGCATGCTTTTATCTATTTCTTTTCATTGGATTCAACAATTAATCTCACATAGGTTAACATGCATCATGCCCTTCTGTATTGTCTTTTAAAAAGAAACGTTTTCTATCTTCCCCTTATCTACCTTAGTCTTGGTTAGACCCTCACACTGCCTTCCTTTCTATTTCCTTCTGTTTCTGCAGCCTTATTTGTACTGCCTTCTCTTTTCCCTCCTTTTTCCTCTTTGATTTTACTGTGGCTTCAACCTCTCACATACCTCTCTCATACCCCTCTCTCACATTTTTCTTCTCCTTCCTTTAATCATTGTTTTATTTGTCCTTTCATAGCCATTCACCCCTTATTAAAACTTTTTTCATAGCGTTACATTTTGTGCAGTTGATTTTTAAAATGCAGATATAAAACTCCTCAACCCACCCATAGTTAGTATCACCTTCTGGTGGCCTTCCAGTGTATCCCATCCCATTCCCATCTCAGCATGCACCACAATTCTCCCACAACTTTTTCCTTAGTTTCTATTTCTCTTATGTCATCTCCTTCATTGGTCTGTCTTCTACCTTCCATTGCCCACGTATTGTGTTAGTCACATCATCCAATCTGTCCACAGCCAATCCTAAACCTAGCCCTAGCCCTGATATTTTAGGTCTTATTGTACACTCACTTGCTTCTAAGAATAAGGAAAAAGAAGGCCCACTGGAATTAATATTGTTATATAATGTATGTGGTAAAAGTTGTAGTTGGTGATGGTGGGGCTGTAGGGGAAGGGTAGTTTTATCAGGTCAGGTTATTGAGAGTTTTGGGAACAGGTGGGAGTATTGTAGATGGTGAGGATGGAACTGTGCCCTTTATCATCAAGTCCACCACAAGTTGATAAGAATTTAGGATTTGGCACTCAAGCCAGTAGATTGCATTTTATAAATAACTCACCCTTTCCATTTCCTGTCCCCAATGGCAGGCTTCTTCGAGGACTTATGATTTCCATAGCTGTAGATAGGCGTTGATACTTATTTTGCTTGTGTGGTCGAGGCTTCTGAATTGTATTTCTTCCAAAAGGAGACAGACCTGTTTTAGATAAAAATGAAAAGAATTTTAGTCTAGGTCTTGTCCAGGGAAACTGAGAAGAACCAAGAGATGCTGGTGTGCAACTTAGCAAAATACTAAAAAGTAACACTTCCCAATGTTCATTCAGAATCAAATGATCATCAAAGAATGAAATACCAAGCTTACCTAAACTACGCCTGTCACATCCTTCACATAAAACATCATGTGGCATTCATAGATGAAATTACCTGTTCAAAGTGTGGTGTCCATCTACCTATCTATGTGTCTCTTTTATACCATGGAAGCAACATATATAAACTATGCAGTGCAAGTCTTTTCAACTTCACTTGAAGCCGAGCATGGGTATAAAGGGGTAGGCTTTGGATGCAGGCCTCTGATTTTTTTTAGGAGATGGTCTGGAGGTGTCAATTATTGACACTTGCGACTTTCGAAAAACTCCACTTATCCATAGTTGTGTTTTCCACAGCCTTATAATTTCTGGAATGTTTATTCATTTTAATCATTGTCGGTCTCTCCATGTTTTGAGGGTAGAGACTGATATTTTTCACCGCTACAATTGGCCTAACTGCAATGAACATATGATTTGAAAGTACACTGGCTATAAAACATTACATTATTGCCAGCCTGCTGAGTTTGGCCACTGTTCCTTCTTACCATGCCATTTGTTGGGTCATCCAAATAGCCCTGTACAATGTTCTTAAGTGTCATTATTGTTGACACTTGTTGTTTCTGCATTTCCTGTGCCTATGCACTTCATTTACGTTCTGCAATATCCATAAACCAACCAATTGTAGTGGCTGGAAGTGAAGCTATTGGTGCTGTAGGTTTTTTAGCAGGCAATTGTGTTATCACTTGTGGCTGCTGCTGCTGCCTCTCGAATATGGGCCAACATTGCTCTCTCTGGAGGTTGAAAAGAGTACTTCAGTAATGCTATGGCCTCAAATTTGCAATAGTTCATCTTCTAGATCACCTCCTTTCTTGATGATACAATTATTGTAAGTAGAGACATCCACTGTTGAAAAAGGAATGAAAGTGGTTAGCACTTTTTTATGCCAAGGATCCAGTATTGTGCTACAGATTAACTCTTAGGAGGATGCAATCTCTTTTTGCAGCCTTTGATTTATCTTCACATGAAGGATTAGGCTGTTGACTGAAGTAGCTCCTTCTTCATTAACTATGGTAATTGTTTGTTACACATTTAGCAAATGTTTTTGGGGTGTGTAACAACAGGATCACTTATTGCATGGTACTTGTAGGAAAGTGCCCCTTTTGCATGGTTGCTCCCACGTTTTGCCTGATGTTGATGCCAACCAGGTACCCAGGGCCTATGTTCTTTTCACAAAACTTTACTGTGTACCCCCTAATTGGCACCTCTCTGGCCACATGTAAGTCCCATGTAAAAGTTACCCTAGGTATCAAGGGCCCTGTGATCAGAGAAGGCCTCTAAGGGCTGCAGCACTTATTGTGCCACCCTTAGAGGTCCTGTACCTTAACACGCACACACACACACTGCCATTGCAGGCTGTGTGTTTTGATGCAGAGAAAGTGAAGAGTCGACATGGCACACGGTGTGACATGCATACAACCTACTCGCATGGTATAGGTAAGACACCCCTCTAGATGGGTGCACTACACCACTGGTGGGGGTACAGTGTATAAGTTCATTCGAAGACATTGTAAGCGCAGTAGTAGTCATAAAGAGTATATGGTCTTGGAGTTTATCATTACGAATTCCACAGCACCATGATGGCTTTATGAAATCTGGGAATTTTGATATCGAATGTCTCAGCACAATAAACCCATACTGATGCCAGTGTATGATTTAATGCAAAATGCATTCAGCGGGCATCTTAGAGATGCCCCCTGAAAAACGACCTAACATTAGTGTCCTGGCTGACTGGCTGCTCACCAGCTGCTACCTCCAGACATATTTCTGGACCCCTGGGTTGAGAGCTTCCCACTCCCAGGGTCTGGAAACAAAGCACATCCTGGGCAGAGGTGCCAAGCCTCCGCCCCCAGGATGGGCATGGTCCACAAAGGGGAAGCTTCAAAGGCTTGCCGCCTTTGTAAGCTGACACAGCCATTAGCTGCTCCCAGTAACTGGCCCCCACTGGTTCTGACCCCCACTTTGAGCAGGAGACTTGTTGGGAAAACCAAGATAGGAGAGGTGTGCCCAACTTTGTCAACCCCCCCCACTCAGGTCAGGGAGACAAGGTGAAGCCAACGAGAGTGAGGCGTATGCCCTCCTCCCACTGGAGGATGGTAAAAAAGGGGGTTTCCCCGCCCCAAGGAGGGAACCCATTGGTCCCAACCTGTACCTACCTGAAATACCCCTAAATCTAGTATTTAGGAGCAACCCTGAACCTTGCCTCCTCAGACAAGAAGCAAGAAGGAGAAGGACCAAAGAGCGATGCTGAAGGAAGACGAGGAAGACAACAACTGACTTGGCCCCCAGCCCTACCAGCCTGTCCCGACTTTGATTTGCTTCAACAAACCCGTGGCATAGCCAGAGCCCCCCAGAACCCGGAGGACCTGCCCTGCCTTCCCTTACAAGACTTTGTCTCCCGTGAGCGCCAGCTATGCTCACCAACAGACTCTGGTTGCAGCCGGATACACAAGTCTGCACCACTCTGCACCAGAGGCCTACGGCCCAAGTTCAAGTGGCCCAACACCAAGAAGAGGTCTCTCTGGCGATCCTGACCCGAGATACAGTGATCCCTGACCAGCTTCCAGCCTCCAACAAACGTCTGTAGCCTCTATCTGGAGGGTCCCCGCGATCACGTCCAGGAGATGGTAAGGAAACCTGACGCCAAAGGACACCCCTGCACCCAGCACTCCACGGCCTTGGATGGCCCAACCAACAGTGTCCAGGCATCCCCCAGCACCCCAACTTACCTCTCAAACTGGTGGTCGCATCCAGAAAGTCTTCATGCTCGAACCTGCAGTGATTGTTGCATCCTGAGAATCACATTTGAAAAGAACGGGCACCAACGCCAAAACAGCCCCTTGCATCTAGCTGACCCTGTGCCGCTGTGGGTGCACCTTGTTTGCTAACTTGAAACCCCACTTTCCCGTGAGCTTAATCCTAGAAGCTTCGCTCCCACAACCTGTGGCCTGTCTGTGAGCAGCCGCGAACCGGAGGCCCCCTGTCCCCCAATGGATAACATTGGGCCTCAGCACTCTGCACCCGGCTGCCCTAGTTCTGCTGAGGGTGCTCTTGGAGTGCATATGTAGAGTTGGAAATTCTATGAAAAATCATACGTGTGTTTTGATAGCACATAAAATTACCTTAATCCGGGAAATGTCCCAGTGTGGTATCTATGCATACAACCCTGAGTAAGAAAAGTAATCTAAAAAGTACTACAACAAATACTCACGAAGTAATTATAAAGTAACTGTACAGTAATTCTAATTGTTTATGAACATTTGACTTACCATGTCCTGCTTGGTTCTAGCAATAAAATGCAACTAAATAATATTTTTATACAAAACAAATTGATCAGAGTTCAGTCTTTGAGTGTGTGAAATCATTTCTTGCCAGAGTTTGTACAATAAATGCTTAACACTACCCTCTAATAAATCCTTACTGCTCATACACTCTACCACGAATAGAGAGAAAGGTATTATCTACTTTAACCTCTGAAAGCCTTTGGGGATCCACTGGAGTCTGTATATACTGTACCTTACTTTGGTATAGTATATATAGAGCCAGCTTCCTACAGTACAGTCCTCCTTTCTGCCCTTCTTTATCAACATCTCAAAAGGCACTAGCATTTGGATCAGATACTCCACAAGTTCCCATTTGTCTACCTCTATCACATTGGTTTTGGCAGTTGCATTACCTCTCCTTTGTAGTACAAAATAATTGATCAAATATACTGCTCGAATTGGCATTGCAACATGTAGTAGGCAAAGTTCCAACGGGGTGGTAGATGGCACTTCTTGTATGAGGACTTTTACAAGGATTCTGTTAGCATGCTGAATGATCCTCAGCTATTTCCTGGCTTTCAAAGAATTACTAAAATGAGTGCAAACCCAACAAAAAGTGACTAGCTTGCTATTGACTACTGCTTTTTTTTTTTTAGAAGTCCTGCACAATTTGGTTGATGCAATGTGCTAAACATAGAACTCTGATGTATCCTCCATCAGCCATGGCGTTGGCAATATTACAGACAATGTCAGTGGCAATAAATTGAATCCTGAGACCTACTGGACTGGTCCCATGTGTAGACTTTGGTTTTAAATTCTTCCGGTATGTTAGCTGCTGTATGCGTAATGCCTCAAAAAGTATCCACAATGGTGAGACCAGTGGCCAGTCTATGCTTAATCTCCTTGAAGGAGACCCAGTATGAGGTGATGCATATGTAATCTTTTGCTTGGCCACTGATCCACATGTCTGTCATGCGTTAGATAGACTGAACAGCATTTTGTTTCATTGTTTTGCCAACCAGTTCGACTGTTCCAGGATTTCATGGTGTAGTGATGGCAGAGCAACATTGGAAAAATGAATCCGGCTTGGAAATTTCTAGTTTGGACAGAGGGTTTCCAAAAATTCCAGTCACCCCCTATCCTTTCAACAAAAGCAAGAGGTCAACTGCCCACATTTTGACCAGCATCCCATTGTATAAATAGATGTTCTTATATGTTCAATAGTAAAGTGACTCCTTTCTGAACATAAACTTGATACTGGGTTGTTTACTTTTTTGTTAGGATACCTCCCCGAACAGGTATCAAGCAAGCTGTTTGGATGCTTCAAGGTGACTGTATCCTTCTTTTGCTTGTGCCATGCAGTGCTTGCTGTGGATGATAGATGCATCATATGGGCAACAGTCACAGGGCTGCTTTACATGAAGGTATCTTCTTCTTCCTCACCACCACCACCTCCTTCTACCAGTTCAACTTCTTCTCTCTCACCCTCTTGCCCTTATGGGAGGCAAGGAAAGACAGGAAATAATCTAATAAATTAATATAAAAATACCTGGTGTTCCTCCAGGGCCCATGGGGCCCTTATGAAAGGCTTGAGGCAGGTAAATATTGAATACATTAATTAAAAACACACACACACACACACACACACACTGATTCCACAAAATGCCAGTCACCGGATGGCCGGCAAAGAAGTAGGCATGGAGAAGAAAGAGGAAAAGGCTGCCTATGACACACACACTGTCTACACAAAACAGCCATTGCCACATGGCCAACAAAGAAGGAGGCATCGAAAACAAAGACAACATGCCTGCTGTACTCTTGCTGGCGTCCATTCCAACCTCTCCACCAACAAAAACGTACAGGCTTGCACAAATATACACACAAAATCTGTCTGGATCTACCCAGAGCGCACCAACAGTAAAGCAGCAACAATAAATTCGACAGCACAGCAAAATAGAAACAGTGAGAAAAGATTCAAATAAACTAAATAAAAGTTGCTGAAAAACAATTAATCTATCTTCTCACATGAACAAAAAGGGTGGACGAGAACATCGGCAGGGCAAAGGAAAATGCCAGGTTACTTGGGCCTTGACTCATGGAACCACCTTGACCCTGGCCATCAACAGGTACATGCAGACAAACCAAAACTAAATTTAGCTTAAATACAAGGCCATCCACAAGCCCTGAAAATATTAGAAATATCTTTGTATAAAAGTGCCTCTTTTAGAATTATCACAAACATTTTTTGACAGATTCTGTTGGTTTTTGGACTATGTATATTGGGATCCTGCTAATCAGGCCCAGATGCATGTGCCCTAACCCCTAAAAACTTGTAGGAACCTCCTTCTTTTTTGCCGAGATGACTGCTAGTGGGCGGTTGCTGACATGGACTAAGGTGTCAATTATGGGCTAGATTGGCACAAACCATAAGGGGCTTTGGGTTAAAAGGCTGACTGAGATTCTGTCCACATATGCAAAGGTTTATCTCATGGTGGAATTTAGAATGAAGAAACTGAGAAATGATCTAATGATATGTGACTTAAATGCCCTGAAAAAGTTCACTTATTGTGAATGAAACGTGTTGACTGTTTTCTGTAACATTTGGAGTCCCTTTTGTATCCAAGCAAAATAAAGAAGATATGGAATATGCTAAATCCTGATTGTGTTTTCTTTATATGAACATGAACTGCTGGTGCACCACTGTCTGTATTTACATTACAATGTGGCCATAAGGTCTCCCCCTTGGGCAGCGGGTGCCTAAGGGTGTGCACATCAGAAGGATTATGCCTCAGGAATCATTTATTCTAGGACAAGGGAGAGTTTTGGTACATTCTGGCTCACTGCTCTGCTGCTTTTGTTGGAATATGAGTGACAATATGGTTAAACTCACGGGCATTCTGCTCTCCCTGATAAGAGCAGTGATCCATTTCATTCCCTCGGAAGCTCACAACTGGAATGTGCTGCTGATCCTAATTGCAAATACTGTGTTACACAAGCATCTACTGTGCAACTGTTAGAGCCCAGCTCACAACAATTAGTAGTATTTTTATACCTGTGGAAAAGCATCCCACTGTGCAATTCACGTTTTCCTCTTCTTTCTTTCACTACTGGGAAAACATTTTTCCTCATGGACATACCACTTTGGCTACAACTCCACGAAGTTTGAGGTTAATAGATTCACCTCCAACTTTGGAAGAGAGATTACTCCAGCACTTTGCTTCAGTAAATCTCGAACCATTTCTAGGGTGGTAAAGGGTTGCAGAGAACTTTGTGCATGCCAACAAAGTCATAAGTTTGTGGATAATTGCAAAGGCTTATAGTACAGCACTCCTTAATCAACCTACTTTCCATGTCTTGCATGTAACTAACCACTAGTCATTCCTGCTACACAGTTATGGAGTATTAAAAACATGTATTCCTGTCAGGTATCATTTTGTGGATATGTGACGGTCATAAATTCAGCCATTTTCTCATGTAAACATGGGTCTGCACACTGATGGAGCGGGTTACCAGCTTGGGTTACTCACACATACCATATACTCACTTGGGCCCATAACATTCATACAAGTAAACTAGTAATAACCCGCTGTCATCAATTTTGTGATTTACCTGTAATTTGATATTCACCTTTACCAAATCTTACCAACTCGATCTCTTTGTCAATAAATTTCCTTTGCTCAGAGAATTAGGTTGCTGAGTTAGTTTAAAGTAGAAATGACATTCACTTTACCTTTGAAATAACCACAAACTCGAAATGTTTTAAATCTTTTTCTAATCAATTATTTTGTAAGTTAAAGATCAAATACAATGTTAACATTGAGATTCATTTAGGGGAGAAATCAAGTTTAGTTCATTAATAAAATATCAATAAAGTATTGTGAATGACAGTACCTGTAAAGGGATGGAAAGAGAACAGGTACAAAGGCAGATTTCACAGAATTATATTTACCTAGGGTGATAGATGAACCCAACTCCTTGAAGATGGGCCAGACGGAGTCCACCAGGACAGGTGGAAGACAGAGGATCAGGGCAGGTTCAGAACTAGGAAGGTGACCTCTTCTATGTGCACTGCCAGCGTCACACCCCTCTCTGGCACTACTCTCCTCGATCTTTCTTCCGCAATTCCTCTTCTAGATAATTGGTTTATCGATCAGTATTTCGGTTTCTCGAGCAGGGTCTCTAGCATCTGCAAAGTCTGAGACAGCGTCTCGCACAGCGTCTGTGGCAGTATACGTGTCGGGTTAGATTCAGAGTCAGACACAGAACTAACTAACTTACCTCAATTATACTATTCTGTGTTTGTGTACCACCTCCAAATGTTTCAATCTCGTGTTTTCCCCTATTTCTGATTGGACAGGGCAAGGAGGTGAGTTCATCACACCATACTAAAAGTAATATTTTCTTAGGACCATTGTTCTATGTTTCCGCCCCTTAATTTACTTTCCCAAAGCTTTATTCCCACCCGCATTTCATATTACGATCAATGCATTTTGAAACATTATTTTAAGTTTCTTACATTTTCCGGGTCAATAGGTTGAGTTCTCATGCATCTCTGTCCAGTGTGGCCTTGGCTGTGTTTCAACTATGCCATCATGGTTTCCGGCAGGTTTCTGTGCGCCTGCGCGCGAGTCAAATGGGGTAGGGATTTCAGTCACCCTCTGAGGCCCAAATATGAACTAATAATAAAGTCAGAAAAAGACACGTTAGAATGCGAAAATAAATGATTTCACTGTATACCACTTATCTCTACTCTATCCCCATTTACTTATTTTAATCTTTCACATTAGTGTTTAGTAGAACTTATAAGGTTTAGTTTAAGCAATAGCATGCACCTTATCATGTGAGTTTCAAGCGGCCATATTAAGAGCTATTGCGCAGCTGCAAAGTTTTTCCCCAATCACAGAAGACGTCATACCACGTAGATGTAGTAGACGCATGCGCAGTGAAGTTCCCTCGTTTTTGGCGGCCATTTAAAGACACTCGGGTCACTTGTTAGTAATATACATATAAAAGTTACCCCTAGATACAGTATGTCATGTGTAGTGCAATATTAGTATTTACAAAACAGATTGGTTATGTGATTACATGTTATTTGAGAGGATTGCATACAAGCAAGTTTCTTTTATACAAAACCTTGCTCCATCAATCCCATCTCTGTTGGCATTTCATGCCATTACTCATTTCTACTGACGCAGATGCCAACTTTAGCACATCTCAATTTCTTCTTCAACCCTTTCATTTTTTTCTTTTTCCTTTTTGCATTGTAATCCTCTAATTCTTTTGTAAAAATCTCCTTTTAATTCTTCCAGCTGTATTTCTTCGAATTTTCTTTTCTTACCCCTGTCATTTACTTCATACCTCTTTCTCCCTTTGCAGCATTTGTGCCAAAACATTATTGCTAATACTAATAGTGTTATTCCCATTATGGACAATATTATTTGACCTAGAATACCTTTGCCTATGTTGGAAAACCAACTACCTACGTTAGAAATACTATTTGTCGATTTCTTCCATACACTTTCAACTTCCAGTGGTTTTAACTCTTCTTCTAATTTCGTAATATTTTTAATATATCCTCCAATTTTAACACTTCTATCAGGAATATATGTGCAACAATGTTGCGTTTTCAATAACTTACAGACTCCGCCCTCTTTTGCCATTAATATGTCAAGAACAAGTCGATTTTGCATAACCATAGATCTGACTGCAACTAATTTGGTGTTAATCATCAAGAATCCTCTAGCTGTGTCAGTAGATAATCGATCAACTACTGTAGACAACTGACACATTTTCCGTGAATTTAGAAGAACTCCCACTGAAGGCATCAATGCACCAAAAATGTCACCTACTATTTCAGAAAAACTAGCTTTTTTTACACGTGTTAGTCCATTATTGTCTTCATTGCTTCCAGTGATCCTTTTAACATGATGTACTTTAGGGGACATAGCAGCATGGGTCTTGCCATTTGCTTAATGCTCTTCTTCCTCAGCCCATTTAGGTATCTAAGGTTTAGGTTCAGAAGCTCTTCTTTGGAAATCCTGTCTCCTTGTTTCAACTAAATTCAAAAATATTTTCTCTTCTTCATGTCATTTACAGGTTAAATTGTGCTTATGTGCTTCAGCTATATCTATTGCTTTCATGGTTAGAATATATTCACCCATAAATTGTGAATCTCTCGTACTAAGGACAGGGTTCATGCTCTTTCGCATAGGAACTTCGGAAAAATTCACATCTTCATTAGAATAATAATATTGCAATTTCCCTGTTCTATAAAATAAGCTTGCTAAAACACTACATGAAATAGCATAAGTCAATGATGATATGTTACTCCTTCTGCTACAGATGCGGGTAATTTCATACACATGTAACAATCACTAACCTCCATGTTCTCTACATATTGTACTAACAAGTTTGTTAAAACATTTAAGTCTGTATCATTCCTACTCACAGTGTGATGGACATCTAACTCATCTGGTGCTTCTAATTCTACCCTATTTCCTTTAATGGTAGCTACCCTGTCATGTGTATTAGTGCTATTCTGTACATTTGTAATCATCAAATAGGGAATAACCACTGTTAGTACTAACCATATTATCAGTACTAAAAATATGCTACATATACATATTCTACAACATTTCTTTACACAATTCGGTTTTCCAGCAGTTCTATTGTCAGCCATTTTCAAAATGGATAAGAAGATTTCTCTTCTTTACTTTAGTATTTTTACTTTGTGACAGAATATAAAGGGGAAAATTCTTTTCAAGTTGGTCTCACTTCTTCATCAATTTGTTCCACATTTAAGCTTTTATCATCTTCTCCAATTATTTCCAAATTCTCGAAATCTTTAAGAATAACGTACTTCCATTCAGGGCCTTTAAATGTATTATTTATTATTTTCAATCTTGGGCTTCGTCATTTTGGTGTTTCAGTTGATGGTCCAGATTGACTGGAAACTTTGTTTACTTGCTCTGGTTCTTCTGTTATGGTTTTAAAATGATATTTCAATCTCTTGATAACACCAGGCCAATTATCACCTTTTCTGATTCTTTTAGCTTGCACTGCACTTTCACTTTCTTCAGGTGTTCTTTTATTTTCATTAGTTTGTGGCACAACTTTATTATTTTCGCCTTCCGAATCTCTTTCTACCTGACCTTGTCCAGGGCTTATTATCTTAATGTCACTTGCCTGGATGCGTTCTTCTTCCCTAGCCTGACCCTGTTCAGGTTCAGTTTCGATTGTTTTTTCTTCTTCTTTCACCTGAACTTGTTTGACTTTTCCTGTCTGGTCCTGCTCAGGTCTTTCTGTTTCTTGATTTTCTTCTGCCTGAACGTGTTATCTAAAACCTAACTGTCCCTCCTCAGACTCTGGGGCTGTGACTTCAATTTCATCTGTCTGAGTAGATTGCACTTTCCTTATCTGATCCTGCTCAGGGTCCCTAACAATTGTGTTTTCTATTTCCTGAGCGCGCTCTTCTGTACTTATCTGATCCTCACTGTTTTCCTGACTAGCTAATCTAGTTTGGCTTCTGGTTTTTACAATCACTTCTGGTATATCTACTATTGGGATCCAATCATCCTGACTGGTGCTCGGTTGTTCTTGGTCAGCTATTTCAGGATCTATTAATTGGGATCATTCAGCTGTGCAACCTTCAGCCCCCTCAACTGCTTGAGTCAGTTGAGGTTCTTCCTTGTCAGGTGCTGGTACTCTTTTAGTATGGCTAGCATGAATCCAATTAGGCAAACCTGCACACTTTACTGCTGTTGTTGTAACCAATATAACATGATGTGGTTTACCCCACCTTGGTGCTAGGCACGATTCTTGAGTGTGATTCTTCACTACAACCCAGTCACCGGGATTCAGATCATGCGCGTTGGTTGGCTGCCTGGGACTGCGTCTTCTCCAACCTGGTGAGATATAGAACGCACAGCCAACTCTTTGCAATACTCCAGTACCAAATCATCAGTTATATTCAACAGCTTGTGTCCTGGTATACATGCCTGCCTCATTGCTCTTCCCATGATTATTTCATGGGGACTCATTCCGGTATTCTTGTCTAGAATACTTCTAAGTCCCATCAGAACAAGAGGTAAAGCATCAGGCCAGTCCAGTGGAGTGGATGCACACACCTTTCCCAGCCTTGACATAATTGTGCCATTCAATTGTTCTACCACTCCAGATGCCTCTGGGCGGTATGCACAGTGCAGCTTTTGTTACATTTTAAATGCTTCACAAATAAATTGAATTATTTCATTATTAAAATGAGACCCTCGGACTGATTCAATAGTTAGTGGAAAACCGAAACGAGGTATAAGCTCTCTCAATAGGAGTTTGGCCACTGTCAAGCTGTCATTTCTTCTGGTGGGGTATGCCTCCACCCACTTTGAAAAGAAACAAACGATGACAAGTACATTTTTTAATCCTCGACAAACAGGCAACTGAATGAAATCAATTTGAAGTCTTATAAAGGGACTTTCAGCCTTTCTGATTTTCCCCATACAAACTATTGTTTTCTTGCCTGGATTCATTTGTTGGCATGTCAAGCATCTTTGGCAAGAACTCTCTGCAATGTTCTTGAACCTTGGATTAACCAATCTCATCTGAACAGTCTAATCATTGCATTTCTGCCTATGTGGGTGTCTCCATGATACATCCTAGCCATGGGTGCAAACATACAGTCTGGCAATACAGGTCTTTCATCTAAGTAAACCCATACACCGTCTTCAGCCCTTCTCTTACAACCAATTTTCTCCCACTCTTCTCTTTCTTTTGTCTCTGCTTCATCTTGCAGTTCTCTTACTTCCCTCCATGTTTGTAATCCTGAGAATAGCATAAGTTGGCAGCTGATTCCACAAGTTTCAAGTTTCCTGTTTACTGCGATTCGATATTTTGCGCAGTGTTGTGCAACCTGGTCAGCATAACGATTTCCTGCAGTCACACGGTCATTTCCTGACTGATGTGCGACACATTTTACCACTGCCACTTCTTTTGGTAATTGTATTGCTTCAAGCAATTCTTTAACAAAATTTCCATTTTTAATGGGAGACCCTGAAGAAGTCAGGAAGTCTCGCTGCATCCAAAGTTGGCCAAAGTGGTACACAACCCCGTAACCATACTGACTGTCAGTGTAAATGGTTACTTTCCAATTTTTCCCATTTTTGCAAGCTTTAATTAAAGCTATCAATTCGGCTACTTGTGCAGACTTGACTCCTGGTAAATAGGATGCTTTGACTATTCCAGCCAATGTACACACAGCAGAAGCAGCACTCAAACCTCCTTCCTCATGGCGCATACTTGAGCCATCTACAAAAAACTCATGCTCTGCATCTTTTAAAGGCTCATCCTGGATGTCTGGACGGAGTTTAGTACTGAGTTCTGTTACGTCAAGACATTCGTGTTCAGCTTCATCTTTCACTTCTTCATTGTATGGATCTGGTAACAAGGTAGCTGGGTTAAGAACAGTACATCTAATTATGGTTACATTCTCTGCTCCTAATATGATCCTCTCATATTTTGTCAATCTGCTTGAAGTGAGATTCTGAGTTTGAGTTCTTGTTAAAAGAGTTACAACTGCATGGGGAACGTACACCTTTACAGGGTGTCCCATCACAATAGACTCACTTTGTTCCAGACTCATGCATGTTGCAGCCACAGCTTTTAGGCATCCCGGCAATGCGGATCCTACAGGATCTAAAGTAGCAGAAAATTAGGCCACAGGACGTCGCATTAGACCATGTCTCTGTGTTAAGACTGAGAGGGCACAATTATCTCTCTCACAATAGAATAATGAGAATTCTTCCGAATAATCTGGCATCCCTAAAGCAGGTGCTTCACACAAACAATTTTGTAATTTCACAAAAGATTTCATGCTCTGATCATCCCACTCTATTGGGTCTTTTGCTCGTTTCTTTGTCATTGGTATAAAGGGTTTTGTCAGTAGAGAAACACCTACAATCCATTGCCTGCAATCTTCCATATAACACCAAGGAACATTCTTATTTCCTTTTGGGTTGGCGGTAATTTCATTTGTTTTATTATTTTTATTCTCTCAGTGGTCACTCTCCTTAATCCTCGTTCTATTTGGTGACCCAAATATTTTACTTAGTTTCTGCAAAATTGTAGTTTCTCAGGGGACACTTTATGTCCACCTTTGGCTAGATGGTTCGATAGGGCAATGGAATCAGTTATACAGTTACTCCTTGTTTTGGATGCGACCAGTAGGTAATGAATATTCTGTACCAGGACTGACTCTCGAGGTAGTACTAATGTCTCAAGACATTTCTTCAAAATTTGGTTAAAAATCAAAGGACTCTCTGTGTACCCTTGAGGAACGCGATTCCAAACATAAATACGATCCTCAAATTTGAAGAAAAATAAAAACTATCAGAATGCAGTGGGATGGAGAAAAAAGCATGGCATAAATCAATTACAGTAAACCATCTTGCATTCCATGGTATTTGGTACAAAATCACTGCAGGATTGGGTACTATAGGGCAACATGGTACAACAATCTTGTTTATCTTTCTTAAATCTTGAACTACCCTATATTTTCCGTTTGGTTTCTTAATGCCAATAATAGGTGAATTACAGGGACTACTCATGATTTCTTTTAAAATACCTTGCTCAACCATTTGATTAATTTCTGCTGCAACACCAACCTTTACTTCAGGACTTATTTTGTATTGTCGAGTATTTGGATAGACCGCACCTTCTTTCACTGTCACTTTAACAGGATCTACATCTGTCATCAACCCTACTTCTTTTCCTATAAAATCCCACACTTCAGGATTTACTGTTGTTTTGACCTCATCTGGTAAGTCATCTTTGGTCATTACAGAATATAATTCATCTACTTCAGTTCCTTGTTTTGCTAGCATGATTGTGTACAGTCCGTCTTCATCTGGGGTCATCTGGGGTCTGAATAGCAACACCATACGGTGTGCAAAATATGGTGCAATTCATCTTGCAGAGGGATAGGTTTGGGATGTCTGCTTTTCTCACAGTAGAACGGGTAGTACCAGTGTCCAATAAAAAGGTAATGTAATTTCCTTCTACCTTACCATCAATATATGGACCTGACTGATCTACCGGTAAGGATGCGCCAAGTACGCACTCCTTTTCCTCCCCTCTCTCGCACCGTCATTGATCTTGGTCTTCAAAATAATTATCCTGCAAAAGAAACTGCGATATTACATAATTTTCTTACCACTTCTTTCTTGGAATCCGGTGTCCGCACTGTACTTGACTCACAAAATTTGGCAAAGGGGCAGGTGGCAATTGACTCTGTAGGTTTACAACTGCTGTGGTTGACTCATTATCACCTCATTCTGCGTCCGTGGATTTAAATTTTGATTTAGGCCATTATTATTCAGTGTATTTTTACACTTGTTCTTCCAATGTCCCAATTTTCCGCACCCTTGACAAGGGAACCTTTTCTTTGCCTCTTCTTTACTTGGCCGCCCTTTTGGTTTACCCCCATTATTTTCACTCTTACCTTGCCCCCTTCCTATATTTCCTGCCTGTAGCTGGAGTTCTTGCTGTTCTGCTAATTTCACTTGAGCCCACATCACTTTCTCCTCTAAATTCTTTCGTCTATTGTCAATTTCATCTCCACAGTATATTGCATATTTTAAGATCTCATCTATGGGCTTCTCTTGCCAGCACAAATTATGCTACTTAATCATTTTGGATACTTCCTTTGTTAACCCTGACACAAACCGATACACAAAATGAGTCATGTCCTTATCCCCAATACTCTCAAATCCACTATACTGTTTGAACACCTGTAGGAGGCGCTCATAGTACGTATCTACAGACTCATCATTTTCCTGGGTTGTTCGATCTATTTTTATCCAATCTGTTTCTTTTGGGGGAATTTTCCCTTTCAAGAAAGTGATTACCTGGTTATATTTCTTCATAACCTCTTCTGACGGGGTTCCTGTCTTTTCATTTCTTGGGTACTCCTCATTAGGCCAATCGACTGTAATTTTACATTCAGTCCACAAATCAGCAGGCACCACTATGTCAAACAGACCATCCAGGTCTTTCAACAATACTTTCGAAACTTTCACAAACCTTTCAACCTGTCTATACAACTCCACTGGTTTTTCTCTCAATTTTGGGAAATCATTTGTAAATGATAAAATATCCTGCATTGTCCATGGGAAATGTACATAACCCCCTCCTGGAACTTCTCTCATTGGGTACAACCTTTCTGCCTTCTCTGTTTCTTTCTTTAAATATTCAGATGTCACTCGACTTCCTCCTTTTTCTTTGTCCATCGGACTTTCCATCTGTCTAAATCTCCTAATTTCTGCAATATCGTCATCAATTCTTTAACCTGCAATTTTCTTTCTGACATGTTCATGTTTTCCAAATCTTTATCAGAGAATTCTGCTCTATAAGGTTTTTGCAGTACTTTGGATCTCCCTATCTCTATTTCCATTTCAGAAGCTAAATTCACCCATTTTTCATGAAATATTTTTGTTTTTCGGGTTATGCTTCTGCAAATGAACAGCAAATCTTTCTCACTATAGGTGTTTAACCTATCCAGTCCTACATTCCCAGCTATCATTTCTTCTAATTCAACTCTTAATTTGAAAATATCTAATATTTTCGGTGGTGGGTTTGGTTTCTCTATTTTTTGTACCCATCTTTCTATTTCTTCTGGGGTTACTATTGTGGCACTCTTTGTCCCTGTGGATGTCTCTATTTGTACTTCTTTCGAGCAGCCTGGTGTGACTCTCCTGAGTGCGTCATTTATTTGCCCTCTTATCGGTAAGCCCATTAATGAAATCACTGACTCACACTCACTAGCTTGGTCATCAATTATTATTTTCTCTTTTCTTGGTTCAATGATGGGAGTAGTCATGACGGGTGTTTTAGGACAATTTGTTTTATCCCCATACAATGGGACAACAGGACCTATGGTCACTGGTATAGTCAGAGCTTCGGGATGCGCGTTTAACTGGGTTATTTTCTGTATTAATTTGTTTCTATTCTTATTTATCGCTTCCCTTTCTCTGTCTTGAAGTACCCTTTCCATTGTTTTCTCATGTACTACCTGTGGTATTAAAGGCCTATCTAGAACTGGGGCACTCAGGGTTGCTCTATTAGCTACTTCTTCAGAAGGTGGAGGATTTTTCATTAAAATATCTTCTAAATAATCATCTTCTGAGTCTCCATTACCTGTCATTGTTAAGTGCATTGTTTTCTCAGTGCATTTTCCTCCAACCTGTTCATCAGTCGTTAGTACAGGATATAATCCTTCAGCCACCATGGCTTGTCTCCACTGTTTCATCTGACTATCTCGGGTCTCACGGGGAAATTTTGGATAATACCTACTTAGGTTTCTGTTACTTCGTGATCTATCTCGCTCGAATGCTTCAGTCTCCCATTCTTCTAATGCTTCGCACTGTATTAATCTGGGTCTGGGTTCTAATTCATTCATTCTAGTGCTAAGTTGTGTAAAACGCTCCCGTTAAATGTTCCAAATTCAGGGAAAGCTAGTATCCCATCGTCTTTTGTGTACTCTGTCCAATTTTCTAACCATACACAGGTATGATAGCCTCTTTCTACTATCATGTATGATGCAGGCGTTTTCGGGGGAGGGATAAGAATTCCTTCTCTAGTTTTAATGGTTTTAGCCTTCTTGAAATAATTTTTAATTTTCTGCATAAATGACATTTTCCTCTTTTCTCCGTACATTGCGTGTGAATTCTGATTAAGATATTGTTCGTAAGCAAATCCAATAAACCTTCTCTCTGGACGGGTCCCTATTTAAGTTGGATCGAACATACAAGTTCCACTATCTATTATTATCCTTGGGCTTTCTATGTTTACAGCTAATCAAATGTTCGCTTTTACTTAACCACTTCTCCAATACTAGTGCGTCTCCTAAGCTTGCAACCAATCAGGATTTGTTTTTCATTGTGCGTTTAGCCAATACTAGCGCAACTCTCAGCAACGTCAGTATCACTCCTTACCACTGACCCCTCCTTTGCAATTTTCGCATCAGTCACACGCCCACTGTTCCAACCAATTCCAGCGCGGCTCTTTGTGACATCAGTGCAGCACCCGCAACTGACCCCTCCTTTACAAGGTAATACGGCAACTTGTTTTCACACAATTTACATTAATCAACAACATAGAAACATTCGCTACTTTGTCTGATCCTTCAAAGAATAGTCTATTTCTTTTGCTGCGAGTAAAAACCTTTCTGCTTATTCTTCACACACGAGTAAAACCTTTCCGCTTACTCTTCACACACTACGAGTAAAACCTTTCCGCTTACTCTTCACACAAGCATCAAAGAACCTGCTACTCCTTTAGTATTACCCTTTGTAGGTGATATAAGACCAAAGTTTCACCATCGAACTCCTTTGCTACCAATTACTCTCACTTTTATATGAAAGAAAAATAATCCCTAAATCAGTGCTTCTAGTCCTGCATAACTTTCAGCACCTTCCTGATCCAGACAAGTAACCTCACTGCATGGTGGCTTCCATTCACCACCTGCTATTCAATATTCCTGGGAAGGAGCAGGCGCGGGGTCACATGGGGAAGGTGGGTCCCGCGTCTTCACTGCCCCTGCTCTCCTGCCTCCGGCAGGAACAAGAAGCAAGCAGCCTACCTCCCCTTCTCTAAGCCAATCACAGTGCTCCAGTAGAGCGTTGTCATTAGTCGAGACGCCGCCCAGCCAGGGGATGTAGGGGATGGCATGTTCTCCATGTAGACTGCAATGCAGCCTGCATGGAGAAGTGCAGGGTGCGCATGACTGGTTTGGGCAGCCTGAGAAGGCCAACCGAACCATTCATGCGCACTCAGGAGTGAGCAAACCACTCCTGCCCTGCTGGGCAGATGCGCCCATCCCCGCCAGCAATGCGGAAAGAAACATAAAATGGTAATAACCAAAAGTTATTACCATTTTATTTTTTGGATTTCTTGCTCTGCGAGAAAGCAGTGGGGCGATGCTTCTCCACCCTAGTGGAGGAGCCACCCCTGGATGCAGACACAACCATCAACACACTCACTGGTCTGCATTCTATTGTATGGTGTCTCACGGGAGCTCTCTTCATAAACTTGGAGGGGAGGCTTCATCCTTACCTCGTCATACTTTCTGTAATGAGGATGGGAATTGTCTACAAACTGAATCCCTTGAAACCATTTGGCCCTTATCAGGTGGGTCTTACACTCAAGTTATCAAACGTTTTTCAGACG
Source organism: Triturus cristatus (assembly GCF_964204655.1). NCBI lineage: Eukaryota > Metazoa > Chordata > Amphibia > Caudata > Salamandridae > Triturus > Triturus cristatus. Next base: position 517,121,483 of record NC_140595.1, on the reverse strand, counting down.
ATCACCAGGTCCTGACGGAATTTAAATTATGCTGATGTAATTTGCATTATTTCAGGAAATTTGTGTTACACTTGTTATGCAAAATTCCCGAAATTATGCCATTATGCCACATCATGTACATGTCAAAATGATATTGAGGGGACAATGCTAACAACCGGAATGTGAGTTGCTGTTCTACACGGAAATTGCGTATTTTGCACTTTTTAAACCATGAAATACACCTTTGTCTCCAAAGTTGACACAAGTATGCATGTTGCTTTAAAATATAGTGCTAAAGGGAAGATGTGCATTTGGAGTAATTTCATTTTGTTTTCTAAAATTTCACATGATTATGCAAAGCAAATTATGTGAATTTCGCACACCTCTACCCATCACTTCAAAAGAGCAGTTGTACATCCCATTACCACAGGAGCCCAACAGCTTCCAAAAGTCTATGTCACATATAGCTGTGTATTACATAGCGTGCAACTTTATATGGGCTTTTTTGGGCCTAATGCAACAGCCCATTTTGTGGTCGCAAAACATGTGCTTCTCAAAATCACAGTGTTTTTGTGACTGGAAAATGGCTTTTAAACTCATTTTGTGAATGAGAAAAACATTTCTGTCTCGTGGAATGTGTTTACCAACCTGAACCAAATTACAATTAGGAAAGGGCATGATAGAGATCTTATCTCTTAATTGTGGTTCAGTATCTTATGTTTCAATGCCTTGTAAAGGCAAACAATTGAACAATTAGCAACTCCACAAAGGAGGTTGTAACAGACTCACAAACAGAAGCTGTCTCATTAGGACAACTTTAATTTGGAGATCGTGTGGGGTGAGACCATCACATGGGGTTGCCAATAGTGTCCTGCTTACCTAATATTCATTAGGAAGGTCGCCCTCTTGCAACTGAAGATTTTGTGATACAGCCTGGTAGCAGAAAAGTCCCATTGCAAAATTAGTCGCAAAAAGTCAATGAGAATGCAAAAAGTCAATGAGAATTTGAGACTACTATTTGGGACCCACCTTTTAGTACGTCAAGCCCTTTATGCTGTAATGTTTTGAACTAAGTGCAAAAGATTTAGTTTTCACTCTAAGGCTTGGAAACTGGTTCATGCATGACTACTTAGATCTCCGAAGTCCCATTATCAACAACCATGTCTGATTATCTGAAGCATGGCTGTCTTGCCAGTTCTATTTCAAGTGCTTCTCCTAATGTTTCATAACCTGTCTTGCAACTGAGCCAACTGTGTAGCCACAGACAGGGAAGGAGTTGGTACTATGTTTATTTAGGTATTTTTGCTACCTATGTTTTAACTGGAACTATTGTTGCAGCTCGGAAACCTGGGTAACGGGAATCAGGACAAAACCCCGTACCTAATATCCTCCCTTCGTCACAGACCAAATATCACATTAACACATTCACTCCTACAATCATTGGTGGGGGCCCATAACACCAACATTCACACTTAGCTTCTCACTGGTCTGCACTTACAGGAGAAATGATTGTTCCAAGCGCTGACATTAAAGGAATACATTATAAACTATAGAGAGAAAATTATTTACACTTCTATACACTAATATCCTTATCTCTACACATCGTAAACCTAAACATTAAGATACTCCTCCCACGTGATTAATGGATCATTTAGTTGGATTGGTATTGATGATTTAGTCCCGCTAAAACATACTCAAAGATCCTGATCTATCCTCTTTCAATAAACGACCAAAACACATTTGCTTGTTAATCAATATTTATTTTACTTAAATAATGCAAGATTTTAGTTCCATCTAATAAATTTTTTAATCATTACGCAAATCACAGAACACCATCTTTACATATTCTGGCTATCAGTCGTCCTCTAAGTAATCAAATTTTGTCGTCAGCACGCTACAGTCCCAAAGATTGGATCAAGGACCAGCGACGTGCAAACATTGATCAGTGACCATAGATTTTTAGGAAGTCCTCAGTTCATCAAGAAATTGGGCAGCAATTCAGTCTGTCAAAGATTCAGGAACGCAGCCGTCACGTAGCGTCACCGTCGTCTCCGTCAGCAAAAGTGAAAGTACGAGCAAGCCCAATCCTCTCTATTCTAACATCATTTTATAATGAAAGTAAGGACAAGAAGATACATTTTAGAAAATTTGGGCTTATCCCATTGGTTGGTTGGGATCGTCCGGTGAGGTTTCACACAGTTCAGGAGATTAAGTCATTTTACATGTTCCATCCGGTTTTTGTAAAAGTCCTAAGTCAAAATATTTGGCAGGCTTCCCGTCGTTACCTTGCTTGGGCACATCGGGTCTAGGGTCATGTCGAGCCCACTGTTACATGTTGTGGCGCAGGCGCACTTCGCCCGAAACCTCGTGGAATGGTGGCCATCTCGTCGTGTCAGTTTAGCGGCCATCTTGGTTTTAGGCCCAAAGGACAACTTAAGCGAAACAAACACAAAAAAGTAATTAATACATAGAAATAATGAATAAAATGTTAAACCCTCACTAATTCCCCTATGTGCTTGTAATTATCTAGCGTATAGCGATATTTAAAGCGTTCATATTCACCCATTGATGTCATCTGGTGCGACATTACGATAACGTCACAAAAGCAACATATATCATGCGATATTCTATTTTTCCTAGTATTAGTATTCGTACATATGTTAATTACAAATTATTTTAGCCATGCAAAATGCAAATCCCACGTGTATTTCGTACATTAGTAATGTTGGTTAAACTTCACGCAAACACATTAATAGTATTACAATTAATAGATTATTCTAATTAGTATAAACATGCAGAATAGTGGGGGTATACAAAATGTTGTATTACCCGCTCCATCACTATTGGCATTAAGCATTTACCTGCCTAAGTGCCCTTCTGGTATAGTTTTGCATAGGATCAAGTTGGAGTGGCAATCTGCTGTGCTATTTAAAATACCTTTAGATTCTTTCTCGATGATCCCTAGGTCAGAGCACAAGCATTAGGCTATTTGTTAATCCTTCTCATAGTTACCCTGCATGAGTGGTGTAGCAAGAAATGCAAAACATTGACACATCCCTGCCAGCGGCAGCTCTTCTGCTAAGGTGGAGGAGCGTCACCACACTGCTTTTGAGCAGTGAAAATTGGAAATAAAATGATAATAACAAAGTTTATTATCGATTTATATTTCCGTGCTTACTTCCTGCAGTGAGCCGAGGACGGGGCCAACCATTCACGTCGACACAGGCGCAGAAAGGAGAGGGATGGTGGCACTGCTTCAAGTGCACATGACGGTTTGGGCGGCCGTCTTAGGCCCGCCAAACCGTCATGCGCACTTAGATCACTCCACCCGAACTTAGTGAGAGCCTAACTATGGCGCTCACACCAATCACACCAATCACGGCGCTTCTCTCATGCTAGGTAATACCAGCATGACAGCAACGTCTGAATTTGCATCGGGGACTCTGGGACATGCCCGGAGTCCAGGAGCAGGGGCCAGAATAGCACTGACGCTGCAGTATGCACGTAAGCATTATTTTTTTAAATTATTTTCTCCCCCTCTGCCTCGCCACTTAAATGCTACAGCAGACCGCCACTGGTCCCTGCTTCTCTGCCCGTGAAGCGCGATTGGTCCAACCACACTGCATGCAGTGAGATATCAGCATCCACAGGCTGCACAGTGCTGCTTGCTGCCGCCACCTAGTCTTTATTTAAAGATATTTACAACACCAGTCCACACATAGCCACAATCCTGGCCTATCACACCACAGAACCGGCCCACACATAGGCACAAAAAGGGCCTCCACACTGACCTATCAGACGGGCCCCAGTTTGCCATGTAGGCCTCTCCGACCCTAGCAGTCAATTGGTGAAAACGACCCCGAGGTTAATTGTTCACTGCTTATGAAACACTCATGCACCAACTGCACGCCACAGGACACAATGGCTCTCCTGCTGCAGCGGCTTGCCAGTGGCTGAAGATTTCCCTCTTAATGCAGCTTTTTGCAACAAGACAATTTCGGGACCTCGGCCTCGTAAGTCATAACGAAACACCAGTCCTGGCCTCCCCTATCCTTCCCTTCATCATCGTCAAACTGGGTTTGATTTGTTTTAAAGCTTTCTGATAGGCTCTCGGCTCGTTCTCCAAACTGTAGCCAAGTTGTTCCGGGACGTAATATATGGCCTCCTTTCATTATTTTACACTCTGTTTTCCAAATGTGACATCTCCGGCCCCGCGCTTCCTTCTTGCATCGTGCAACCACTGTTGATTCAGGGACGTCGGGGGACCAATTGGGGAGCGTGGAGGTCAAAGTGGAGTCTGGAATCATTTTTTATGCTTGACATAAAAAAGGCTCGGTGGATTTCCTGCTGCGAACAAAAAAGGTATATTTTCTTCACATGGACGATCCTTCCCCGAAGTCCCAGGAAGTCCTTAAATCCACGCGTAAGGAGCATGCAAAAAAAGCAACACTTCCAGATATGTGGTCTTTGAGAAGGGCCAGTGAATAGCCGCGAACCAATTTTTCTATGACAGTTGCATTATCCAGCAAGTGCAAGTTCGACATTTGCACCACCTGTTCGGTGCAAAAGCGAAATTTTACACGTCAGTGAAAATGGCATTGCAAAAGTCACCAGTGAAATGTATGTAACCCGAAAATGTCAGTGAAAAACTGCACCAACATCAGGGCAATCAATGTAATCTATATCGATTTTATTTAATCAGCCTTGCATGAAACATTGAAAATCGTAGATGCCCAATGGTATAAAGTTGGTGCTTATATTATTTTGCATATGTATGACGCACACATAAATGGCAACATTGCATGGCAGGCAAGTGGGATATTAAAAAAAAAAATGGGATAATGTAGTTTCCCGATTGACTTAGACTGAAGCAGAAGCAATCTGTTTGAATCAGTTTATTTGCATGTATATGGTGGCAGACAATGAAAATTTCATTTTTTGCATTTTAATAACATAGCGCTAACGAAAACAGCTCGAAACTCTTATTTTTGCATGTGTTATGTAAAAATGCCAAAAATTAAATGTTGAGGCATGTCACTGTCAGACCCTCTTAACCCCCCCCCCCCCCTAAAATAAAAGGCAAATGTTCTGGCTCAAGATATATATTTTGAAGCTCAGGCTCCTTTGTTTCCATCAGATCATGATTCGGCAATCCGAATCAGGTATCTGCATGTAGGAACCAGGAGGCGGGAGCCTTCGAATCGATCCCGCCTGAATTAGGAGGGTTGTCGTGTAATTTGCACAAACTACTATTGGTAAGCCATCACAGGCCTTTTCAGAAGCCTGAGAGTTATTTTGGGTTGGTTCTGAGATTTCTATCGAAAACTGGAGTCTGGTTAGTTTTGTGGAGGCCTACAGTCACTGAAGTGAACGACAACGAAACTCTGTTAGGTCAGTGTGTACCCACGCTAACGCAGTGAGAGTTGATGGGTGTACCAAATTATCTAAGGCATATAAACTTTCATTGCCTGGCAAATTAAAGTGTTTTATAGGTGGTTGGTAGGAGAAGAGCTGCTGGAGCCTAAAAGTCAGTTTCTTGCAAATTTGGATTGTTTGTGTGCTCAGAGGTCTGTGTAGTGGCAACCGTTGAGTGTAATATAACAGCACACTAGTGTGATATACATCTGAGGTATAGTAAACTCTTTAAAAAGGCAAACTGTAATATAAAGTATACTTCAAAACATGGCAGGATCAAAGGCACTACTTTATGGTTTATTTGATAGAAACAGACATTTTAAAAGCACTTTTTGATTTGTTAATTGGTCAAAATAAAAAAGATTCAGAGACTGTTTTAATGGGATGGGCTGAAGAATTTGCCATACTATTTGTTTCTAAATAGAGTCAAATAACACATTTTAAAAGCGATATTCAACAAAAGAATTACATAACAAAAAGAATCTCAGCGAGAGTTGTAATACTGGAGCTGATTCATTTCTTGATAAGCTCATGAGAGATGGTTTTGTGACTGGACCACAGATGATACTGCAGCACAAGTAAGTTCTATGTAAGTGGCAGAGAGGCCACTTATCAGATCAGGAGCTTTTGGCATATCAGTAGCTTCATTGATATGTCTCCCTCCCTTCGAAAATCTTATATCCACTCTCCTGGAAAGTGCATGAGACAAATGGATTTTGGACTTATTTCAGAGGTGGAAATTCCAGTTGCCCAGTTACAACTGGTTTCTACTTGATCCAGTTAAGTTGCCACATTTGAACATCTTCTAAACTACTATGGAGAAAATTCTAGTTGTTTTCTTTTAAAATTGGTTATTGCTGTTGATTGGTTTCAGCTACTATTTATTACTTATGTGAGAAACTGGGTTGTTGATTGAGGGGATGAAACTCTATGCAAGCAACAGCCACAAGTCTTGTCAGGTCCAGTGTAGCAGGTCAGCTGGGCAGTTGCAGAGAGGCCTCTGGAGTTTGTTGTGTCCCTGTAGTTCAGACAAGGAGGTCAGTCACCTGACCCTTGGAGTAACTTCAGCCTTGGATGAAGGGTACAGGTCCAGTCTTCCTTCTCAGCATGGGGACAGGCCTCAAGGAGGAGGTTAGTCCTCTGGCAGCAGGGTAGTCCTTCCTCTGTGGTATCCACAGGTCCAGGAATGTACTGAAGAGTGGGTCTGAGGGTCCCATTTATATACTTGGTTCCCACCTTGAAGTTCAAGAACTTTCTGGAGTCATCCCTCTAGAGCAGTGTCTGGAATGGCGTGCCTCCCTTCCCTAGACCCAGTCTGTCTGCAGGCACAATTAGCTAGTCCTTTGTGTGTGAGCTGAGGCAGTGTCTTTGAAGTGCAAGTGTGACAGGTGACAACTCTGCCACTCTCATCAAGCCAGGATGGCCCAGTCTGCCAACACTCAGACTCTCTCTATTGTGTAACTATCTGGGAGGAATATACAAAGGCTAACTGCCAACTGCACTTAGTCATGTGACCCAGGAAACAGGCTGCAGGCACCAAATGATTAGGACAAGGAAATGCCAACTTTCTAAAAGTGGCATTTTCAAAATTTGGACTTACTATTCATATTTACCATTAGAGAGGGTTTTACATTACAATTCTTCAGGCAGCAAATATGATATTCCTGCCTGCTCCCAAACACAAATTGTACTTATTAAATGGAATAATGTAACCGAATGTTATCATAGAGGAGAGGGAGTGAAAAACAAATTTGAGAGTTTGCAAAACTTAAAAGTACCTGTATAACTTTTTAAGTTCAATGTACTCTGCCCTATGGGCTGTTTAGGGCCTCCTCTAGGAGTCACTTATACGTATTAAAAAAGGAATGATTAGGTCTGGCAAAAGGTTTATTTGGCAGGTCGAAATGGCAGTTCAAAACTGCATACAGGCTGCAACAGAAGACCCCATATATGTTTAAAATAGCAACTTAAGTGGCTGTCACAATAAATGCTGCAGGCCCACTAGAAACATTTAATTTAAAGACCTAGATACATGTAGCACCACTTTACTAGGGACATACAAGTAAATTAAATGTGCCGATTGGGTGTAAGCCAATTGTACCATGTTTAAAAGAGCGAAAACAAGCATTGTATCACAAGTTAGCAGTGGTGAAGTGTGAAAAAGACCTAAAGCCAATACAAAAAGTGCTGAAAACCGAAGGGGGGAAGGCAAAATGTTTGGGGGTAACCCTTTAGGGTGGCCCAGGTCAAACACTTCAGCATAAATCCCCTTGTCCTCTCTAATGGATATATAAATCAGGTAATGTAAATCACTTGGCTGACTCAGTCTTGTAATTCTTTATGTAGAGCTTAAATCACATTTATGCAGTTAAACTTTAACATTAACTTTACATAATCCATCAAAATATTCAATTCATTTTAAAGAATTAGATTTTTAAACAAATTAAATTGCTCTGCAACTTTTAATTTCTAAATCTCAGGCAAGCACAAATAATCCAATCCTTTTACGCTACTTTCTCCCGAGTATTGTCAAAGCCACTAGAGCAGGCTTAAATATGATAAACAGCATACCTGCATGGATCATAATGGGAACATAATTTGTATATGCCTATATTTATTTTAGAAGTGTGTTAAATTCCATAATTTCCTTTCACGTAATTATGCAAAATTTCGTGAAAAGGATGTGAAAATGTGTAACTATGCAAAATATGGGGTTAATTTGCCAAATTTAAATCTGCCATTTTATGCTATGTTTAGTGCAAAATGCGTCATTGCGTTATTTTGGCATGTGAGGAACAAGCTTCATGCTAAAACAATAGCACAAAAAACACATGTGCTGTGAATAAGAGTTGCTCATGTTCCATCCATGTGGGCTGTTCTAGCGCTCCTTCGATAAGATGTTTACCTGAGTGGCTCACAATTATGCTAAGTGGTATAGTTGTTATATTTCACAGAATTTAACAAAAAGCTAAAAAAAATTGCTAATTAGGCTGGCTTAACTGATTTTTTTTCACCCAGGCCTCATTCAACTCATTTTCTTGTCAGTGGTGAATCCGCTTAGCAAAACTGTCTGGAACATTTGTGTCTAATTGTTGCATAGGGACAAGGGGCCTGGGATACGGGATTATGATTAAACACAGGAGATTTCAAACTTAAAAGTTGCAAAACAAATTAATTTATCAACAAGCATAATTTGTTAAACTTGTGATCATCTTCATAGCTTGAATGTTTGGATGACCCTCGCAAAGTTATTGTTGAAGTTAACAGTATAAATGTGAAGCAAGGTCTGCGCAATGGGACTTTGAGTCAAAGGCAGTGCTTAATTTGAGCCAGTGGTTTCTGGTGCTCACCATCGGCACTTAATCATCTACACCAGGGCTCTTCATGAGCACCAGTAAAGAACATTTATGGTAGGCACGAGAAAATTAAGTGATTGCCCAGAATCACAGGATGTTGAAATGATGCTGAGACTCGAACCTGGTTCTCCAGCTCCGAAGTTGGAAGCTCTGGCCATAATGCCACATCCTCTCCCTACTTTCATAGTTAGTAGTTGGTTCTGTTTTAGGTGGTGCTGACAGGAGAAATGGTCTGGTGCAAGCTGCCTTCTGATGAGAGCCCTGGCACTTATTTTTTTACAAATTAACCACTGGTCAGAGGGACTGAGTCAGTCAAGGGCTTTTCCTTACAGAATTCTGGGTTCCCAGTCAGTGAACCAGTCTTTAGCACTCACCAAAAATATTATCACAGAAAAAAGATGAAAATTCATGTAACACAAGATTGCAGCTATTGTTTGAACAGACGGGCATGTTTGATAGGTACCCACACGAATTTCCATTAGGCTTGCCAATTTAAAATCCGGTGAAGGGCACTTACATTGATGGGTGAATAGTTTGAGGTTCATTTGACAAACATCTCCCCTAAATCATGAGTGGGAGGTAGTTTAGGTAAGGAACGTTTGTAGTATACTGACTCTAACACACTGATCCTTCCTATGAACCAGCAATGTGTGACTACTTTACTCATTGTTGGCACACAATACTATCGGCTTCTTGCCAATTTCTAGTCTTTCTCTAGTTGCTTTAAAAAAAAATGACTTAATTTTGTGATGCTTACTAATTCCTTTGTGTTCTTAAAGAAGTTCAATTTCAACATGCAAAAGAGGCGCGTGCACTACCCTGTATATATGGATTTTATTGTGTGGTTAATAAAAACCATTACAATTTTTTTAAAACACATAAATAATAGCACAAGGTATCTTAAATCATGATGAAAACACACATAGATTGTAACGTCATTAGAATCTAAAAACAGTCACATTGTTATTATTTCATGCTGACTGAGTAGAACAAAGTGCTAGTGTCAAACAAACCCAGATGAGCAGCGGTGACACAGTAAGGCAGAGAGGCTCAAGTACAAGTATTGGCAAATGGAACAATCCTCAGTTGGAGGGTGTTCAAGCCAAAGGGCACCGCCCGTGTCTAGCTGCTGGTACTAAATCAGGTGAGAGCGTCCATTCATTGGGTGATGGGTACAGACCAACTGATAAAACTACCACAAGGGCCATTTAACACAAGTTAAAATGCACAAGGGTCAGGAAGTAAACTCGAACTTCAGCATGGGGAAACAAACTCATAAACTACTCGTACAATGAGTAGTAGCAGCAAGTTATAGTTTGAGAGAGCCACCTGACCAAATTGCATAACAATAAAATCGCTGACATGTTGAAAGCACTCAATATTTGGTGAATGCCAGCCTCACTTAATGTGGAAAGAACCTTCGTACCGCATGGCAGTAATAATGGCAGTAGGTTATTAACTGAGAGTGTCCTCTGTCTGTATTGCATAACCATAAAAACACTGACCCATATTGAGACACACAGAGGCTGATAAGTGCCAACCGGACTTCATATAGGAGAGAGCTATCTTATAGCATCCAGTGGGAAAGAAAGCAGTGCCTCATGACAGTGGCCGGGAGAACTGCTCCCCCACAGTGTTCAAAGCAGAGGGCGGGGTAGCTCCGTGGCTCAAAGTGTCTGAAATCCCACCCGGCTGAGTCGGGTATAGAGGCGGGACTCCCCAGTGGCACCTCTGAGCAACTGAATCTGTTGAGTGCAAGGCATACGAATTTGGTCAGCAGGATGTTTAAGATGGTGTTATCTGGATTGAGAGAGGCAACGATAGCCTGCCGACACGTGGGAACTCCCAGTTTGTTCCATTCTCACCTTAGCCTGGTTTTACGCACCTCCAACAATGTGGGACAAAGCTACACAACATGATCAAGAGATTCCTCATACTGTCCACAACCCCTGAAGATTGTTCCTTCCAGGGGTCAATGCCAAGTGACGAGATGTTTCAAGAATGTCCACTCCCCAAACTCAGAGCCATAAATCTTGCCTTCAGGTGGTTGAAGTGCGTGCAGCTAAGATAGGATGTTTGCAGGCTTGTAGATATCAATGACCGCCCAGGCGTAATTTTGCTTTGCTAGGATGGCTCTGTCAGAATGGTATGACCAGAGGCGGCCACTTTTTTAAATTCCCAGTTTAAAGGCGTGTTGACTCAGATTGGCTGCTGAATGATCCTTCACATGGAGAGAAATATTGCCTTTCAATGGGAAATTGTACAGTCCAAAGCTCTGTTTTTAATATAGCCCAGTTAACGCAGTTAACGCAGTTCGTTCCGTGCGCGCACAGTGAGCACGCGGTGCGCTTCGCGCACCGCGCGCCCACTTTACGCAGTTAGTGCCGTGCACGCACGGTGTTCACGCTGTGCTCTGCGCGCACCGCGTGCCCACGTTACGCGGGATGGGCCATGTACGCACAATGCGCTTCGCGCACCGTGCGCACATGGGGGACATATTATGCGCTTCGTTGTGAAAAGGTATTCATTTGTAGTTTCCTTTATATTACATGCCATGCACAAATGGTGCCCTTCGGGCACCATTTGCACACGGGGTGGGGATAGTGTGGATAATGTTTTTTTTTTTATTAATTTTAACCATACGCGTACGGTAAGCGTAATCGGCGATTTTTCGAAAAAAAATTAAAATTGTTTTTTTGGCCTTGGGGGTTGTTTGGGGACACCTATATCGATGCTGGGTGGTTAAGAACTGAATATACTGCCCCTTTAGATGGTTTTTGTCTTTGTTTTTGCTGCCCCCCTCAGAGTGCGAGAGAGAAAATGGCGGCCGCCGCTTCCTGGTTTCGACCGATTCGAATGTTTACTTAGATCGAACAGCCAATCAGAATCGCGCTCGCGCACGTCACCGTACGCGTACGGTAAGCGCACCGTAAGCGCACCATAAGCTGGCTCAGATATATATATTGATTTAAAGGCTATTTTCTCAGAATCTACTGAACAGATTTACACCAAACCTACAAAAGGCACTTCCTTGACCTGTAGACTACCTCTCTGCCAAATTTCAAGGAACTCTGTTCAGCCGTTCGTGCTGTAGCTGTGTCTAAAGGTCCTATGGAAAAATGCATGGGAAAAACGCGTTTTGGGACCCCCCTTTTATCTCAGCCCCCGCTTGACGAATCCCCCCGAGACTTTCAGGGTAGGAGCGGAGCGTAGCGCCCCACCTATTTTGAAAATTTCGCGAGGATTCGTCGACCGGCGCCAAAGTTATTCAAAATAGAATGTTGCGGTTTTCCTATGGAAACAGGGTCCTAACTATAACTACCTACTGGCGACTGCCAGTAGGTAATATACTGAAGTATATACAAGAGGTCTCGAATGCTCGACCTAAAAATAGTGAAAGAAGTGCCAAGATCAATTTGAAGCATGCACGCGGGTTGCCCTAGCACAAATCATATGGTGAGACAAGATGTGTGCCAAAAACTGTGGCAATATAGACTACTAATCTCTGTGACTGGCCAACGACAGGCTATGTAAATCACGTAAACACCCACAAAGGTGGCCATTTTACAAAGAAGTTTGGTCAGTCACAAAATGAGAGCAACTGGTTTCCGTATGTTTACCCTAGCACAAGAGCATTTCCTCTCCCGTTTTTATGCCCTTCTATAGCTACGGGGAAGTTTTCAATATTTAAATCAATGGGTCAGTGACATATTTCTCTGCTTCAACTTGTGGTTACAGTTGTTAGAGTACTCCTCCTGGTTTACGTTTACATAACTTAAAAACATTTGCATGCACATTTTGCCCCTGCATAGTTTGCTCCAGGCTTTTTTGTGAATCATCAACACGTGACAGTTTGTTCCTTGTGTGAGAGCAATTTTCTCGTGACAATTTCACCTCCCACCTCTCTGTTTTTTGTGAATTCCTTTTATTAATATTAACAGTGTAGGTTATAAACTGCAATCATCTTTTCTTTTGTAAGCAGAGAAGTTGAGGTTGAGTTAATAATCTCTTCCCAGCTGTAACTCGCCGGTATGCCTATAAAATGCATAATGAATAAACGTGTAACTAATTTCAAATTGCAATGTAAGAATGTTCATCATATGTTTAAAGTATGCAGCACGTCTACCTTACAGGTAAAGAAGTTCTGAAGTGGAGTTACGTTTTATTTAAGAATGCTCAACGTTTCGAAGTCCATAGCATAGAGTCCCAGCTTTTCAAAAGTTGTTTCTAAAAAGTTGAGAGCTTTGAGAAGAGCAAAGCTTGCAATGTTGAGTCAACCCTCATTGACTGTCTCCAATCTCAAACATCTGCCTACCTAAAACCCTAGCTACCACAAGCCCTTGATCTCATACCTTACAATTTGGTCCTTTATTGGTTTCCAGTTCCAGGATGTGCTGTCCTTCATCGGCAGGACATCCTGGGTTTGGAAAACAAGCGATTAGGGAGAGAGGCATTAGCAAATTTGGGAAACTTCAGATTATGCTAACGTCATAGTCTAACCTCATATGCCTCTGTTTATTATGTTGCAGAAATGTTTTATAGCTCAGCCATCACCATTTACGATTGTCCTACTGGATATCTACTACAAAACTATCTACCTACAATAACATTAAAGTCAAAATATAGACAACCATTTTATCGACAACCGTATACTTATCATAAAAACAACAAAAATATTGATTCCAAAATATCTTCCTATTAAAATATCTAATGTTAAAACATATCTAATAAAAAACTATAGATTACAGACATTTTTACGATACAGCATTGGGGAAAACGATGGATTGGGAAGGGTCAGATTTACTATTCCTACTCAAAATTAAGCGACTTGGGGAAAGCATTAGACTTGGGTGGGGAGGCATCAGATATAGCAGCTTCACTGCAAATGAAGCACGATTGGGGAAAAAGTTGGCCGCTGGTGGGGGGGGGGGGGAGCAGAGTTATTATTCCCAATACAAATGAAACAATATTGGGGAACGCTCTTTGGGGAGTACATTGGACTCTGGGGAGGGGTTAGATACTAATTCAACTCCAAACTAAGCCACATTGGGAAAGCACTGGGTGATGTGGAGGTCAGATACTATTCCCAATCAAAATAAAATAAAATTAAGGCAAGCGTTGAGCTCTTGAGGTGTCAGGTGTATTATCATAGCTCCAAACTAGGCAACATGGGGGAAAGCATTGAACTGTGTATTGGTCAGATTGACTATTTCCTCTCCAAACTAAAACAACAAAGTGGGGAAAGCAATGGGCTCTGCGGGGGTCAGGTTTGCTATTCTGACTCCAAACTAAGCTACATTGTGGAAAGCATTAGACCCTAGGGGGTCATATTTATTACTCCCACTCCAAAATAAGCAGCATTGAGAAAGCATTGGGTCCTGGGAGATACAGATTTGCTAATCCCACTTCAAACTGAGCAAAATCAGAAAGGCATTGTACTCTGGAGGAGTCAGATTTTCAATTCCCACTACAATGTATGCAAAATTGGGGAAAGTGTTGTACTCTGTGGGGGTCAGTTTTACTACCCACCCCCCTCCAAACTGTGTAACATTGGGGAAAGCGTTAACCTTTGCAAGAGACAGATCTACTATTCAGACTCCAAACTAAACAACTTTGTGAAAGCATTAGATTCTGGACGGGTCTGATTTACTATTTCCACTCTAAAATAAGCACAATTAGGGAGAGCATTGGACTCGCGGGTGGGGGATAGGTGGGGTTTAATTCATTATTCTATTTCCAGATAAAACAAAATTCGGGAAAGCGTTAAAGTCTGGAGGGGTCAAATTTACTATTCCCACTACAAACTAAGTATCACTAGGGAAAGCATTGGACTCTGGAGGCATCAGGTTTTCTATTTCCACTTTAAACTAAGCAACATGAGGGAGAGCATTGGATTCTGGGGGATTGGGGGAGCTTCAGCTTTACCACTTTCACTCCAAACTAAGCAACATTGGGGAAAGCATTGGACTGTGGTTGGGGGGAGGTATATTAACTATTTCCATTCCCAATTAAGAAACGCTGGGGAAGGCATTGGACTCTCTGCGGTCAGATATAATATTTCCCTTTGCTAACTAAGCAGCATTGGGGAAAACACTGCATGCTGGGCGGGGTCAGAATTACTATTCCCACTCCCAACAGCACACAATTGGAGAAATGTTGGACTCTAGTGGGACTAGATTTACCGTTCACATCCAAAATAAGTAACATTGGGGTAAACTTTGGACTCTGGAGGAGGATATTCTATTTCAGCTCCAAACTAAACAACATTAGAAAAATGTTGGATGCTGGAGATGTCACATTTACTGTTCCCACCTCAAGCTAATCAGTACACTGGCAAAAGTGCTGGACTCTTGAGGGAGTCAGATGTACTGTTCCCGCTCCAAACTAAGCAACATTGGTGAAAACAGTGGACTGTGGTGAGGTCATGTTAAACTCCAAATTTAGCAACTGAAGAAAGCATTGGTCTATTTAGGGGTTAAATTTACTATTGCCACTCCAAGCTAGCAACACTGGGAAAAATGTTGGACACGAGGGGTGATTAGATTTACGATTGCAACTGCAATCAAAACAAAACTTTGAAAGGTTTAATCTCTAGAGGGGACAAAGATACCATTCTTGCTCCATACTGAAGAACAGTACACAAAAAGATAGTCACAGTGGAAATTATTCACAGTGTATCAACAGCCAATACATGGTCAAATAAAAGAAGGAAATATGACAACACCAAGAAATATCATACAGTAAAGGAATGTGATTTAATCGATTAGGAAACGATTGTCAATAGATCAGTGATTCACAAGATAAACTGTATTTCACATTCTGCAAATTTAAAAAGCAGGTGCAAATAACGTGAGGTGAAAAGTGCTAAAGGTGGGATCAGTACAAGTGGTTGTGCAGTGAAAAGGTAGTGCATATATATATACATCAACATACAATGGTAGGAAACGTATCCAGCCAGATTTCTGGCACACACAATAAATGCAAAATCATAAGCAAATGATGCAGTTAATATTTCACTGTCATCCAGGTTTGATTAAGAAGGAAAAGAAAAAGTCGACGTTTCGACCCCTGTGGGAACCAGCCAACTGTGCGTCTTGGAGGTGGGATCTTCTTCAGGATGGGGGGACAGGTGAAGGAGGGGGGGCACCAGCATCAGCAGGGATCCTTCGTGCTGGCAAATTACAGTTGTGGGCCTGTGTGGCTCGGAAAAATGTGTAGACTGTACAACATAGGATCAGAGTATTCTATGGTGGACTGAAATTATGCAGTCAGGATGGCACTAGGTTCATTAGTAACCTGTATCTCTCTGGGAAGCGTTGAAGAATCAGACAGCTAACGAAAGAACGTCAGGAAAAGCATTGGACTCTGGAGGGATCAGATTTTCTAATTCTACTCTAAATAAACATCATTAGGGTAAGCGTTTGTTTCTGTGAAGGGGTAGTTATACTTTCCCCACTCCAAACTAATCAACCTTAAAAAAGGAAAAAGAGTTAATAAAATAAAACAAATAATACAAACACAACAAAATAATTACTCATTTAAAGTAAAAAAATACTTCAATAATCATTTTGAAAAAGTATCACCTAGAAAAGTATTATACATATAAAAAATACTAAATGTAATTATATTTGATGTATACATTTTCAATAGGAATTGAATTAGCAGAATGTAATTTTTAATTTGAACCAATTATTTTTTACATTTAAATTAAAACAAATTAGAAACAAATCATTTCCTCTGCAAATGGAAAGAAATTGGGTAAAGTGTTGGACTTTGAAGGGATCAGGCACAATATTCCCACTCCAACCTAAACAACAATGGTGTAAGTGATGGACACAGGGGATGTCGGATTTATTATTCACACTCAAAACCTTAGCAACATTGAGGAAAGCATTGAACTCATGGAGGGTCAGCTTTACTACTCCCACTCCAAACTAAGCAACATCTGGGAAAGTTATGGATGTTTGGGAGGTCACGTTTTACTATTGTCATTCCAAACTAAGCAACACTGAGGAAAGTGTTCGAGAGTGGGAACAGTCATATATACCATTCCAACTCCAAACAAAAATAAATTCGGGAAAGATGTGGAGGGGCAGTTATATATGATATTTCCACTCCATTCCAAACAACATTGGAGACAGTGTTGGACGCTGAGGGACATGAGATTTACTATCTCCTCTCCAAATGAAACAAAGTTGAGGTAGCATTGGACCATGAGGGAGTGAGGTATGTTATTCCAGCTACAAACTAAACAAGACTTGGGAAAATGTTGGATGCTGAAGATGTCAGATTTATTACTCTTAATCCGACCAAAACGAAGTTGGGAAAGCATTTGACTCAAATGGGTCAGATTTACTATTCCAAAAGCAAACTAAGCAACATTAGGAAAAACCTTGGATTCTGGAGAGGACAGATTTACTATTTGCATTCCAAACTAAGCAACACTGGGAAAAGTGCTAGACTCGGGGGCAGCCAGATTTACTATTCCCTGTCCAAACTAAGCAACATTGGGGAAAGCATTGGACTCTGGGAGTGTCCGATTTACAACCCCTACTCCACACTTAGCAACAATGGGAAACATTTGGACTCTGGGAGGGTCAGATTTATTATTCTCACTCCATCCTAAGTAACATTGGGAAAATAGTTGGACACCCAGGAAGTCAGATTCACTATTGTTACTATAAACTAAACAACACTGGGGAAAGTGAAGGACACTAGGGATGGTCAGATATTCAATTACAACTGCAAACAAAACAAAATTTGGGAAAGCACTGAACTCTGGTGGGAGCAGATTTACTATTTCACTCCAAACTAAAGGACATTAGGGAAAGTGTTAGGCTCTGTGAGGAGAAAGATGGATTATACTTTTCCCACTCCAATCTAATCAGTGTTAAAGGGGGAAAAGGTGCATAATTAAAAGTAAAGAAATGAATCAGAAGCTTATTACCTACTAAAGTTAAAAAGTAGCCCAATAATATTATTTAGAAAATAAGACCCAGATAATAATTATAAATATATTTAAAAAAATTAAAAATATTTTACATATACATTTTCATTAACACTATAACTCACAAAATAGATTTTTTAATTTGAACCAATTACTTTTTTTCTTTAAAAACATTGTTTTAAGTTCAGAAAAATAGTATTCCCACAGCCAACAAAATTAATTTGGGCAAAGTATTGGAATGTGAAGGGAACAGATTTTCTATTGCCACCTCAAGCTAAGCAAGATTGCCGTTAGTGGATCGGCGTAAGTGTTGGACTGTGGTTGTGAAGGGTCAGATATACTATTCCAACTCTAACCTAAGCCAGATTGGGGAAACCGTTGGATGCTGGGAGTATCAGATTTATTATTCACTCTCAAAACTAAGCAACATTGGGGAAAAGTGTTACCGTGTTGGACTCTAAGAGAGTCAGTTTTACTATTTCCATTCCAAACTAAGCACCATCAGGGAAAGCAATGGATGCTGGGGAGGTCACATTTACTATTGACACTCAAAACCAAGCAACATCAGGTAAAGCATTTGACACTCGGGGTGTATATATTTACGATTCCAACTCCACGCAAAACAAAATTCAGGAAAGCCCTGGAGTCTGGGGGGTCAGATACATTATTTCCTCTCCAATATAAACAACACTGAGGACAGCACTGGACCCTGGGAAAGGGGGAGGATCAGATTTATTATTCCCACTCTAAATCAAAAAACATTGGGGAATGTGTTGGATGCTGGAGTGGTCAGATGTACTCTTCATTTCATTAGAACAAAAAAAAACAATGGTAAACTAATAAAACATCAAAAACTGCACCAATAAACACACATTTAAAAAAAATTGACAAGATCTAAAAAACAATATTATAATAGGTTGCATAGTATTAATAAACGAGGCATTGAAGCTCTTTACTAGCGGTTCCGAAACCTAGAGTTAAGTGTTAGTCCAGTGTTATTGGGATTGTCCTTTTTCGTGCCAGCAAAAAAATCCTTGCATTCTTTCCAGTTTCTTCATGGGAGAATAACTTAATAAGAGTTAGGTGTTATCATTAGTGGGGCATGGAAGAGGTATGTGAGTTCATGCAAAGGGTTAGTGGCATTAATTGATGAATGTAGAAAAGTAGGATCTGCTTCTATGGTTAGCCCCACTTTTTGCCTGGTGCTATGCTGTTTCTGACTATTCTGACTGGGATCCTGCTAATCAGGACCCCAGTCTCTGTGCTTTCTCCCCTAAATTGGTATGGTAAGTACTTAGGTACTTCCCATATTGGATACTGGTGTGACCTTATCATTCCCTAGTATATGGTACTAAGGTGCCCAGAGCATGGGTACACCAGGGGTCCCCCATGGGCTGAAGCATGTATTATGCCACCCATGGGAGACCACTCAAACTGTAACTACAGGCCTGCCATTGCAGCCTGTATAAACTGGTGCTAGCACCTCTTATGAAAGATATAGGTTTCCCTATATCTAAGGTCACTACACTTAAAACCTTTAAGTCACTCCTAAAGCAGGCCTTTTCAGTCCTGAAGGCAGGGTGGTCGGTTCTAAGTGTGAGGTGCCCCTGCATGAGCAGGACACCCCTACAGCCTACAGAGTCCATTCTCTCAGGCAGTCGGTGTGACAGCCATATAAGATATAGAGGGGCACAGCATCATTACGCGATGACCATTTCAAAACTGGCTGGAATGAACCCTATCATGTTTGGTATCAAACATGTTGGAAAGCTTCTCCGAGAGGCCCACAGTGCTCCCTGTACCAGTCTTCTAGAGCAGGACAGCACAACATGGCTGCTGCCACCCAGACACACATATCTGCACTCCTGCTGCGGAGCCAAGCTCAAGCAGGGGAAGGCGGAACAATAGGTATCCTGTCACAGGAAGGTGTTGCCACCTCCCAAACAGGGTTTAGTGTATTGGGGCTGGGTGGGAGCCAGTGCCACTCACTCTGCTTGAAGGGCACATTTGGTGCCCTCCTTGCATAGTCCAGTTCAAACCAGGTAAGGGGGCTGTTGGCTTCCACTGTGGTGCAAAACTGGACAAAGGACATGGGAGTATCCTCCCCACTCTCCGACCCCTCCCCTGGGAGGGAACCCTGAATCATCCCAACCCTTTCCTTAGGGTACTTAAGGACTTACCTGAGGGTGGGACCCTAGATTCGCCGTGTGACAAGATTCATTTCAAGACATCACTTCTACTTTGACCGTCTGGGCATGCTGGGCTTCACTGAGCTTTGTTCTGGGCATCATGGCTGCAACTGGGAAGACTCCTGCTGCTCCTGATTGCGTTGCCTTGCTTGTCTGCTGCAATGTCCATGCCTGTGCTCCATACAGGAACCTTCCAAGGCCTGTTGGCATCCAAGACACCTTAGGAATCTCCCTTGAAGTAAAGGAGTCACTTACCTACCTCTGCAAGCACCGCAACAAAGCTGACAGGTCTGCTGATACTGGGCTCCCATGGACTCCAAAAGGCTCAGCAACACAGGTGGTGATTCTTCACATCCCTTGAGGCCTGCCCTGTCCTCTCACCAAGTTTGACACCAATATCTCTTGTCGGCGCCGCAGGAACTGAACCCCTGTGCACCGCGTTGAATTGCTCTTGCAAAGGCTTGTTGGCTTCCTTCCATCAAGATCTTCGAGCTCCAAGTAGCCCCCACCTCAAGCACCTCCAGTGATCAAGATCTTCATCCTCACCACATCGCTTGCATCGTGGGCTTGCTTCTTTGGTGAGCTGCTCAAGGTCTTCTTGCGACTCCAGTGCCTCTGGCCTGTGGGCCCTTTTGAGGGTCATCTTTGAATTCGGTGGGCTCTCCTGATTGCTCGGGCCTGCCCTGACTCCCCTGTTTGTGGTGACTCACCTGGACCTTGCCGGTCCCGACACTGCACCTTCTTCGCTTACCACGTTGTTTGCCGTTGCCAAGGTTTGTTGGTGCTCTCGACGGACACCGACCCCTCAACACTCAACATCCGATGTGGGACAGCTCGTAAATAGCTTCTGGTCATCCCCAGAATTGCCTGGACCTCACAGCTGCAGCTCCAAGGTCAACGTCATCTCTCCTGCAGCACCTGACATTGGTGGAAATGCATCACCCGTTCCTCCAGGTCACTTCAGAGTGGCATAGACTATGTCCCTTCTGCTTGCAGGTACTTCTCAGCTTGAATACACCTTTTGGTTTCACAAGACATTTTCACCTTCTCCAGCAGCGGCATCTTCCTGAAGTCCTCCATTGAGTTCAAGTGCAGTTTCCGACGCCCCTTCACACCTATGCAACCGGCTTCCCTGGAATAGGTAACCTGATTCTTAAGGTATCCACGGGTGGGGTGGCTCTCCAGCCTTCTGTCTTTCATGGGGTTTCTTCAGGGTCCACTGGGAAGGGTCATTCTTCTTTAAAATTGCAAACGTGACTTACCCATTGACTTATATTGAACTCACTATCGTGTTCCCACTCTGCACATGGCCTCCGTGGGGCTCCTGGTTACTTACCTCGGGGGGTTCCTTGGGTCCCCGGTACTTCTACGTTTTTTGGGTATAGTCTTGACTCGATTTGTGGTTTGCATACCACTATCTTAGTATATGGTTTGGTCTCCCGCTGGTGACCACTGTGTATTTCGTGCTACTTACCTGTTTCTATTGAAAAGTATTGTGTGCATTGTGTATATCTCCACCTAGGAGATATCTGTATGCATTAGTGAGTGTCTTTTAATGAATACATATTTTTATAAATACACTGTGTGGTTCTTTTTCACTTAATCTCTATAGGATTATGTTCTGGTAAAACCAGCTGCTTTACACTCCTTCTGGACTAAACCTGAAGGCTGCTCTCCACAGCTACCACTAAAAGAGCTTTCTAAGGTTGTCTAAGATCACTAAAATCACCATAAGGGTTGTCTGCATTGGTGCAGGGTGCCCACTTACATAAGTGTTCATCATATACCAAGCCAGCCTCTTACAATGAGCTAGTGGAGGTTAGGTATTGTTAGGTTGCAGAGGTGCGGATTTCAAAAAGGGCAGATTGTGATCTTTGAAATGAGTTGTGCAAAAATTGCAGAAATACATTAGGAGAGATTAAATCCAAACATGGAAGTGATTTAGAAAAGGTGTGCTCAGAGAGAAAATGGCTGTAGAGAATGGGAAAGGGAGAAGAAGGTCATTTGGAAGGAAAAAGAGGGGAGACCATTAGAGAAGTAAAGATCAATTTTTCAAGGCGGATTTTATAAACATAAAGGATGCTTTTTGAGACAGCATGCAATTTGAGGATTCAACCCTGATGGAAGCAACATTATTTGCATGTGACTATAGATCCATATTTTGAACTTTTGATAGGCATTAGTATTGGGCAAATAGTCTGTGCAGTGCTAGGCTCCCTCTCGACCACCACTTCAGCAAGGACAGCTGATCAACTCAGTAGTTTGAAGCTTAAAATAATGGATGGGTGAAACCTTGAGAGAAGACTCTGAAAATGCTAGAGCAGATGTCTTTTCACGGTTGGCACACAGAATTAATTGTTAAGCAAAGTGGGATCCATTTTGGACACTTCTGGTTTGACATGGCACAAAATGTAGGGTAGAGTACAGTTTCTACAGATAGTGTATTTCTTACATTCCTGTGGCTGGTGATCCAGACACTGAAATTCAATGAAGACTTTCTTAGCAGGGGGTTGTTGATTAGAACTCCTGGAGCACTGCCCTTGTTGTAACTGGTAGGAATGAAACTGCAGAATCTGTTCTGTAAGGTGAAAGGATTCACTTTATGTCACACATTTTGTCTCCCTCGATCACACTTTAATACTTCGACAAGATTGTTAAAAGAAGAAAAAATATTTACTTGCCATTGCTATTCAAAACTTTAATATTATGGTACCCGCTATATTATGACTTATATATGCTGATGTGTCAGTCTGTTGATATGCTGCAAGTAGTACCAATAAAGTTGTTCCCAGAGAGGATCTTTTGGCATTTGTCTTGAAGTATGTGTGCTGTCTTATGGCCTACAAAGTGGGCTTCCCGAGAATGTCTAAAAGTGATAGCTCCTTCAGATGGCTACATGGGAGGTGAGGATATGAGATGTCATACATACCTTCAAACCCAAGTTGAAATGTATGTGCTACATGGATGAATTGAGATAATCTAGCACACACTGTGTGCCTGGGTTAGTATATGTGTGGATCAGATTTGGATGATATGCTTTGCTTTTGTGATCCTTCTTCTTGTCAGTGGGCAATGTTGAACAGGTTAACCCCAAGTGTGGGTGTGCAAAATCATGTATATTCAGTGTAGTGTCAGAAAAGTGGCAAAGAACACTCAATGCTAATTCACTCTTTCTATGAAAGAGATGAATAATGTACTTCCCCTTTTTAAGACACTTTTATGGAAATTATAGATGTACACTATAATAAAGACAATGTTGAGTTTTTGCCCTTTTGCCATCAACTAGCCCTGCATGTATACAAATCAAATAAAATCACATCAAATTAATCTTTATTCGGATTAATAAAATCCATAAAATGATTGCACTGATATAATTTACAAAAGAACTCAATAAAAAATTCGATATAAATTCAATAAAAATGATCTCATAACATGGACAGTTAAATGTCCAGGTGCAGGGCTGCAACTACCAGGCTAGACGTCAACTTGATGATCATCAAGTTAAAAGGCATTATCAAAAACATCAGAAGAGGGATAGTTAATGGACTATTCATTTTCATATATTAAAAGGTCCAGGTATAGCAGCTGTTTCCTTCTTTAGATGGCATAAGAGCCAGAAACAGAAACTCAATGGCACAGATTCACAGTATTAAGAGTACAGATAAAATTGAAAGCATCTTTATAATAAATACAAAATTTCATTTAAAATCAATGGCCGCAGTATTAGTTTCCTCAGATCCCTATAAAAGTTACAAAAAGATAGGATGTAGTCTAATTGGACTTGCCATCACATGGGCATTTGGGTAACTTTTGGTAACATTCCCCTGCATGTACACATAGGTATAACTCCGACCTGGAAAATTAGAGATCAGTTAAGCTTCTTTTAATAAGTCTGTCAAAACCTGATGTTTGACATCAAGATTGTTAGAAAATCTGTGTTTTTGTCTGATCACCACTTTGGTCTGCTGACCGGTATAGATGGATTTTGAACTCCGCACACTGAGATTCTATTCTGCAATCCCCAGTGTATGAGCTCTGACCCCTAAAAATGATACAATTGGCTAAATGCAAATTGGCAGTAAGGTCATAGCATATGGTGCAGGAAAATGCACCAATGACATGGAAAATGAAATGTCACCTGTGGACTACACCTATTACGCCATTCACTTGGCTGTTAAGGAATTACATGGCTTCAGGATTACACATGTAACCTGGCTGCTGCAGCTTTTAAACGTTCGGGCAAGCCAGTCAAAATAACCCTTTTTGATAGGAAGCAACCTAGCCTTTAAATAATAAATAAGTCACCCCGTATGCAAAAGCGGAGCATGCAAGAAATTTGTGTTGGCTTGTTCCTACAGTGACTAGCCAACAACAGCTATTTTAATTTTAAAAGGTCTGTAGCTGATCCTATAAAAGAAACTAAAGTGCAATTAAAATACAATGTTTTCTACCTTTGGTTTGGGATAAGCTACAGAAATAATTTTATTAAAATTCAAATTCAATGGTGAAGTTGGATTTTTCATAAATGTAGAGGAAAAGGAATGTTTGAAAAGTTATATTTAGCCTGCCTGAAGCTTTAGTCCGTTAATTAGCATTAGCCTGTCAGCAACTGTCTTCTGTATGTGCTTTTCTTTTAATGAGATGTGAAAACTGCTCCCAAAACAGAAATAATGACTTATGATATTTAGCAGAAAAGCCTGGGTGTGAAAACGTGATTCATCCTCCCTCATGAAGGACAGTCAAGGTGGATTCAGGAACATCATTTACTTGAAAGGAACCAGAGGGAGGCCTGCCCATTCACAGATAAGGGAAAAGAAGCCTTTTGATCTCAAGGCATAGTATAGCAAATTTGGCAGCATCCCTGTGGGAGGACAGAAGGGTACTGCCATGTTGAAATTCTCTAAGACTAGTGCACTGACTAGTTTGCAGTAAGGCATGCAGGTTATGCTGCAAAAGAAAGAGGGATTGTCCCTGAGAACTTTGTCCCTGTTGGTTTAGGAGAGTCCAGTAGTCACCGGACCCACTGACTAGTGAATCCCACAAACATGGCACTTCACCCTCAGTACTTAAGAACACACCTAGACTTGCAAATGAACAGAATAGGAATGGACCTGTGGTCTCCGATCTTTGTGAAGGCCTAAAATACAAGGCCTGCCTCCACTTGTATCCAGGTCTGAGAAGTGGACCCCAAGGTTCAGTTGTTAAAATTCCTGTGCAGCTGTAGGAACACAAGAAACGTTTTTTTTTCTCTAGAGTGACCAGCTGACCAGTAGAAACTTGACCTGGACCCCACTGGTGGTCTATACTGGGTTGAGTCTAGGCCCCTAAGTGCAGTCACTGAGGTCCTTGGAGCTTTAAAATTGATCAAGAGAAACTGGTCCAGAAAGTCTGGAAAGTTTGGACTTTCAAGATTGCCAAGGCTTCAGCAGGACATTGCTACAAAAGTATCTAAGTTCGAGAGGACTTCGTTGGATACAGTTTCAAACTTACTTCACTGGAGGATTTTTAGTTCCAAAAATGAGACTAAGTTCAAAGGTAGAGATCTGGACCTGGTGAAGTATTTGACTGACTAGAGAACTTTAGTAGTGGTGCAATTTGAATTTTCCTGCTTGAAGCTTTTCTCACCAAAACCAATGGTACCTTGTCAACCATAATCAGAAACGCCTGATTAGCACTTCATTTTTTATTGCTGCTTATTTGCCATAAATTTAAAAAAATATATATTTCTTGTTCCCCTTATTGGATTTCAATCATTTTTGTGTAACTTTCTTCTATTTAAAAATGT
Organism: Triturus cristatus; assembly: GCF_964204655.1. Taxonomy (NCBI): domain Eukaryota; kingdom Metazoa; phylum Chordata; class Amphibia; order Caudata; family Salamandridae; genus Triturus; species Triturus cristatus. The sequence continues at coordinate 517,095,812 of NC_140595.1, read as the reverse complement.
TCTTTATTTATAGAACTTAGGTGTGGGATTTTTTATTGTATTGTGTGTTAACTTTGTAATTATTGGTACTGATAAAAACGTTGCACACGTTTCCTTAAGTTAAGCCTGTCTGATCTGTATCATAGGTATTAGGGGTTGGGCCATTTTTTATTTGTTGAACTTTTGTGTAAGACCTAACAAGATTTTGGACTTATTAGTTGGGAAGCACTCACATCCTTGCCAACAATAACCAATTTTCTTACAAGGAAGATGCTCTAACCCTGAAACTTTAGACAGTGCTTTCAACTCATATGCACATTGTTCCTTAATGTTACCTCCAACCCTAAACAATAATATGCCATTAATAAACCCCTGTAGTGCGCCCACCAGATATTTTTTAATTGACAGATAGACAAGCGCAACTTGCTCACATTGAAAACATAAATATTTAAAGATTGTATATAAATTATAATTAACTTAATATTTCAATTGGATAAAAAGAACAGTAATGATTAAATACATTTATTTACTTTAGAATTGCTCATTAGCAGTCTAAATCTTATGTGCGCATATGTAAAATATTACAATTCATAGCTAAGTAGATAAATCAGTTGCTGAAGGATGCTTAATGATTTGATGAGGCTAAAAGAAATCAAGGGGGATATTTACAATAAAATGTCGGGCATGGTGTTATTCAGAACTTGGTAACATTGCGCAAAAAGGGGCCTTATTTAGAAAGCGGCACTAAGCCATGTTAAGTGGCTTAAAACCGCCTTGTAAATATGGAGAAGGGGATATCGCCATCAGAACATCATTTTTAGAACTAATTAACTAAAAGTGACATTCTGGTGACACTATCCCCTTGTAAATCTGCTCCTAAATCTCTTATTTGTTAGTGTTAGCCACTGCGTCCTGTGTCCTGTGAGAAGAAGAACTGGCCATTTAAGCACAACTCATTAATTCATATCTTGATGTGCCAGTGTTGGAAATCGGGTTACTGGTTGAAGGGGGGTGAAACCCTACTCAAGCAGCAGCCACAATTTTTGTCAAAGAGATACACAAGCAAACCACAAATTAACCTTTGTCTAACCCTCTTTCAGCTTGGACAAAGCAGTTAGGCTTAACTTAGAGGCAATATGCAAAGTGTTTATGGAGCACTTCAAACAGTAATATTGTGAAAGCACAACATGAGAAAAATCCTGCATCAATTTAGAAACATAGTCAAATGTAATAAATTATTTGAGACCAAATTGACAATACTCCAATAAATACAACTGGAAATATAGAAATTTCAAAGATTTTAGTGAAAACAGTGCCTAGAAGCACAAAGCGCCAACTGTGGTTATCTGGTCGCACTGGCATGAAACAAAGTCACAAGCTCAGGCTGACCACGATGGAGCTGGATACAGGGACCCAGTTAGGCCAACTAAACAAAATACCTTAAATCCTGGTTACACACCAATGCTGAGTTCCATGTCAAGGATGCGTCAGGCAGCAGAGGTAATGCAAGTGCATGGTGTGGAGTTGCATCACACAGCAGAAGTTCTAAGAGGCTATGGTGCTGTGATGCAAGATTGTGCATCATTGTCGAGGATGCTGTCAACAAGAGGCTTGTGATGCAAATTCCTGAATCAACGATGTGTTGTGCACCAGCTGGTTCTGAAGAAGTTGTGGGGCTTGCGATGCACAGTCCTGTGTTGAGGATGCACCACACAGCAGCAGTGCTGATGAGGCTGTAGGAGATACATTGCGCAGCGGTTCCGATGCAGAGTTTTGTGAGGTGGTGCATAGCACTGCATTGGCTCTGCTGGGACCACAAGTGGGCTGGCAGAGCACTTTCAGTTCCACTTCCAAGGTTCCAGGACTAGGGTGGCACCACTTGGGGAAGTAGGATTCCCAGCAGAGTCCTGATGCTGGGTTCAGAGTGGCTGAAGCTTCTGAGTCTTTCAAAGGTCTGGAGGTGTACTGAGGAGTTGGGTCTAAGGGTCCCCAGAGGTGCTTAGAATTTCCTGGCCCCCTGTCCTGGCTCCAAATTGTCTGAGGTAACAATAAACTAGTGTCAAACCCTTTGTAAGTGTGCTGAGGTAGAGCCTTTGTGATGTGTAACTGTGGTAGGTGACAGCTCCTCTCCCTCATCAAGCCAGAGATGGCCCATCCTGCCAATACCTATTGCACTGTGTTTCGCTCTCTGGGTGCAATGCACAAAGACCAGCTGCCAGCTACACCTAGTCATGTGACCAAGCAAACAGGCTGCAGTCACTAAATGGTTAGGACAAGTAAATGCCAATTGTTGAAAAAGGGTGTCAGAATTGTGCTTTATAATCCAACTTTACCATTAGAAAAGGCTTTAAAGTATAATTCTTTAGTCACCAAACTCAACATTCCTACATGCTCCCAAATGAAAGTTATCACTTATTAAAGGCAATAGGTTAACCCTATGTGATCCTATGGGAGAGGTAGCGAAAAATGAGTTTAGGAGTTTTTAACTACAAAGATATGTAAAACCTAGAAGTACATGTCAACTTTTTAAACACACTGCACCCTACCCTCTGGGCTGTTTAGGGCCTACCCTAGGGTTAACATATATGCATTAGAAAGGGAGGTTTGGACCTGGTACGAGATTTATCCTGCCAGTTCGAAATGTCAGGTTAAAACTGCACACACAGGCTGCATTGTAGACCCAAAACATGTTGAAAGGGCTACTTAGGTGGATGGCACAATACGTGCTGCAGTCCCAGCAGTAGCATTTAATGTACACGTCCCAGGGACATGTAGCACCACTTTCTAGAGACTTCTAAGTAAACTGAATATGTCAGTTGGGCTGTGAGACCATTATACCATGTTTAAAGGATAGGGCACCAGCACTTTGGCACTGGTTAGCAGTCCTTAGACCATCAAAAAAAGATCAGAAAACATGAGTGTGAAGGCAAAAAGTTTGGGGATGACCCTGCACGAAGGGCCAAGTCCAACAACCAGCAACCTCTACTGCCCTTCACTGATCTATATTGTTTCTGCCCACATGTGATGTCCATTGCTGTTCATGTTCCTCTTCTTCACGCTTCTGTGAATCTCTGTGAGAATCCTTTACTCTTCGCTCATTGCATCAACAGTACAATAGTTCCTCCTCTATGTAGAATTTAATATTTACATAACATTTTGCTTAGGTTACAACACACCAGACGAATTCCTAAATTCCACATTATAGATGCACTTTAGAGCTTTACATGTTATGTTTCATAGGTTTACACCTTACATACACCGAAATCAACCTGGCCTGCATTTTGAAGAAGTTACCTTACATGCCCCAGTTTTTGCCTTATTTATAGGTAAGTTCTTCAATTGATGTGAAACTTCCAAAGCCATAAACTTAATTGTGGCCATTTTCATGTATGTCGATCAGGAAAATGGTGAACACCCATGAACAGCTTTTTATCTTGTTAACAAAGTTAGTTCTTTGAGTGGAAAGATTTAGGACCTCATTACGAGTTTGGCTGTCCACGAACCACCGCCTTGCCAGGCGGTGGTGTGGCGGTCTTGAGGCTGCAATATGCAGCCCCACCAAGCATATTACGAGTTTCCTCACCGCCACTTGCGACCACCATAAAAAGTGTGGCAGCGCCATGGGGTGCATGCAGGGGGGCACATCTTGTGTCCCCCTGTGTGCATGCATGCCAGTACCTGCACGGCATGGACCACAGCAGTCTATGCAGTGTAGGTACTGATTTTGACATTCCAATTGTGGTGCCTATTTTATAGGTACTGTCGTGGGATCGCCAAAGAGCAGACAGGAGAAAACTCCTAATCTGGGGAACGGTTCAGCCATGGGTTTGGCACACCACCAAACTCGCAAGAGGCCCTCAGTGTATTTAGAGGTAGTAATGAGGAGGAAACACCCTTATATTCAATGAGGTCATAGGAGGGGGTGCTTCCTCATGGAACAAATATTTCCAACATGGAGAAACAAAAAGGTGACACATGATAATCTATGCTTAACCTACATTTCACAATGCATATAGTTAAACCTGCTTGAAATATGCATACTTAAATGCTGTCCATGTGAGTACGTCTGGAAAACTGCAACTCTCATTGTTATACAGGAAGACATAAATAACTTACTCAGGATCTGAGTAAGGCCAGTAGCAATTCAACATCAGTAAACGCTAATCTTTGCTGTACTTTGAAATTGTTTTATTCCTTATCGCTAGTCCAAGAACTGTAAGCATGTTTTAGTAAGCACTTTATATGCACTTATCATCCTGTTCATTCATCTGTACTCAGTTTTGTAGCTTGCTGTCATCTCATTGCTGAAGCCCAGCAAAGTCTAAACATGTGTAGGATTGCTTGTGTTCCCATAGAAAAGTGGATGTTGACTTGCATTTCAACTTCACTGGACCCTTTTGAGGATTTCCATCCATCAGTTTTTGTAATTCTCATTATGGAACAGTAAGAGAGAGAGGATCGCTTAAATGTGAGCCACACAAATCAAACTGCACCTCACTGCTGAGGCCTCACAAGTCCAAATAATGTCTAGTGTTGCTTGTGTTTTAATAAGAGAGTGGATTCTGCACAGCATTTCAGGTCTGATTACCTTTCTGAGGGAAAGCCAAAACTGATTTAGAAAGGAGGGGGAAAAAAAGAACTGGAATGTAGCCCAGAGTAATTTTCAATAACTGAGATTAATTCAAGCCTGTCTTCCATTACTTTTTGTTCAGTACAGTAAATCAGTATTGCATAAGTTCAATTAAAAACCATGTACAATATTAAATATGGAAAATTTGATCTCATAACCGACCAAGAATCCAGGTAAAAATTACAGATCAAATTTAATTAATTAATCTTGCAAGGTAAGGAGCTTTAAGATTTTGTTCTGCTAAGGCTAAACATTTAATTATACAGCCAATGTCTCTATTTGCCCTCAATGCACACTTGACATAGGAGTCATTTTCCCCATTTGACCTGTTTCACAAAAGAGATAATATGAGGAAGAGGTTGTTCAGCTGTTGCATCTAGTCCTGATTCTCTGTTGTCTAATGTGTTATTGGATATTGTTTACTCATGCTCTATAGTTGACAAATTTCACTCCATTGCTGTGTCGCTCTTACGCTGTGCTGTCACCGACCCCATCCTAGTATTTCATTTGATACGAAAGTATTCCTAACGTTAAAAGAGGAAGTTCCTGATAGAATACAAAAAGACCCTGAATAAAGAATGATTAATCAGTCTCATCAAGAATTACAATAGAAACAATAATTGCATTTCATAAAGATTAAAGTACACATACGAGCAAAGGTCATCCTCACGGATAAGAGATTTGTTAGGAATATAACGGGTGAAAATCATGAGAAGTTACGTCATTGACTTTGACGCCTCTTTATAGACCTACAGTGCTTGAAGGACATTTAAACAGCTAGACAATATCTGGAAAGCACTATATTAAATTAATATAGGGGGCAGCCTCATTCCTGGCAAGAAGGAGAGCGGAGGGGAAGCCGTGCAAGCAAGGAGCACCACTGGGGGAAGACTACAATCCCCGACCCACTCTAAGCACAGACGCCTGACTGACGCGCTCTTAAGCCCAGGCAAAGCCCAGGACAAGGGCGGGCCTGTCCACACCCGTCAGGGCATGAAGGAGACTGGGCTGAGCCCCCCTCTAATTTCTATGATCCAAAAGCCCTGCACACTGAATAAACCGAACGATGGGGAAACGGAAATTGAAGAATGCAGAGCAAAGTGGGAAGTCTATTAATACCTTGAACTCTTTTTTAGCCAAGGCAGCGAATGCACTGGCAAAGGAGATTTAAAGTGATAAGCGAAGGCTATCGGTTGGGGAGATAGGACATTTACAACCTGTTCTTGAAATTGCATCTCCTGGAGTATTGCCAGGGGGGAACATTGATAGCAATGCATACATTGATAATATAAGTGGTGAAAATCCGATTACGATAAACACACCTATTGGGGCCAGGAACACCAACTCCCCCACAGAACAACCAACTAAGAAAAAAAAAGCGGGGGAGGGCGCCCATATAAATCAGCCTGTGGGAAAGCAAAAGTCAAGACTCATTCGCAATCTAATCTCAAATACGCCATGTGAGGGTGACTTAAACTGTCTTTAAAACCTTTTATGGAAAGATTAAGTATAATCGAATAAAAAAAAAATTATAATTCTGGCAGTATCTTCATCTCAGGAAGGTATTACTCGAGGGGCAGAAGTAACAACACAGGCACCCCCTCTGCATGCAATAGGTAAACCTCCCCTTCTGTTGGATTCTGCTCTATCGAATCAACCAGAAAAACAGACACAGACACAGGGGGGAACAACCAAAGATCAGGAATAGAGAGTACAGGAGGTAACGATCCCAACTCTCAACTATATCCAGGTACTCGGCCACACAGAGGAACCCAACTACAACAAAATAGGCTCTTATGCCCTCCCCCGTTACATGTTATTCTGCCTGTGCATACTAATATAGCTGCCACACAGAGTGTCGTTGGACTCAAATTGGCAGCAAAGAAATACAGCAAGAGCAGGAGTAACCCACTAGAACAGAGGTAATTCTCCACAAGATAGGTGGGTGAGAGACAATAGTAATCAACCCCTTGAGCAATTAGATCTGCCCCCAGAAGTATGCCCCTATGTAGTGATCCTGGCCAATGCCCCGAGTTAAAGGATACTCAAGTAGAATCCACTGAACAACTGAAGACAAAGCCCTACATTGGTTGAACAAAAACTCCCTGGGAGGGCTACAACCTTTTACACATCTTAGTATGGCGAGAAGAGTGGGGGGGGGGGGGTAGGCAACTTTAAGAAAACAATAAGGGGGGATTGGATTGTGGTCAATTTTAAGAGCTACCTTTTGGTACAAAAACTATTGGATCTACTACCTAGCTCTGCTTTCCCTAAGTCACAGATTTATGCTCTCCCGCTGGGTTTTTTCTACAGACCTATAAATAGAAACGTAAATCAACAGGATTTTAGGAATAATCCCACATGCCCCCAGCCTTGGCACGCCAATTCTATGAACATCAGATAAATCCCCTGATATCTACTAATAACCGATTTGCATCTCTAGAAGGCCTGGATTCTTGTGATTGATAGAGGTGTTGAAATGTAAATTTATGCACTTGTTTTGCTTGCATATTGCTCTATGTAAAGTGAGCATTCGCTGCACCATTTTAAGTTGAGCCGCCATTTTGAGCCATGATCAAAACTAACTTCTGTCTCACTCTGTCAGCAGATAGCAGCAGCGATATTTTGTTTGTATTTCTCCAAGGTTGAGGTTCGCTGTACTAATGAATAGACTGTTTTTGTCATCGCATACCTTTCTAACTAAATAGGCCTGCTCCCACCCTCAGAACGGCGGGCGCAGGCAGGGTAACCTTGACGCTGAGATAGCATGTACCAGGTCCCAGGATTGCAGCTCATCCTTCTGTATCTCCTCTGTTCACCAGCTACCAACTGGAAAATTCCAGTCTGGGCGTGTCTTTAGTGGTTTCGAAGATTTACATTATGTGTTACCAAGTTGGCAGAAGTCAGTCCCTCTGCAGCAATCCAAGGAGGCAGGTCAGACCGGAATCCACTCGAATGAATCTCTGATAAATACCTTTGGTTTGTATTCTCTACTGTCTGACCGACTCTTTATTTGTGAGGAAGGCTGATAGGTGGTCACGCGTGACCTGAGTGACCCTAATTGGGTCACTTCCTTCAGAGGGTGGATAGCAGGAGGCCTGATACCCCGCAGGCCTCCACTGGCAGGTCCCCAATGCCCCTCCCGATACCAGAAGAGGGAATTGAGTGGGCAAACTTAAATTGTTGGAATATAGCGGGGCTAAGACATAAATTAATGGATCAAAAAAGATTGAACTTGTAAATAAATATGACTTAATATGTCTACACGAGACATGGGAAACAGGCCCATTCTATATAGACGTTTTCCGATCTTATTTAACCCCAGCTATATCCATCCAGAAGCAGACGTGCGAGCAGAGGTATTTCGACGCTGCTAAGAAACACCTTAAACCTCAAAATACTAGCTTCTCGTAATGATTCTGTATACCATCATCTTTTGCTGTTGAAAACTCCAGATGGTGCCATCATTCTACTAATCAACTTCTACAATAATCATTTTACAATAGAGAAGTCAAGGATCTTTGGCATAATGGATAAAGTAATTGAAGCATAAACTAAAGATTACAATAGCACAATATAAATATTTTATGGGTGGGTTCTTTCAATGCCCACAGCTGCCACAATATGATAAAACCATTGTGTGGACTAGCAAATGAGGAAGGAGAGGTGTTCCCTCATTTCTCACATAATGATTATGGCCAAGCACTTAATAGACTGCTTTTTACAAAATATATTAAAATTATTAATCCAGCCAATAGTAACACAGGCTTCTTACATAGAACTTTTGGAACTAACTTGTAGGGCACCATTATTGATAACTTGATAGTCTCAATTTCACTAAGGCCCCTTTTTAGAGACATACCTCACATTTTAGCGACAACATGGCATTAGTGTGCAAAATGAAATGGGGGAAAAACACACATTCTGGACACTAGTTTTATCCCAAGGCCGTTTTTAGGGAAAAGAAATGGGATATCTCTCAAATGGGGTAGTATTCATAAAGGAAAAGTGGTCCCCCTGGTGATTAATATTAGATATTCTGAAATAATGACCTGCCTTAATCTAGACTCTCCTCAAACTAATGTGGTGACAGCTTTTGAGCTAATTCTGAAAGAGGTGAAATCCAATCTTGCATGTGAGATCACCAGTCAAAATACTTCTAGTCGAGGCTGGTTTTATTTAACCTGTACAAAAGCTTTAACTAATCTTCACAAAGTTCTTAAGGTAATCCCTAGGGACCAGCCATTGTTTAGTTATTTTTGTAAACAATATAAAGAGGCCAGAAAGAATAGATAGAAAGCTCTAAAGGAGGAGGCCTGGGAGCATCTTAAACAGGCTGCCGTCACAAATAATTCCAAAGATTTTTGGGTCGTAATAAACTCTCACTTTCTGGCAAATAATTCAGATCCTATTCTTGAGACCCATGCGGATGAAGATACTTGGGTCGAATATTTTCAAAAGATCTTTGGTCCCATTTCTGGTGAGCTGGATTCTCTTCTGAAAGATCCCCTATTATTTACAAATACTTTATTAATTTTTGAAGAATTTGAAATCAGAAATGCCATAGAGCAGTGTAATAGGAATAAGGCTGCAGGACCGGATGGTGTACCTATTGATTTCTTTTTCGATAAACCGAATCTGTGGGCCACTTTTTTAACCAATGTTTTTAATGCAATAGCTTGTGTTGGACCATCACAATCTTGGTCGAAATCAATTATACACAAAAAAGGTGATAGATCAATCCCCAAAAATTATCGACCCATTCCACTGATGGACTGCATGGCAAAAGTAATGGGACGTATCCTACTAAATAGATTAGAGGATTGGGCCAGTCAGAGGAATATACTGATTCCGGTGAAATATGGCTTCAAGAAACATAAAGACACTGGGGATCAATGTTTAATTTTACATTTGATTGTCACCAAATATACCGTAACTAAAATGGGAACGCTCAACATGGCGTTTATGGATTTGACAGCAGCCTTAGTCTGCGTTTTCCACCCCCAATTATGGCTTATTATGGAAAAAATGGGCATTCATCAAGCCATCATCTCCTTTATAAGACAACTGTATGTACAGGCTACAGCCTGTGCACGAGATGGAAGTAAGGGAGAATGTACAAGGTGCTTTAGGATAGAAAGAGGGGTCAAACAGGGGTGTGTCCTTGCTCCTCTCCCTTTTGCTTTGTATACTAATGGGGTGGAGGCGCCCTTGCTTGAATCCACTTTAGATGTCCCCATGATAAATCAAACTTGCATTCTCATACTCCTTTATGCAGATGACGCAGTGCTAATTTCTCGGACTAGCTTGGCACTGCAGAAACTAATAACTGAGTATGTGTCTTTCATGGAAAAGCTGAACCTCAATGTAAATGAAGCCAAATACTTTGTGCTCATGGCTGGCAAACGGGCTCAGAAAAATCCTGTCCTTCATATAGACGGCTGCAAAATTGAACAAATAGATATCTTTTCGTATTTGGGAATACTGTTTAATAATACCGCCACTTGGAACTATATGATTGACAACAGAAACTTGCTTTTATGAAAATGCTTTAATGCAATTTTTTGTTTTATTAAAAAACTGGGCTCTAAACCACTAGATGTTATAAAACAGATATATAGGACCAAAGCTATTTCTGTTGCAACATATGGAGGCGGAGTATGTGGATGCAAGAACATCATTAGTCACTTCAGTCCACGGAAGACATTTTCTTGAAAATATTTGTAGCCCTTCCTAGCACCTTGAGCTAGAAGTACCATATATAATCGACCAGGTCCGTCTAACACCAATCCTGTTGTGGCACTTAATCTGGCAAAGGGAATCATTACACTTAACTCAAAATATCATTAAGGATTGTCTTTTGCTTGATAAAGCTCTTAAGATGCCATGGATCTCGTATGTTCAACGTACTCTCACTACTTTAGGTCTACAACGACTTTTGAGACCCCATCTACTTGTGGGTTAATATCTAAAAAGTTAATTAAAACTAAATTTTTATGTGAAATGGAAAGAGCAAGATATGCATTTAATAACAAAACAAGAACGGTTTCAACTTATTTGAACATACCTGTTATCCCTGAGGGAACAGCTTCTTATCTGTCATTTGTAACAAACCGTCAGCATCTATTTGTACTGTTAAAGTTTAGAATAAATCTTATCCTCTGAATGTTGGGCTATCCTTCTGGCTTCTACTCGCAACAAGCTTTGCCTTTTTGTTAATGGGATGGAGTTTCGACTCAAACTGATTTGCACTTCCTGTTTTTCTATAAACACTATGCACTTTATCGAAAAAAATATATAGCTCCAATAATGTGCAAATATAATTTTAGGCAATGCCGAGTAGCGTTATATTTTTTGCTAATGTTACAGGATCATTTTATCTGTTATTCAGAAGCATCTTTTTTTTATCGTTAGTGATAAAAGAAGGCTTATGAAGTCATTTGGAACCAGCTTTCTTTTAAGTTTGTGATTTTATCTGATACATTTTAAATGCTTCCTGTCTATGATATTTTATTGTACATTGTGCTTTTATGATTCATGTGCATTTTAGATCGAATAAAAGTATTTCTTTGAATTTGACACAGGAGTCGTTATTCTACAGTGAGTTAGTGTAGTAGTTAGTGATGTTTGTTGGTTTCCCCATGTTATGTGGTATTTTCAATCACTGTAGCAACTATAATCCTTGTGTTGAGCTTGGGTTCATGAGTTTAACCTGCGTTGCATTTGAAAGAACGGGGTTATTACTAGGCAGATTGCCATCTATACCAGAAGTAAACCTTTGTCCACTTCGAGTACTCGGAAGTTGATGCCTATAATTGCCCCTGGAATTTGGGGGGCAGTGGAAGAAGTTTGTTGTAAAACCATAGGGATCTTTGATGATGTGTTCACCGGACAGTCATTTTTGGAGACATAGTAGCACCAATTCCCACATTGGCACCAGTAGTAAACAATAGACCAGCTGTGAAACAATTTATACAAAAGAATATGGAGCAAACAGGCCAAATCAACCAAAGTTCAACAAAAGTTCTCACTCCCAGTGCAAAGGGTATTTAGGATCTGAAGAACCCTGAAGAATCTAAGTCAAGGATAGTGCTGGGACAGGGGCCGACGTGGCTGCAAGCTAGCCAGAACCAAATTCTGATCACCGAAAGAGCACCCCAGCCGCCGACCATCTCAGCCCACAGATGATTCCACTCACACTGTGCAGGGTATGAGGCTGCTCCGGATTTCAGCTCACCGTGGGCCCAAATTACAACTAGTCTGACAACAGCCAGGGAGGACGTATAGAGAGTAAGGCGAATAAGGGGTGACTTGGGGGGAGGGAGGAAGGAAGGAAGGAAGGAAGGAAGGAAGGGAGGGAGGGAGGGGAGGGAGGGAGTGAGTTTATTGTATGATTACTTAAAACCATTACAAAAACAGTGTGAGATAAGAACATGGCCAATATAAAAACATAATGAAAATAAGTCAAATTCATTGCAAAAATTATTAAGAAGATAACACTCAGTGCAACGAGCAGGTTATTTTTTTAACAGTTTATTCATGATGTGGTGTCAAAACGATAAAAACTTTTCAGTGCAGCAACACAGAGTATTTCAAAGCACAAACGTTTTCAAATGCAGGGAACAAAGAGTTCCATTGTGCAGCCTATTGCCCTAAGACTGATGTAACTGGGGAAGAGTCAATTGTGCACTGGGCTGCGCTTTGCTACAGGGCAGGGCAAGAGCCAGCCATTGGGCGGGGCCTTTGGCAACTTGCCCTTCAACGAGTGATGGGCCTGGTACATAAATGTCCTAAGTTTAGCCATTTCCGCCACTGTTTCCATGGAGGTTTTGAGCCGCTTTAACCAAGCGAGTGCCATTCTGTAGAGAAATAGGCCTCAAGATTGAGTGAAACGGGCGATATGCAGTGCCGGGCAACCAAATATTATATGAGCCAGTGATTCCCTTCCATAGTCACACAGTCTGCAGTGTGTGAAATTTTCAAGTGGTTTCCAGGCTTAACTCAGTTCCTTTATTGGAAGTCGCACCAGTCTTGCCCATTGTATGAATTTTAAAACACATTTTACTAATGTCTGGTAAAGGTGTGGTTTGCATGTAGGTCCCTTACTAATAGCCTTTTAGTGTCCATTTCACTTGAGCTGAGTTGCAGTTACATTTTTATCACGAATTTAATGGCTGTATAGTTGGTAGTTGGGACCCAGTTCTCTACTGCGAGGTGCAGGGTTTCCAATGTGGCTTTAAGATTAGTGAAATAGGGATTGTTCTTGCTTTCAAAGATTACCTTTATTACTGCATACATCATACTATCATGTGCAACAGTTGTCCGGAAAAAGTTTTTGGCCAAAGCAGCCCTGCACTTGAGTTTTTTATTAAGGAGGCTACTTTTGAGTCTAATCAAAGTGCTTCTTGTATAGGGTGGCAGTTGAAACACTTTCTTGTACCCCGTACATAGAAGCTTTTCAAGTTCAGGCACGAGAATGCCTGGTAAGGTTTGTTGCACATAGTTTACTCATGGTAGGAGTTTAGCACTGAGCACCCTCCTGATGGCCTTGGTCGTAGGACTGTCAAGGTTATTATTTAGTTTGCAGAGGGCATGCAAGACCATCTTTCCTTTAGTCTTCATCTTTTGTAGTTGCATGCTCAGTTTGCCAGTTGAGTTCAACCAAACATGGGTATTGTAGCTAGGTTGGTGTGGGATAATGCCTGCCCAGATCAGCTGAATATAGATTACATTGGATTGGGGCAAGCACACATCCCTGTTTCAGCCCCGGTTGGTGTTCATTTTTGCTGTTGCTGTATCCCCCCCCCAAGAGCTTAACCCTCACACATCTGTTGCTGTAGAATGACGTGATGGCCAGCAATGATTTGGGGCAGGTATTCCACCTCTCTAATTTCTGTCACAGGATGCACCGGACTATCCCTCAAAGGGTTTGGAGTAGCCAAATAAACAAGCGAAAACAGGAGGAGTGTTATGCGTGGCAGCCTAATGAGCAAGATAAGAGAGGGTGACATATTGTCCACTGTTGATCCTTACACTCGGAATCCTGTCTGGTAAAAGGGCAGCAAGCCCTCAGCAGAGATGTTGTTAGCTAGCTCCCGAAGAAGTATACTAGCGTAGGCTTTCTCCTCAATGTATAGCAGCTCTATAAGCATGTCGTTTTTGGGGTCAGTGTTGTGGCCCTTCATAAAAATAAGTTGCAAGAGGGAGCCCTTCCATTAATTTGGGACATCTTCATATAGTTTGCATTCGGCATACAGCGGGGCAAGAACCCTGGCCCAAAACTGCATGTCTTCTCTAAATAATGACCCTGGGAGACCACTGGGGCCTGGAGCGCCCCATCCTTTCTGATCTATTTCAAGACCATATGGACCACCTGATCTTTCAGTTATATGTGGATGATAGATTGTCCAAGGAAGATTTATTTTGGGGTTCTGTACACAGGAATGTGACACATTCAGTCCATGTTTCTGCTGGCACTGAGTTTCCTCCTATGCCCTTCTGAGGGTATAAGGGGTTGGCCTACTGCCAGAGTTGTTGGTGTTTGTTGGCTGCAATTAGGTCAAAGATTCTACTCAGCCTCGTGTTGTTTTCTCTTCTACTGCCATAACAGCTGCTTATGCTTTTTTATTGCAATAGTTACCTGATCTTTTGAGGTGATGCTTTTTGGTTTGTTGTTGGCCCTTGCTATCACCCTTAATTTCTGCTTGTTTTTTTGGATCTCTGGCACTGATCCCAGCCTGTAATTCATTGCCCTTCTGATTTTGTGTGGGCTGCCCCGTTGCAAAAGCGATTGCACCTCTTGTGCCAGGTGTGGCCAGTCCTTGATAATGTCTGGGTTCTGCGGCCCTGTCACCCAGTCTTTCCATTTTCTCTTTCATCCCTCAAACTTTCCTGTCGGGATGGCTGACCATTTAATCCTCCACAAGAGTTTAAAGTGTTCTTCACCTGTTCTTCCTAGTGCGGGTAATGGAATGTGATTCCTGGCTGATTTGATCAGCTGCGTCAACAGGGTGGCATGATCGCTCTCTTCCCGTTGGATCACATTGTACTTCGAGAGGGTTTCACTTAGAACCCTGCTCAGGAAGACATAGTCAATTGTGGTTTAGTTGTTGTAGGATGGGGCATTATTATCCAGGTTTTGTGTCTTTTTGCTGTGATCCGCGCTGATGCCAAATTTTATGACTGTAAGAAGGTGTTGAACTTCAGGGTTGTCTTGCTGTATGCCCTGGTGCTTGTTCCATCTTCTCCCAGGTGGTGCATGTTGAAGCCCCCCAGCAGGATCATTTGTGTGCCAGTTTGAGTACCTTTTAGTGATTCTAGATGCCCAATCAAGATATCTAGTTTTCATGGTTTTGAGTCCATGAGCATTAAAGTAAATGTTGATGATTGGTATTAGCTGTGATCCTCTGGAGCCACAGAGGCCTTTTATAATGCCCGCTTGAAACATTTATGATTTGCTGTGTATTTTCTAGAAGGACAGTCTTACTGAGGGCCTAATTTAGATTGATACCTCTTCTGTGGGTCTCCCAAACAAGTGGACTTATTTGGAAGGCTTAGGATGGTCAGCCTACACGGGTAGTTTTGTGGGTATTGGTGCCCATGTCTTTTTGATACAGATAATGTCTGCTGTTCCAGAAATGCTAACACATTTTCTCTCTTTATGATCTTAGTGACTGCGGTTTTTCCCCGGCCGTGCACACTCCAGTGCATCACATTCATTGTGCCAGGAGCATCTCAGATTCCCTTGGGATAGTCTGGCAGTGAACCAGCCCCAGTTGGAGTTGTGGGTTGTGTGAGCTGGTGTGATACTCTGGGTGGGGATTATATTTTGGCTCCTTCCAGGCCTTCTAGACATGGAGATTCGTATAAGCTAGATTGGTTTCGACCCTCCTTGTTCTCTTTTTTTTTTAGTTGTATTTGGAGCGTTGTCTTAGAATGTATGGATATTTTTCTCTCTCTATCGTCTGTACTAAGATTACTCATTCCACAAACTTGCCTTTAGGGCACTGTGGCAACTTGCGAGGACCTTGTGGAAAGTGAAAGCTTAGCTTACTACTTCCAAAATACTTATAAGTTTGGATACTTCTTGGGGTAGTCAAGATAATCCAGGGTCAACTTTGAAAAGCACAAAGTTGCAAAATATAACAGTAGCAGTAGCAGGATAGCAGAAGAGGGCGAGCAGTAGTCTATGCTAGCCAGGCTGCATACTTGCCACAGTCCAGGTGGACTGGGTTAGCCACACATCAGGTGCAAGCTGAACCGTCTAACGCTGGCCGCCTCCACGTGCCAAAGGGGGCTGCCGTGCATAATGCAGTCACCTCTTACCACTCACCCCCACTATTGGTTCCTTGCGTTTCTTGTTTCCTGTTGACTCTGCTGCCACTCCTCGCCATCGCCCACTCTTTTTCCTGAAGTCAGCAAGTTCCCAGAAGCAGGTGGGCAGGTGAAGGTACTCCTGGGGCTGCCAGTAAACCAAAAGCAAACCACTGGGTGAACTTATCTTGCAGCGTCAATTTTTTTGCGCAGCTCCTCCTCCTCCCTGCATCATGTTGTACTCCCTACTTCGTTCCCTGCACTACATCCTCCTGTTCACTGTTCATCTGCTGTAGCCTACAGGATAGAGAACATCAATGTCCCTGTTTGATTGTCCATTGTAAAACAGATCAATTGCTGCTTTATTGTCAAATTTGAAACAGAACATTGGTTTTAAGTACTTCCTTCTGATTTCTAGTAAGTTAGGGCATAGGCAGAATGTATGTCCAGTTCTTTCAATGATGAGATGGCAGAGATGACAATTGGATTCTCCTTTATTTGATTGCTTGCCATGCCCCTTCGAGCTGCCAAATAGGAATGTTAAGGCATCTTAGTCCTAAAGCATTTTCTTTGCAGCTGTGTTTAAGGCTGGATCTAGAAGCTTCTGTCTTTTGACTTTCTATGTGTTTTGCAGATTGGTGAATTCTAGTATTTTGCCAATTGATTCATGCCTGATTTAAAACAACTTGACCTTATTGAAGTTTCAGCCGCTCAAGCCTGTTCTTTGTGCTTAATTGGCAGAAGATTGCAAATTTCCAATTTTGTTGTCAGTGCTTGATTGATCGATGTGATTCTTGTGGTAACCATGGGTAGTTCCCTTAAGATCATTCATTTTAGGGCAGTTGTATTGGCTAAGCAACAATCACACCATAGTTAAGAAGCTTTCTGTAGGTAATAGCCACTTTTTGACTGAGGTCCAGTTCTAGCTGACATTGGCAAAGAGGGCTTGACGGCCCTAAATTAAGTATTTTCCAGACGCTTCTTTTATAAATGTCTTGTCAAGTTTACTTATGGTTTGAGTGTTCATGAGAATTGAGTCATATTACAAACAGGTCCGTCGCCAGGATTTGGGATCTGGCAGGGCTATGAACAAGCATGGGTTGCCATACAGACGAGTGGGGTTGCCCAAAGTTTCCCAGGTGTCTGAAAGCTGGGTCTGGGCATACTGGATGGTCTTGTATGGATGTGAGTTGCATACAATATGTTCTACCAGGGTCTATCTACTAGAATTAATTGTGCACTTCTAGAGGTTAAAACCTATGGGTTTGATCTCTTCTTCCCTCTACACCTAATCCTCCTTTCTCTCTGTCTCCCCCTCCTCTTTACTAACTTCATCCTCCTTTCGCTCCACTTCCCCCCGCTGTCCTGCTGTCTCACTCACCTCATCCTCTACTTTTTCCAATTCACTCTCTTCACTTGATTGCAAGTAGCCTTTTTTTTAAAGTAGAAGAAATTGTAAAGTTGCACCTAAGCCCTATTATTGCTAGGCTGGATAAACTTGAGTCACTACTGTTTCAGACTTATGAACGTCTTACTGCCAGTACCCAGGTTCTCACAGGCTTAGTTCCGGGTGGACAGATTCCTCCATCAGCGGCTGAGGTGAAGGACAGCAATAGCCACTTACATAATAGGGGGTTGCCATCTAGTAATAGTATCCAAAGGGCACACACAGTATCACAGCAGTTAATTAGGGATAGTACGCAGAACCCAGGTAGTATAGGCACACAAGGAACGACTGTCCTTCCCGGAGTTGGCATGATTCAAGAAACTTCCCCTGACTCAGCCTCGCGCAATTTACAGGGTGAAGCGCCTCAGGAAACCCGATTAATTAATGGAAATGAGCCCAGTGCCCCGAAACTTCCTAAATCTAACAGCCTTGTGAGACCAAGTACTGAAGCTCTGCACCTGCCTCCTAAGTCAGCCCCGCTTGTGACTGTCCTCGTAGGAGTTCCTCCCTTACAGGAGAACTCCAAAGAGACAACAATGGACTTAATACACAAGGTAATACACTGGATGGATACATCAATATAACATGGTTGATCCTTTGCCCCATGGCCAGAAGATTTGGTTGGGTAGGGAAAGCCAAAAAGAGAGATAGGAGTGGGGATTGCATTGTGGTTAATGTAACCCACCAGGCACACATCAGAGCCATGTTACAGGGGAACATGAGAGTTGAGTCGTCCACTGGAATACGGGCTCTTTCACATTCCTTCTTCTATCCAGAAGGGCCACTATACCCTAGGTTTGAGGAAGATAGATGCATCCAGCCCCAAGGGAGGATGTGGCAAACACAAGAAGTGGGTACTACTAGGATCTCATTGATTCCCCTCACAAATAGATTTGCACCATTAAGGGATTTGGATAGTGTGGATTGACAGCCAACCCCTTCTGAGACAGCGCATAGTATCAGTCCTATTCTAAGAGCAGAACCAATTAGTTTGTACCAACTTTCCCGTGACAAAGTGATAAATCCTCAGGTCTGTACCTTTATGACATGGAACAAAGCAGGTCTAAAGGCAAAAAAAGACGATGAACAATGGCTAGCGGTAATAAAGGCGGGTCATATTATTGCACTTCAAGAAACCTGGGACACTTCTGTCACTTTTGTAATATATGGTTTTGCCTCTTTTTCTAAACCTGCGTCCCCATCAACTGTAGGTAGGGCAAAGGGTGGCTTGCTTACCTTAAGTTTGTTAAAATGTTCATGCACCATTAAGGATTTGCTTAGACTCTCTCCACATTTATTAGCAGTAGAATTAATATTTCCAGGCAGTGTTACTTTGGTGATAGTAAACTCTTACAATTCATTTTGTATGGATTACGAGAGTGAACACCTTGCTGCTCTTGAAAGCTTTGTAGGGGATTTTGCACAGGAGAGAGATGCTCCATACAAAATAGTCATAATGGGGGATTTCAATATACATAGTTGCAAATAAAATGCTTGTCAGATGGAGAGCTTTATGAAGATTTACTACCTATGGCCCATTGTGAACACCCTATCCAAGGCGCCTGGCTAGAAAGTTTATTAGCAAGCACTAATCTACACTGTTTAGAGTCTGGGGAAGAAGCAGAGGTGATACCTTCTTTCTTTGGGAGAGGATGCAGTTCTACTATAGATTATGTTGAAATATCAGCCCCTTTATACCAATATATGCGGGAAGTTAGGGTGGCCTGAACCGGTTTTAGTGACCATAATCCCATTTTTGATGAATCTAGAGGTCTTATGGTATTTCGGGGTGCGGAGTTAAACACTTTCGCTAATGGGGATTTTCGACCCTTTGACCAGGATCGGAAAATAAGATGGGAGAAAATTGTCCCTGAATTCTTTTTAGCAGAGTTATACACGGAGGGCAGAGAGAACATTGAGCAATGCCTTAATGAACATAGGGAGCCCACAGAAGTACTAGAGGCCTATGATAAACTAACTAAGCTAATTGGTAAAAAGTTAACCGGTACGAAGATTAAGGCAGGCACTAAAGAGGTTAAGTGGTTTAACGCCGACGTCTCTAAAGCCCACAAAGCCCTTATGTTTGCATTAAAAAGCTTACCCAGAGATCCCGACCTAATTAAAACCCGAAGGAAAGCATAAGATTCAGCCTTAAAATTAAGGAAGGCTGCTTTAAGGGATCAGGCATGGGAGGACCTTACACCGGCGAGTTCACAAGCTGATAGTGCAAAATTGTGAAGGGTAGTAAATGGCTCTTTTTTTAAAGATAATAACAATACAAAAATAGAGTGTGTAATTCCAGCCGACCGGTGGGTTAGTCACTTCGAACAGATTTATGCAGAGGTTGGCACTGAACAAAGTAGTCCTTCATAGCAACTGAGTGCCTTACCTCTCGCTTTAAGGTTTGAGGTAAAAGAAGTTCAAAAAGCGATTGAGGGTATGTCTGCACAAAAAGCCCCTGGGCCTGATGGAAAACCTGTGAACCTCTATAAGTCAGACTCGGGCACATGGGCGAAAAGTTTAACTGGGATAAGCCAGCCCCACTCATGGTCAACGGGGGTAATTTTGCCAATCTACAAAAAAGGTGCTAGGGATGATCCGGGCTGTTATCGTCCAATTTCTTTTTTGGACTCTGCAGCGAAAATAATGGGCAAAGTAATCTTAGATCGCCTAAGCACCTGGTTGGAAGAAAAGGATGTATTGTTAGAATTACAAGTTGGTTTTTGTAAGGGCAGAGGTACAGTGGAACAATGTATGAATTTACTCATGATTACTAGCAAATTTACCCTAGCCAAAAATGGACGGATGTTTTTGGCTTTTATGGATTTGACGTCCGCTTTTGACAGGGTGAACAGGACTAAGTTATGGCAACTGTTGCTGGAAATAAGGATGGGTAGGAATTTAGTATGTTTCCTGCACTGATCCCATCTTAATTTGTCCGCCTCTGTAAGGTATAACGAGAATGGCTCCCTAACCAATGCTTGGAAGGTAAAAAGAGGAGTGAGGCAGGGGTGCATTCTTGCACCGGTTTTATTCACACTATATATAAATAAGTTGGGAGCAGTGCTATCTAACTCATGTTTAGACATCCCTAGAGTAGGTTCCAAATCGATTCTAGCAATTTTATATGCAGATGATGCAGTTTTACCTGCCAGGACCCCGATCGCTTTGAAATCTTTAGTTAATTCTTTCATTGATTTTATATTAGTTCTTGACCTTGCAATCAATTTGACTAAATCTCACATAATGTCACCTGGTAATTTTAAACGACAGAAAAAATCCCTTCCATGTAAAGGAGGAGTGCTAACCAATGTTCCAACATACCCATATTTGGGTGTGTTATTCGATGAAAATGGCACTTGGGTAGCACAGCGTGTGCTAAAGAAAAATACTTTGTCAAGAGCAGCTGGAGCTTCACTGGATTTTGCTAGAAGATTAGGGCGCAAACCCATACAACCACTACTGAAAATTTACAATGAGAAATGTGTCGCTATGACAGTGTACAGTAGTGTGTTATGGGGTTACAAGGATTGTAATGAACTCCAAGGAGTCGAAAATAAATATTTACATAAACTCTTAGCTGCTCCTTCTAGCAGTCCAGCTTTTATGGTACATGAGGAATTAAGGCAGGGCTACATAACAGATAAAATTGCTGTAGCACCCCTGATATGGTGGCTAAAGATTTGGTCTAGATATAAGCCAAACCTAAACCAAACTGTTCTGGAGGACTGCATGATGTTAGACAGAGTTGCAGATATTCCCTGGTTAAAATATGTCTCCCAGCACCTTTCTGCTCTTGAGCAACCGGACCCATTTAACCGACCAAGAAAGCTTCATCCTAAAGCTGTAAATATTTAAAAAAACAATTTTTAAAGTGGAGACAATTGGATAGGGAAAAAAATGAACTGAAGAAACCTACTTGACAGTTGCCGGGACCTGTTTTCACATCATAAAAAGCCTCAAGAAATTCTTTGATCTAAATCCCTTCTCGGCAAGGCAAACTGGGATGTATGACGTTACAACGCAAGTGCATTGACAACGCAGGACATTACAACGCAAGTCTTTACATCGACTTGCACTAGATGGCGTGCTAACATTAAAAAAGTGTAATTTACTATTCCAACACCAGTCCACGTAACAGTAGGGAAGGTGTTGGGATAGTAAACTACACTATTTTTAATGTTAGCACGCCATCTAGTGCAAGTCGATGTAAAGACTTGCGTTGTAATGTCCTGCGTTGTCAATGCACTCGCGTTGTAACAGTTTTGTTGTAATGGTAGTGCGTTGTAAAAGTTGCGTTGTAAAGGTTGTTCCCCGGCAAACTGTCGCCGTTGCCCTTATCACCTCCAGGCTAGATTATTATAACAGTCTATATGCAGGAACCAATAGAGCTGTACTGCATAAGCTCCAGATGGTCCAGCATGCGGCTGGTACTGAAATGGCACAGGCGATCGTCCTTAACAGCGGCACTAGATATCCTACACTGGCTACAAATTCACAAACGCATTCTGTTTAAGGTCCTCATTATCACTTTTAGGGCCTTCCATTCTCGGGGCCCCCAATACCTTCGAACTAGTTTTAAGTGATATGTTCCCTCCAGAACCTTGAGATCAGCAAATGCCAATCTGCTAACAATACCTGCCTTCAGATTGGTGTCAAAGGGAGGAAAATCGCTCACGGTCTTAGGTTCAAAGGCTTGGAATAAACTCCCCCCAAAAATCCACCAAATTACATCAGAGTCCCTGTTCAGGAAGGCCCTAAAAACCTGGATCTTAAGTGCTCTGGACATGCAAAACGCTGATCTGACCTCCCATCCCTACCGTCTTGCATTAAACCACCTCTCTTTTCCATCGTGGTTTTCCGTTCTCAGCGCCAAGATGCTCCTCGGAGTGATAGTCGCGCTATATAAATATACCATTACATTACATTACATTACTTGTAGATATTTTATGATTATAAGTCCTGGAATTTTAACTCAACCTTTTAGGTCTTTTGTTAATAATCTGCATCATCGATTCCTTTTATCGAGATTTAGATTTAATTGTATCCACTGGCCTCTAACTGTACCTAAGGGTTTTACAAAGCCAGGTACCCTGCAACCATGCGCATGTGATAATTTTTCTGTTCAAGACCTGTTGCATTTTGTTTTTTGTGATTTTTATACTGAGTTGCGAGCTAAATACATCCTACCACTTTTAAGAGATTGCAATTTTGCAAAAAAGCATTTGTAAATAGATCAATGCTGGTCTTACTTGTGGTAAGACCAGCATTGATCTATTTACAAATGCTTTTTTTCCCGCTCGTATGTTACGGACTTGCACGCTTTTTATCAGGGGCAATCCGTAGAACAAAACAATCTGGTGTGCTAACTATAATGTTTTGGGCTATTCGAATATGCTTCTTTTAATGTGAATGTATTTTAATTGAGTTTTTAAATTTCCTCTGTGGTGTAGTTTTAACCCAAAATATAAATGTGTCCCTTTTTGTAAAATACTTTTTTGGCCAGAACATGGCCGAATAAAGTTTTAATTGACTTGACACTTGATTCTACTCTCTCTCTCTCTCTCTCTACCTTATCCACCTGTTTCCCTTCTGTGCTCTTCATTTTCCATGTCACCCTCATATTTCTCTCACCTCAACATCCTCCCTTTCCATCTTAACCTACTTTCGCTCCCTCCTGACCTCACCATCCTCTCACTGTCTCAATTTACTCTCACTCCATTTCATTCTTCTATTTCCACCTCACCCTTCTCTCTCTTTCTCACCCTTCTCTTTCTTCCTCACACTTCTCTTTCTTCCTCACACTTATCTCTGTTCCTAGCTCTCCTCATATTCTTGCTTACCCTTCTGTGCTTCTGACTCCCCTTCCTTCTCTCCCCCTCACATCCTACTTTCTTCTCACTATCCTCTTCCTGCCTTAGCCTCCTCCCTATTACCCTTCATCTCTCTGCTTCACCCCCCTCAGTATGGATGCGCTGCTAGCGCCGGGACACTTCCGTTGGAGGTAGCCGTGTGCTCTACAAGCTCCAATATTAATAATAACCTCCCCCTTCTCTCTTTCCCCCTCACCATGGACTTTCCACTTAAGCCTCTTCTGTCAGCCTCACCTTCACTGCTGCTGCCTATGGTTTAATGCATTTGTATATGCAATGGAATTAGGGGTGTGCATTTGCTTGTGTGGGAGTATGGTCGTGTGTAATCAGAACTGGCACTTCTCCATTCTTCTCTGGTAGCTCACCACATTCTAAACAGTGGCCCACTAATGACTGGATTATACAGAGCATACTTATGAAAACACATTGGATCTATGAAAACCTGAGGCTATGCATATTTTTACTAAATTAGCAAGGTAACTATTGGAGGAGCAATCAAAGGTGGCAACCTGAGCAACAAAACCAAACCAGACATCAAATCTAGTCCTATTATTACCCCTATCTGCCTCCTGTTCTAAAAGTACATCTTCTGAGGTTGATGACTGGACTTGTTATTTGATGGCTAGTTTCTCAACCACTATTTTGTTGTGAGTCTTTTTAGCAGAATGCATCTTAAATGGAACAATGAGGAAACATCAGCTCATGTGAGTGCCTCAAAAATCAACTGAATGTCCTAAGTAGTTACTAGCATGATTCCCTTTTCTTACTCGTTCTCCTGTTGTGAAGACCTGAGGCTTCTTAGTACAGAGTAGACCAAAATCCGCAGGAGCGAAGAAAGAGCCTTTCCTCTCCCCAGAGATAACTCTCCTCTTGCCTATTAAAATAGCAAGAACAGGGAGAAATACCTGAGGAGCAAAGAGACAGGAATGAGCCACCAGAAGGTTTTCTAACTTGTTCTGTATGAAAGCAGGAGAAGGCGAAACTTGCACCCGTAGCGAAAAGACAAATAAGAACAAGGTATAGATTATGACAAGCGACTTTCTATCATGTGTGCTTCTATCTATATCTTATAAGGAACTCTTGTGTACTTTCACACACTTACACAGGATTTGTATGCCAGAAACTTCTAAGGCATTCCGTAACGGTAGTCGTCACGAACTGAGTCCCAGGGCGTTAATTTGCTTTTGTTTTCAGGAGTGTAAGCGACCAGTTCAGTAACCAAAAAGGGGTAACAGATATCTACGAAAAAAAACCATCCAAGAGCTCCACAGGTTTGTGACGCTGATTCAATTAACAAAAGTCTCGTACATTACTATATCCTTGAATGCACTTACTTGAGGTCAGTTAGGCAAAAAAGATAAATAAAGATCAGGGCGTCTCTTTTCTCTCTTGATATCACAATTCCTCGTGTAGCAGTAGATTATTGTATTATGAAATGTAGAGCACCACAGTTCGTCTTTCCATATGCAGCTTAAAAAAAGAAAAAAGGATTTAGCGCGTCCTTCGCGCTTTTAACGGTGTGCTGCTATTGGTGTCATAGCAAGACCCAGTGTTGAAGAAATGAGGAAACGAGAAACAACTTCCAGCGTATTCCGGTGGGAGTAGTGAAGCATGAACGAGTCCTTGCGCCGTGCAGAGAGAGCAAAACGTGGCTTCCAATTAGCGCGTTCTCGCGCTATGGCCGTTAGTCCAAACAAGCTGTTCACAACAGCGCTACCTCGCGCTACGGCATCCAGGGGAGGGTCACTGGGAAAGATTAATCAGCGCGTCCTCGCGCTCAAAGTGAAAGAGTTTAAGGCAGACTCGGCACCATTAAACCCGCACCAAACAGGGATTCCACACGGAGTCTTTGTGCTAGGAGAAAGTATCCGAGCACTCACAGGATAGGGCATGACTCAATTACCAGGAAGCAAAGCCAAGCACCTGAGAGCAGCCCCTGCACGCTTATAAGCTGTTCAAGTCAGCTGATAATTTCCCAGTGCTGTGTGGGAAAGTACACAAGTCGTCTGCCCTCATGGTGCATTATGGGACTGGTAGTTCTAATGTTACAAGTGTTACTATACGTGATATTCCTACTGTCTAACACCTGTCTCCCACCAATCTCTTTCATTCCTATCACCCCTTCTTTACCTATCTCCCTCCCTGTCCATCAATCAATCTTCTTTTTTGATCCACCACTTGCCTTCAGCATCTTCACACTCCTTCTCTGGTGCCTCCACCACCACTCATCATTTGCTTATGACCCACCTATGTGTCTGACCACCTTCCTTCCTCATCACCCCCATCCTTCACAAGATCCATCCTCTGCCTTAACCCTTATGTTTTCCTCCTCCTCTGTTCCCCTATTATCACCCCCACTCAACAGTGGCTTACCTACTCCCCTACTCACACCACTAATCTATAGCTTCCTTCAATTCATCCTTCTGCCTCAGACTCCTTTTTCATCCTCATTCATCCACTTCTGACATGATCTTCACCTACCGTACTTTATGATGGAGACATGAGTTTTAGTTGAAAATCGCACTGAAAAGCGCAATGCACCAATTGTAGTCAACAGTTGCGGTAGACTGGGACTTATGCACAATTTTGAGGCCAACCACGATTGAGTTTGTGTTCGATATATCTAGTTGACTGGTCCTGGTGAAAGTCTGTAAGATAAAAAGTTTAAAAATGTTTACAAGTCTCGCTTCAGAAAGAGACTTTTTCACTTTTTTGGAAGAACAATACTCTCTGTGCAGGCGTTGCTGAAACAGTAACTGCTGCCATGGAACCGAATCCCAGATACCTGAAGCGGTTTATGACCCATTCATTCTCTGAAGCTTTTGAGATTTCTTGCTGAAAATTTTCAAAGTCCCAACTCAGAATAGGAGTTTGTTATTTTTATGAGGAACTGAGATCTCTGCCGGGGGTCAAGCTGAAATTCAGTCCACAATGTGGTAGTGCCGGTTGGATTCTTACCTCGGCTGGTGCAGCGGAAGCTGGGAGCAAACTTTTCAAAGGTTTACAAACTCTTCTGGTGTCCAAGCAATCAAAGAGTACACTTCCAAGGCCTCAGGACATCATATTAAGGCACTTAAAAGACTCTCAGGGTGTAAGACAGAGATCAACTGCAAAATTCAGTTGCCATTGATCAGTTGGGCACTTCAGGGCAAGGCCTCTTGCATCTTGTTGTGCCCCTGAAGCCACACAGAAGGTCACACAACTGAGCCTTGGAGTCCACTACTTTATCCTCTGTATAAGGGAGTAGCTATAGTCCTTCATTGCTCCTCTAAAGTCACAGACAGCAGGCCCAGTCCTCTTCTGATCTTCCACACGTTAAGACAGTGTTCTGAGGCAGTTGCCTTCGGACTGCCAAATTTATGGTTGACGGCATCTAGTCGGGAGTCCTGGGTTGGGTAAGTGTTGCCAGGCCCTGGTCTACCTCATTTCTTTCAATAGGTCCTATTTGCCTTGCTATGAACAGGACTGGGTGGTGTTAGGGCAATTCCAAGATGGCCAAAGTCCTTCGCCACATGAAATTTGGCCTCTAATAGCTGAGCGTGCATAGTGGAGTGTGCTATGGAAACGACTTGTGTCCTCCCACATCGAACTCTAAAATCCAGTTTGAGGCTGGTCCTGAACCCACAACAAAATGAGAGAGTAGTCTGGAAAGACAAAGCATGGCCCTTCAGTAAACAGAAGAATTGTGATCTGATCCTGTTTGATCCATTTCAAGGGTGCAACATGTTTACATGTGCCTCAGACAGGTTTTTCAGGCACGTTTTGACACTGTTGTGACAACAGAAGGAGCAGCAGCCCTCACCCTGGTTGACCTGCTGAGCTCAGATTAGTCATAACTACCCATTCATGTCGACCTGTTTATCAAAGTGGTCTATTACAGGCCTCCTGGAAGTTATTTCATACCTCATTATTAAAGGGTAAGTACTGGCTGGGTAGCTGCTGGATACCTAATGCAAATTATCCTCAAGGCGCTTCAGGCAGGGTTTATGTAACTTTATAAAATTTACTTTTCCTTAATACCTATTAAAAATCCAACTTCACAATTAAATTGTATTTTAAATAACTAATACATTTAGTGCCTTAATTAGTTACCTTGTTGGTCTCATACTCAAGATAATAGTTTTAATGTTTTAATCTGTCCTGGTTTTCCGTA
This sequence comes from Triturus cristatus, assembly GCF_964204655.1. NCBI lineage: Eukaryota > Metazoa > Chordata > Amphibia > Caudata > Salamandridae > Triturus > Triturus cristatus. The sequence continues at coordinate 517,068,417 of NC_140595.1, read as the reverse complement.
CAGGATAGCCATGTCTGCTACAGTGAAAATAGCTTTTGAGGCCTTGTCACTGTAGGGACACGGTGACATTAATTGTCTATGTGTTCCGCTTTCAGAATACCATGCACCCTATCTTGTAGTCTACAAGGCCTACAAAGGAGTCAGTCAGTCAGTCAAAAAGGAATGTTTATTTAGACCATGGTCTCTAAATAATTCTACACAATTCTACAAACAATATTAGATTAAAACAATTAAAAACAGTATCTATACTTTCTCAGCTCAGCAATAATTAAAACCACGTACTTTATGCAGACTCATATCAAGGGTAACGATTTACCAAAGATGAGGTACACATAGTTACTTTCTACAATCGGGGACACGACTCTTTATAAAAATGATATATATTTTAAAACTCTCTTAAAGGTACTATACAATTCAATTTCCCAAAATAAAAAATATTCAACCTTATATAAAAATTTTTTAGACCAATTAAAATCTTTAAAATTCTCCTACTTCTCGCTAACGAAAACTTTAATTGCCCTCAAATATTTCCCCAGTGCAATTGCTTTCTGAAGGTTTGGCATTTCAATGAATAGCTCTATCCCCTGTGTCCGTCGCCTTATATCATATTTTAACAATATTGGGCGAAGATATCGTTTACGCTGCTCTACTACTGTTACACAATCTAACAGAATGTGCAATATGTCACCTTTGTTCCCAATGTGCACTTACAACTACCATCTTCAAGCAGCATTTTTTTTTTGTTCTTCATTTACCAACCATGGATTTATACCAATTCTCATTCTTAAGATCTCCTGTCTATACCAGCGATTTGGTAGAATATCCAAGTAGGGGAACCAATTTTCGTTTGACCATGCAACCCTCATAAATTGCACAGACTTTTTCTTGGCCAGATATTCCATACCTGCTCGTCTAGATACTTCCAGACTATACGTTCTGAGTTCACTTTTTGTAAAATCTACATGCAGGGAATCTTGGTCAATTTCCACTTTTATATTCTCACAGGCCAATAATATTTTCGTCCTTGACTTCTTAGCCCATTTCAAACTACTTGTTTGGATCTCTTTCCTTCACCATTGGGATACCTTTTGGTTTGACTCTGTATCTAAACGTTTCCAAAATCTAATTAGAGACACTTGTGACTGCACGCTCCAAGCAATTGTACCTATCTCGATTCGTATAGCTTGGACCATCGATGAAAGGGGCAAAGACAGCAGTGTTTTCAGACACTTCCCTTCCTCTCGGTCCCATTCCTCTTTGCCTTTTAAACAAAGGACCTCTGCCCCATAGAGCATTTGTGGGGGTACCATCTCTTCAAAGGCTTTGAGCACTGGTCTGTGGGACATATCCCCATATTCCCTATTACATTTTTTCAATCCACAGATCGATGAGAAAGCCTTCGCTTTCTGAGCTTCTAAGTGAATATGCCATTTTAAGGAACTATCGAACCACATCCCGAGATAGCGATATTCATTTACCATTTCCAATTTCAAATCACTTAAAAACTATTTAAATTTAATATATTTTTTCCCAAAGCATGAAATCTTTGTCTTGTCCATATTTATAGTTAAAAATTTCCCTTCGCAATATTCTTTAAAAACATTGAGTTTTCTTTGCAGGCCTATTTTGGTTTGATCCAGAATCACCAGATCATCTGCATATAGTAGACAGGGCACTTTATTTCCATCCATTCTCGGGCTTGCACTTTATACAATTTCTAGGGCGGTTGGTAAGTCTGCTAGAAATAAGGCAAACAGCAACGGAGCCAACACGCATCCCTGTCTCAGCCCGTTCTTTATTGCTTTTTTGGGCGTCAATGACCCTTCTGTATCTTTCATTATTTGTGCCCAGTTACCACTATGCAGCTCTTTTATTACTGCCAATAGACGTGCGGGGATATTTTTATTTTCTAGGGTCTGCCACAGGGAATTCCGATCAACTGAGTCGAATGCTGCTCTAAAGTCAACAAAACAACAACATAATTTACCATTTTGTTCTATTGACTCACATGCTATTGCCCACAGGGCAAAGCAATGATCAACCGTGGAATGGCCTTCCTTAAAGCCCCCTTGTTCAACTGGCACAATCGATAATTCTTCCGCCCAATCCTTAAGTCTATTTAAAATAATTTTCGAGAAAACTTTTTCCCCGATGTCTAACAAATTAATCAACCTATAATTTTGTGGTTCATTTAAATTACCTTTTTTATGAACTGGTCTTATTACAGCTCCCTTCCAATTTTTAGGCATTTTCCCTACCTCTGGAATAACCGAAAACATACAATAAAAAAATCTCACCCACCACTCCAGCTGGGACTTTATTATAACTGCAGGAAGGTTATCTGATCCTGCTGCTCGTGTTAGTGTCAGCTTGGTTATTGTGTTTTTTACATTCTCTTCTGTGAAGTCTGGTCTTAATTCTTCCATTAACTCATGCCAAGGCTGGAACTCTACTGCTTCTAAATCCCTCCGAGGGTCATACAGATCTTTCAAGTACTTCTCCCACACTGCCTCATCTACTACGCAGTTCATCTCCCCCTCTTGGTGACCAGCCACGGCTTTTACCAGCTTCCAGAATTGTCTAATATTTTTTGATTCAATAGAATCTAACAAATTTTCCCAGCACTTATCTTTATATGCTCTTTTTGTATTTGCGGTTAACTTCTTATACTCTCTTCTCAATTCTTTAAGGTAGCTTTGCCTCTTGCACTGCACTACTTGTGCTATCTTTCCTTCATACCATTCCAGAGTCTGGCCCCATATATCTCCGAGAACAATCTTCTCTTGGAGTTTCTCTAATTTTCCCATACATTCTTCAGTTAATCTAGTAGTCACTCTTTTAGGATATTCAACTTGTTGAGCAATTACTATTTCTCGGGGCTTCAGGGAGCTCCTTTGGATCTTCAATTGCAGGGAATTATGATCACTGCCTTCTTTCCAATGTATTTTAAATTCCCTCACGAGAGGGAAATTCCATACGAACATAAAAATATAATCTATTGGGCAATTTTGTGTACCTCACTTTTTTCATGTTTAAAAAGGAGGTCTTTGTCTATCAAAAAAGGTTATCCTATCAGGTTGCACTGTAGGTTTTACACTGCAGCAGTCAGGTTACAATTGTAGGCCTGAATCTATGTTTAACAGGGCCAGTTTGTGGATCGCACAATAGGTGCAGTTCACAAGTGACATTTAACTTCCATGCCCTTGGTGCATTTTCTTGACCATACAGTAAGGGCTTATAGGCAAGTTAAGTATGTTAATTAGAAAAACGTCAATTTAACCATGTTTAAAAGGGGTGCACAGGCACTTTACTCCTGCTTAGTCGAGTTAAGGTGTAAAGCGTTCCAAAACCAGCAAAATAGTTTTCAGAAAAAAGCAACATCATCAGGGGTGGCAGCACAGAAAATTACGAATTCCTGCACCGGTTCACTCTTTTTTCCTTTTTTTTTTTTTAGCAATAGAAGGCCGAGTAGCAAGATTTGAACTTTTGCAGCCAAAGATTGGAGGAACATTTCCGCAATCAGTGTATTAGCCCATTATATTATCTTATCAGTTACGACCCGAGGAGTAACAGATGCACTATGAAAGGTCCACTGCAACAGGGAGGACAATTATGCAGCAGGGTTGACAAAATTATGCAGCGTAATGCGAGGTAGTATTACTTTATTATTTTGTCATTTTCTATACATGTTAACACTATCTGGAAAAAAGTTTCATCTCGTTAAAACACAACTGTATCAGTAAGCAGCCTAAATATTTGCGAAGGGCCTTCCGCTGTGCTGCAACATGCCACTGCGTTTTAGTAATTTTTGGATCCATTTAATATGTTTTTTTGTTAAAATCTGCAAATTATGCAGCAAACGTCGGATTATGTGGCAAATGTGACAGATCCATAATTATGCATAAAATGCTCCATTTGCAGAATCGCATCATTCTAGTGGCCCCCACTGTAATATATTTCTGTCTATTCATGTCACAAAATGAGAAAATTTGTTCAGAGAGAATAAATGCACAGTCACCGGTGCCCCAAAGTGGGGTGTCTGTTCTTTAATTTCCTTCTAATTATATTAGTGAACTCCGCCTTCTGTGAGCCCCTTGGGAGATTAACAAGTGGCAAACAGTAGCAGCACATGTTATCAGTGCTGCCACGTAATTGTTGACATTGCTTTTCTTTATATTATAGGCACTTGCACTGCTCCTTCTCGTTCGGTATTTGTGTTGTATTAGTGGATTTTGACAAGTCTTGTCATTTAAGAAGAGTCAATACTTTTCAATTATCAGTGTTTTTTTTAACTTAATATAGCTCCGTAAGCAGGGCCACTGGAATTATTCGATTCTGCAGCATATTCTGCATAATTATGGGACTGGCACATAATCTTTTCCAGGACAGTGTTAATGTGTAAAAATATTTAAGTAATACTGTCTCAAAATGCGCCGCATTGCACAGAGTAATTTGGCTTTTTTTGCCACATCATTTATTCCAGTGTCCTGGCCTGTGCTTAATTTGAGCAGGTGCTATCCAGTGCTCAGCTCCGGCACCTTATCCTCAGCACCGGTGCTCACAGCACCAGTTAAGGACACTCATTTGGAAGGCAGGCGATTTTCCACAGAATCACAGGATGTTGAGCCACGCCGAGACTCGAACCTGGTTCCCCAGCTCCGAAATCAGCAGCTGTAGCCATTAGGCCAAGTCCTTTCCAGAATAATAAGTGCCGGGGCTCTAGTCATGAGGCAGTTTGCCCCAGCACATTTCTCCTGTTAGCGCTGGCTCCTGAGGAGAGCCCCGGCACTTTTTATTTGACAAATTAACCACTGGCCCTGGCCGAAAGCTAGGAATAGCGTCACAGAAGAAAGAAATCATTACAAACCACCACTAAGATATATATCCTGATTTTTATACCCACTTCACTTACCTTTCCAAACCTGTGTCATTTTTACACTCAGAAAAAGAACACATTATGGTTTACTGCTAGTAAATGGGCATTGGGTGGATCACTGGGCTATCTTGGAAGGGCCTGGCCCACCCTCTAGACCCGGTCCTGATAGCAAAAGAGGGGGTACTTTTGCTGAAGTTGCTGTCAAGTTTGGGCCAGTAAAGCATTCTACAAAATTGTAAGCAAATCTGCTTAAAACATCAATTGTATTTGAGACTTTCTGAGTTACATTATTAGTGTGTGGTTGTCAATTAAATTTACTGTCAATCATGACACCAAGGTAAGTATGTTAGGAGACTCCTTCTATCCTTTCGATACCTATGACCCAATTGAATCTTATCTTTTGTTTGACTGAAATGCATTTTCTAAATTTTCACATGGTTTATTTCAGGTTGTTCAGTGACATATATTCTTGCATACGGTGTAATTGTTGTTGAAAAAGAATTGCGTTTTTTCTCAAAAAGTACTTGTTAATTGGCGTATGTTAAGTGAATGATCATTTTTTAACTATTTTAGGGTCATCAGTATTCCTATAGTTCAGAACCAGGAAAAGATCCCTGGTAAACATAGAGTAGAGGAAAGGTGCTAAGATGCATCCTTGTTTGAGGCCAATGTAAGTCTTGATTTTCAGGTTTAAGCCCCACCCATTGGACAGTTTCATCTGAACCCAGGTTTCCATATGTAGGTCAATTATTAGATATTACACAATTTGCTCTGTACCTCAGGTTAATGGCTTGGACAATAACTTGTATCTATTAACTCTATTGAATGTAGTGGAGATATGTATAAATTGTTTTCTTTAGTTTTCAGTCCTCTGCTTGCTAAGGTTTTGCCCAAAGATGGTATTGGTGGTGGGACATCCTGGTCAGTTACTGGTTTGATAATGAGATTATCTTCATTTGTTTGGTCAGTCAGGGAAAATAGACAGGAGGTGTTTGACAAATGCTTTTCCTTCAGAGTTCAGTTAGCTATAAATTGGTAAATAGTAAACACTGATCTAGATCCTCATTTGTTTACGGGCATCTATAGTAACCCCTTGCATTATGGTAGAATTGTTCTGAAGAAAATGACTTAGTTGAATAAAGCTGTCAGCAGATTGGCCCAGTTTAGTATACCCTCCTTTAGGACAGTGAGAGGAATTCTGTTTGGCCCAAGTGAGCGAGATGCCTTACAGTGGCCGATTAATGTGACTGGATTTTCACAATTTGTTTTGTAAATGTCTGGGTTCTTCTGTGGATTGATTGTAATTGAAATGATGGCTACTTTACGATATATTTCTGAAATAAATGTTTTCCAGATCGGGTATGTGATGCAATGATCTTCTCCATATTTTAGAGATTGGACTTCTTCATTTATTAAGATCCAAAATTTCTGAGTGCTTTTTACTGATTGGCATTTGAAGTTCAGTACATTTTTCTTGCAGATCCATCATTTTAGCTAATATGATTTCCTTTTAAACGGTGTTTAAGGTATTTATTATTTTGATTTCTTTCCGTCAACCTTGGCCTAAAAATGTATTTTAATTTCCAGATAATTGTAGTAGTTCCTCAGTCAAGGCGGATCTTCATTCCAACATTTTTAGTTTTTGATGCTAGTAAATTAAAAATGTTTTCAATAGTCATTTCTGGGTTTGCGTCCCTTTGTAGTAGTAAACACTACAGTGTTTTGCTGTTTGCATAGGAAGTCATGCTCCCATTGGTGTTTCATCTTATTTTTAAACGTGCAGTTATCTATTATTTTCTTCTTGGTCAGTACCATCACTGTTTTCGTTTCAATATTGTTTTCTTAATCCCACCAAAGATTAGTTTGTTTATGTTTATGTGTTGAGAAAAATGATTGCTTTCTGTTCTGTGTATTATTTTAAAGTTAATACAATGGTTAAATTCTGACACTTGGAGGAACAAGTAATCTGTTACTGTTTCCTTGCCTCCACCATGGAAGGAATATTTTAAAATTCTATCTTCTTTAAATCTTTTGTTTAAATGTCAATAAACAAGATCAAATGTTTAGCCATTTCTTTTTGTCTCCTTTTTTTTTTAATATTGGGGTTGGCTGAGAATATGGATAATCTGGAGAGTTTTCTGGGTTCCAGTGCTTAGAAAATGTAAGAAGATTTGCATTGAAAGCACCTGTTCTTAATATCATTGATGAGGGAGTTTTTATTATTATGGTTTCAACTTAGTTTTGGCATTAACATAGTTTAGGAGCATATGTATTATTGATTTTTCTTTGGAATTTTGTGCAGAAAATAGATGTCCAGTAGGTTCTGTCATTAAATTGTATAATCAAGGCCAACTATTACTTAAGGAGGCCAGCTGTTTTACCCTTGGATGTTGAGTCTGTTGTTGACAAGTATTAGAATTCCAACACTAGCCCATCCTTTCTTACATTTTAAAGCTTGAACTTCAAATACTGTGTCGTTTCGTAGATAAATATTTTGAGTTTGCCATGCTACTTGAAGACATGTGATTTGCTAATTGTTTAGGGACAGGATCATATCCGAGCCACCTACCTTTAGCTGTCTGTCAAGCCCCATGATGTTCCAGGAGCAGATCTGAATATTGTATAATTTACCATAATTTAGCAATTTATAATATCAAGGCTACTGTTGCCAGCAGTTGTTTACCACTTCATGTTGGTCCAAGTTAAATGAGAAGGAGTGATCAGTGGTTGGCAATTCAAGTGAAGAGAGGTATATTTTCCCTAAAAGTCCCTGGCTCCTTCTTATTATAAGTTTCAAATTGTCGACATCATTTGCAATGGGTATATCTGGATTTTTGCTTTCCTTCCATGGTGTCATGATATGATTTTCCCTCAAGTTGTGGTGTTCTAGATTCAATTAATTTAGGATATCAGTATTTTGTTTTTGTTGCTATATGAATGCTGATATCTCACTTTTCTAGTTCTGCTTTTCTGGTCCAAATTTTATTTGGCCATAAATTTGTGTGACAGCTTGTCCACTTGATTTTCCTCTCTGGTTGCGGTCTTGAGTAAACTGTACAGTAACTAAGTCTTGTGACTTCAAGTCTCTCAAATCCTCAAGCAATTGGACTAGTTTGAAGATGTTCTGTCTATTCAGGGTGTTGTAAGGGACCTCAGAGTTGCAAATAGTACAGACGTCCATCTGGACCAAGTGTATCTCACCGTCTTGTTTGTTAAGTTTGTTTGTTTGAGTTGATGTTGAATGTAAGGCCATCCTTTTTTACTCCCAGACATCCATTTTTCTGAGAAGGAATTTTTTGGGATTTACAATCCCTAAAAAATATATTGTTGGTGGTTCTCCTTTAGGTGTTCTGACTGTAGTATTGTTACCTTGTTTGTCTGATGATTATGTGGGTCTTACCTCATCATTTTTTTCTAATCATGTAAGTGATATGGGTAATGTTTGTAAGCTAGTTGAGACATGGAATTATTTTATGATAGCTGAAATCTATTCAGTCATTCCCATTAGCAATGTATTGCTTTTTAGTGTGGATTTTCTTTTAATTTTATTTTTGTGCAGCGACAAATAAATACATAGCAGAAATATACATTATACATAATACAAATAAAGAAGATTTCATAGTTAGATCTTAAAAAGATATAAAAGAAATGAAATAGAAATAGACATAGCAGCTGAGATAGTAGCAGCGGTTTACATTCAAAATAGAGAGTAAATATTAATCCAAAATTTCATTATATATATAATATAATATTATAATACACATTGTCTAAATATATACCATCTTACGCGACGCCTTTCACTCCATTCATCTAATTTTCAATGGGTTGCCAGATTTTTTGACCACGCAATCTATAATGTCTACCTCTTGTTATATATACAGCCATCTCTTGATTAAATATAGCTAAAAGTCTGGCAAGCCACATTTGAAAGCATGGTGGTATCTGATCCTTTCAGCTAGCTGCTAATAAAATCCTAAATACCACCGATCCAATAAACAAGCACGGTTCTTCAAATTTATTCAGCCCTAATGAGCTATCACATCCTAAAATAAACAAAGCAGATGAGCTAGCAAAAGGATGACCAAACACCTCTTCCCAATATTTACCTATTCCATATTTCAGCTCTGTTAATTTATCGCAGTTATAGAGCATGTGGGTTAGATTCGCGGGTCCAAGTCCACATCTAGGGCAGCGATCATCAAGTCTTTTTCCCCATGAAAACAGCTTAGCGGGGGTAAAATATAGGTTAAAAATGGTTTTATACGTTTGAGCTTTAAGGCTCGATGACATTAATATTTTAGCTACTAGATATAGGCTCTTATCGATGTCCACGTTAGGGTTAATGAGTCTGTGAGCCCAGGAAGATTCAGTATGCTCTAAATCATCAGATAGGTTACTTAAAAGCAGGTCATAGATTTTTCGGATTTTAACAGATTTCATACAGAGTATCAAAGAGTGGATTTTTTTCTAATAAAATCTTAGTATTTTTTGATTTCAGAGCTATTTTAGCCTGCATAAACGTAAAAATGTGTGTTTCAGGAATTCCAGATTTATTCTGAATCCTTGAAAAATTACAATCTAGTTCTTTCCCACAGAAATCTCCGATTGTTTTTATACCTGCCCTTTTTAGTGTGGATTTTCACCTGAAAACTTTCGCTTGAGAACCATGAGTCACTAGACCAATTCACAAAAGAATTTTCAACAGTAAACAGTAAATTTTATCAGTGTCACCACCTCAGATTAAGTGGCTCTCCTCCTTGTTTTCATTTTGGATAGTTGTCTCTCTTATTTAGGAAAAAAGTGGGTCTCAGAATACTAAAGCCTCTATTACGTGGTGGCCAGATTTACATGCAGGGATATTGTAAGGCCATAAATTATATTTGTGGCTAGTATCCTCACACATAATTCCATCTATGATAAGTATTTACCCCAGGAATTGGGAATAACATGCAGACCTGGAACTATTAGGCCCAAATGCCCATGTGATGTTCCTATTTGTAGGGACATATCTGTTTCCATTTACCATCTGCCCTGAGCATTTATTACATTGAAGCGGGGAGCCGGTGTAGGTTGGAGTTTGGGAGATGGCAAGTGTGGAGGGCACTAGGTGGCAGGAGAGCTGTGGACTGGTAATGTGGAGCATTCCCGCTCCCCCATAGCATGGCAGCAGGTTGTGTAGGGACCTGCAGCCAGGGCTGGTCTTCACTCGCAGTGTAAACTTTATGCGATTTTACCTGCGAGGTTTCCCAGCCAGTAAAATTGAGTCCAGTGTGCCCACACACACGAAATCCAGGTGTTGGGACACCAGGCTTGTTATAATTGGGTGAATACCACTCAGATCAACTAATAATCGTGCCCTAATTATGCTTTGCAATAATTTTCTTTTCTGACCTGTTATATATCCATATCTCAAGAGAGCAGCTTAAAATAAAAAATCACTGAGAAATGTTCCAATATGTCCTTTTTAAATACCTCCTTGCAAATATCAAATCGATATACATAATAACCTATTAGTAGATCACAAACCGTGAATATGTGTACTAAATGTACAGCATAAATACAGTTTGGAAATCAGCCAGTGCTCATGGAAACGTTCTGGTAAGTGACAAAATAATGATGACCTGTGAGACGGCGGCAACAGTCCACGGGTAAGAATATTTTTGATAGCTTAAAATAGAAATTAAAAACGCCTAAGTGGAAAAAAAATGCGGCACAGTGCCATGTCGGTCGGTATTGCTAAAAGCACACGGTTGACAAACAAACTTAAAATGAAATGCAAAATGTCCACATAAATGCACGAAGGTCCATTTAGCAAGAGGCCAGGAGTAGCGGAAGTGACATCACACCCCATTTGAACTATACATTCACTCACACATATGCCTGCTTGTACTTTAATACAATCACGCACTCTCTCTCACATTATCACACACTCATCTGCACACATAAACACAACACACATTTAAAATGCATGTTTTACTTACCTCAGCTGCCAGGGAGGGTTATATTCAAGCTAATTGTACTTCATTTTTTATAGCACTAATATAGCCTTATAGCCCGCCGTAGCGGGCTATACCGGCTATTAAAGGCTCACTGCAGCGTTAAAGGCCCGAGCTGAAGGCGAGGGACTTGAACAAAGCACCAGGACTTTAATAGCCGGTATAGCCCTGCTATGAAGGGCTATAAGGCTATTAGAACATTCTGCCACTGGAGGGCAGAATGTTCTAACAAATAAAACAAAGCCTTAAGGGAGCGCAGAGGATTCAAATCCCCTCAGGCTCTCTGAAGCCTTTGTTCACAGCCTGAACAAAGAAACATTGGAATGTTGGACCTCCTGTCTTATACCAGCCATTATAAGCCCAGAGTACTCCATTGTTTTCAATGGAGCTTCCAACATTCCAATGATCTAATATAGCCTTATAGCCCGCCGTAGCGGGCTATACCGGCTATTAAAGGCCCGCTGCAGCGTTAAAGGCCCGAGCCGAAGGCGAGGGACTTTAACAAAGCAGCGGGACTTTAATTGCCGGTATAGCCCTGCTACGAAGGGCTATAAGGCTATTAGAACATTCTGCCACTAGAGGACAGAATGTTCTAACAAATAAAGCCTCCAGAGAGCGCGAGGGGATTGAAATCCCCTCCGGCTCCCTGAAGCCTTTGTTCACAGACAGAGCTGTGAACAAAGAAACATTGAAATGTTGGAGCTCCGGGCATATACCAGCCATTATAAGCCCGGAGCACTCCATTGTTTTCAATGGAGCTTCCAACATTCCAATGTTCTAATATTGAATAATATCCTGTTATTCACTACTAGCGTAATACAAAAATGACAAAAACCAAGGAGATTGGAGCTCCAACCGATGTAAGAAGGAAGAGGTGCCCCTGTATTTCTGGCACTGATTTTGCCCCCTCTGAGTCCAGGGGTCGCAATTGTAGGGCCAGTGTTCGCAAGGGTCTAACTGGGGGTCTCAACTGCAAACCCTGACGACCCCTAAATGACGTCCATGCATAAATGTGCAGATAAGAAATGTCATCAAAATTTGTGACCTGGAATAATGATCGAGAGCATCAATTGTCCTTGGTGCCGACGAGGAGAAAGTGTCCTTGGTCTATCTTCGTTTAAAAGTTTCTTTACTCTACTGGAGTGTCTTTCGCATACGTGTACAGCCCTTCTCCCTCAGTGAAAAATGCATTAGCGTCGTCCAGTTGAGCAATTTGGCCAGTGGTGCGGTTCCGTCGGCATGAGGCATACGCGAATGACATGGCAAGTAACAAAAAAAATAGCACGTTTTGTGTGCCACAAACTAATTTTCTTGAATAAATCATTTAAAAGGAGTATCATCACGGAAGGAGGAAATTGGAAAATGTATCTTTTCAAAATGGAAAACCTTACTGGGTGCACCAAAGCCCCCCACTTAAGTGTGTGTGGCCAAAAGGTCCTGAGGCTACAATATAAGTGCATTGGTTAAAAGGGCCGGTACTGTCCGGTACTGAGTACCAGCACCTTTTCATTTTGAGATGGAGAGTACCTGCACCTCTCAAGAGAAATGTAATACTTTTAATTGGAGAGTACCAGCACTTCTCAGAAACAAGCAGGTACTCTGGTACACAGTACCTGCACTTTTATTTTTCCATTTCAAGCACTGCTTATGAGGTAAGGTCATCCCTTGTACCATGGATGCTGGTCCGAATGTCTGTTACCCGCGCTCAGGACATCTATCTGCAGAGCGAAATGCAACATTGTGCGTTTGAACTGTTTCGGAGGCACAGAGATGTTATTTGCAATAAACATCCTTTGTGGTCTTTTAATCAATGTGAATGTGCACATCTATCCTCCGCTGGACGCTTTTTGCACTAAAACACATAAAAAGCCTGTGTGGTTTCTGTGATTATGAGCTGGTGCCATTGCTGGGCACTGTGATTGGAGCGTGGCATGATTAGTGTGCAGAGAAGCCTTGGCGGGGTGAGCTGCATTCATCATCCGGCGTGTGGACGAGTTCTGGCAAAGGCCACCCTCTCCTGGGAGGGCCCATTGGAAGGCGCAGCTGCAGCTCATCAAGGAGCCGCTCTGCAGTCCCAGGAGGGAAACCAGTCCCTCGAGGACCCCAGAAAGGTGCCTCGGAGTGACGTCACGCGCACTTCAGCATCCTGGAGGAGGGCTGCATTGGGACTGTGCTCTAAACAGTCAGGCCCCATGTGTTAGAAAGAAAAATGTAGTCAACGATGGCTAACGCTTGACAATACAGTCTGTAATTTTAGTAGCACGTAAAAATGGTTAACAGACAGCACACAGAAAAGGATAGATGTACACATGCATGCGTACAAAGAACCACATACATAGACACATAAACACACATGCAAGCACAGGATCGATGTTTACGCATCAACACAAGCACGCACTCACGCTGGCATGCAAACGAATATAACCGCGTATATATCAGCAAAAAATCAAGAGCACGCATACATACATTTGTAAACGAACAACCACAAACATACGCACACTGATGTGTTGACACACATGCAATATTCCATTGATCTTGGAGCGAGTTAATCACTTCCGGTTATGGCCATTATAACTAAATTCGCTCAAACGCGCACGTGCTCTATTTACGAGTCTGCTTTGTGCCCAGAGGTATTTCTCCAATGTTTGGCGTCAGTCAGAATTCTCATTAATTCTCGTCATCTGTAAAAAGAGCTCATTGTGGGGCGCGTTAAATGAAATACAATGGCCAGAAATGGCGTGGTGCAGAAACGTGCGATATTTCTAGACATGACACGGAATGCTCTGCCGGCAACACTGCAGCCAGCCGGAGTCTGACCCAGCATTTCTCCTGCACCCACTGTACCTGCTGCTGCTCCAGGGAAGGTTTCCCTGGTAACTGGGGCAGTCACACTTGCTCTGCATTCCTCCCAGATGTGCGCAGTTCTTTTGGGATTTCTTCAGCCCCTGTAACCTTTCTCTTTCTCCCCACCTCCATCCCCTTCTCCTTCTCCCTCTTTCTCTTTCTCTCTCTTATTGCTGAGGCTTTCTGTACGACAATAGGTCTTTCAGCAATAGTTGCAACACTCTCACAACTGCATACGAGACCCCCTCTCTGGTGTGTTTGTTGCTCGCACCCTCTCCATTTGGATTCCTTTAAGTTTCTCTCTGTTATATAAATGTCTCTGATCACAACGACCATCTCCCATTCCTCATATGATGAAGCTGTCTCTCTTCCTCCCTCCTACTCCTATTCATGACTGTCTCCCCCTTCTGTTTCAATCCACCAGTCTTTCCGCCCTCTCCAGTGCTTGTCTTTCTTTTTTCGTCTTTTAGCCTATTATTTTGTGTCGTTCTCTCGTTTAAGCAGATGTCTAACTCTTTCAGTCTCCATCATATGAATTTCTCTCTCCCTCATTGCCCGACTTGTGCATCATACTCTTTTCCTTTATCTCTCTCTCTCTTCGTCCAGACTCCTGCTCCAACCCATGTTTCTCTATCCCCTCACTCACTATCCCTCTATTTCCAGCCCATGTGGTTCTCTTTGACCACTACTCTAACACGTAAGTCACTAACGCTCACACGCAGACCCATTTGTATCCCTATGTTTTGAGTTGAAGAATCGTCATCTCTACTTACCAAACTTACACACCCCTCACTGTCTCTCTCTCTCTCTAGCATTTACATTTCTCTCTCTCTCTCTCTCTCTCTCTCTCTCTCTCTCTCTCTCTCTCTCTCTCTCTCTCTCTCTCTCTCTCTCTCCAATCAACGAGTCGGTGTATCTTCCTCTCATTTTCCAGTCCATTAGCCTCTCTGCCAATCTTACAATAAGGCCACTCTCTCTTTCTCTCAAACCTCTGAATCTTTGTCTTTAAAAGGGAGAAGACTTTCGCTGTCTGAGACCCATGACACATGATCTCACACTCTTCAGTTCATGAACAAGTCAGCTGGTACACCCCAGAACTCAGCACATTGAAGTGCTGGTGCAAACAACTGGAAAGAAGATGGAGCACCAGCAGGAACCACATTGACTGAGCCACCTACAAATCAGCTCTCAACAACTACCACCGCCAGCTCAAAGCTGCAAAAGAGGAGATCCTGACCCATTGGATTGAAACCAGTGCCAGCCAAATCAAGAAACTTTTCCCCAAATTTGGTGCAAGTCCGTTCAGCGGTTCGGCCTGCCTCAAACGCACCCTTATTTTGTGCCCCAAATTCTCACTCAAGAAAGCCTGCCGATCACATTCACCTTTTACGCCGGTGCCCATCCATGGGTTTGTGGAACACGTAATGTATAAGACAAGTTCAGAAAATAAATCCAGGGCACTCCTCACGGTGTAGAATTCTTTATTGTCATGATGTCAGGGACAGCGTGTTATGGCTTTACAGCTTTTCTCAAGTGAAGTGCATATTTTCTTTACAAAATATAAACCACCACCAATCCCCATTTTAAAAGACATAGGGCCTTATGTAGGTGGGCTGGCATTTACCACTTCATAAATACCGAATCATACCGATTCGGTATTTATGAAGTGGTAAATGCTATGTAGGTAATTGGTCGGTAAATATTACCGATTCGGAATAATTCGGTAATTACCGAATCGGTATTTACCGAATCGGTAATGAGGCATACCTTCCCATTGATGGGAAGGTATGCCTCATTACCGAATCGGTAAATACCGATTCGGTAATGGGGGAGCACATGCAAGGGTGGCAGGGTGTCACATTGACACCCTGTTGCACCCCTGATTCGGCCATGTGTGCACATGTGGCACACATACATGCCCTGAGGGCATGTGTGTCTGCCACATTGCACACATCTACGGGCAAAATAATGCATTTACACACATATTCGTCATTTACCACCAACTATTAGTTGGTGGTAAATAACGAATCCCCACACACACCACACAGTCCCCCTACATCATATTTCTGTATTCGGAATTTACCGAATAGGTAAAATTACCGAATCGGTAATTTTACCGATTCGGTAATTTTACCGATTCGGTAAATTCCGAATACAGAAATTCTCCCCCTACATCTCAAAAGCCAAAATACCGGTCGGTAAAGGTATAATTACCGAAAATCGTCCGTTACCGACCGGTATTTGGCTACCTACATGAGGCCCATAGTAAACATAGTAAGTTACAGAAATCAGCTCAACGAGAACATCGCTTAAGAAAATAAAAATCAGGAAAATAATAGGGTGCGTTATTAGTATTATGCAATCTTACATGCATTGCTATTTCGGCACAACATTTTTAATCCATAATGTTAAACCAGTATTGTGGTCTCAAATTTGAGATGGCCTGCCTACAAGTACCCAAGAAATATACTCTACCCTTATTATTTAAATAAGTACAGTGTATCATATATTAAGGTACAGACAAAAGACACTCTAGCTGGATTAAGCCCATAAAACATATACACATGTATAGACACGTCTTGAGATTTGAAAAGATAAGAAAAAAGAAAGAAGAAAAGAGAATATCACATACATTTTTCTTTTTTTATTATTATTGTTATTTCTTTTATAAATTGTTATCAGATTCTTTCCAATATAATCAAAGTGTACAGATCACATTTTATATACAGGAACACAATGTGCATCAAAAATGAATGATTCAAACAAGTGCGAATAATGTACAACAAAAAATACAATTATAGTGCAAGATGAAAAAAGAAAGAGAGAGCGACAGGTTCCCAATCAGAGAGGAGAGCTTAGTCAATCATACATTCATTCATTCATATCCAAAAAACACATTCATACAACATCACTCAACCGCATTGTTCATTTTGGTGCGAAACAACCGCACTCATAGGCCCCACCCAAGAACAGAAATTCCAGAAAAATCTTTGTGGTTGGTCGAACAAATATATAAATATATATAAAGATGGTATCCAAGTTTTCTGAGAAGCACAGGTTCAATCAGGTAGAAAGAATGGTGGGGCCCTGTTCAAAAACGCCGACGCGCGTTTCGGTGAAACAACTCCTAATTGGGAGTACCACCTTCTTCAGGGTGTAACAAACAGCACCAATAGAAACGGGACCTGCCAAAAGTGAAAAGAAATAAAATAAGTGTCTATATGTATAAATATATATATGTGACAAAAATGGGGAGCAGATTATATGCATTATCCATGCCGAGTGTCACAGGCAAATTTAATAAAGATTAAAATATTTTCAACTTAAATATTGATTAGTGAGCACCAAAGGTCAAACTAAAGGCTGTGGAAGAAAAAAGAACATAAAAGAATGCAGAGAACCACTATGCATCAAACGCACAAAACAACGTATCAAAGATCGCAAAGGGATAATATCGACCTCTGTAGGTAATGGCATCAAAGTATGGCGCTTACCTGCGTCGATAAAGAGGGACTGTTCAGCGCAATTGCTTCCGAAATGAAACTCCACACGAGCAGAGAGATCACTCTAATCAAGATCAAAAAATAATAAAAGATCTAAATGGATATACGTCGCAAGAGAAAAGAATAAATAACCAGCAGAAAACATTCAACAAAAACCAAAACCCAAATACGCGTTATAAGCAGCAAAAGGGGTCCTACAGCTACATTAGAGAGGCAATAGAGGGAAAAAGAAATTACCTAAATACCGTAAGAGGTCAAATCTTCAAGGCTAATAAGCAGCAAGGGAACCTTAGAAGGAGTTCAATTCTTTGGGAAGAAAGTCATTTCAGCGGGTACAACCCTAGTGCAGGAGACACAAACAAAGGGGAGAGAAAGATACTAAGACGCGAGGGAGCCATTACATAGAATCTGATAAAACAGAGCACCAAAGTTCGCGAGTTCGCGTCCAGGTGCAACAATATAGCAAAGAAATCCAAACGATAAATAAGAAGTGTGTAAGTGGCTCACCTGACATCAAGGTAGCATACAATGTACCACACAGAAGGCAGCTAACGGCTATGAATTCAAATTCGAATCAGCAATGGAATTTACAAATGCTGAAAGCGGAAAAAATAAAATGAAATATTCAGCATGGCGTAGTACTGGACTGACTAAAAAGACATACACAGTGGAGACCGCGGTAGTGAAAATATTATAGTCAAAAACAGATCAAATAGCAAAACGGTAATTGACATAAAGGAAAAATAATTTATAAAGAAACGGATATGGAAAAAGCTGCACGAAGAGATACGAAGAGAAATATGCACGAAGAGATACAAAGAAAAATACCTTGAAAGATAGAAACAGCGTCGGAAACGATCGACCAGCGTCTTGGCAACAAAGTTCAACGGAAATAATCGCTGACAGGGGAAGCCCTGCCGGGGTCAGGTTATTTAAATCCTCCAATCCTACTACGCCCAAATCAGGGGTGAGTCAGATCAAGGGCGTGTGAAAAACACAACACCAAATAGCCAATGAGGGTAGGATCAGACCGTAATGGATTAAACGGACCAAATCCAAAGGATGAAAATGAAAATAAAGATGGAAATAAAAATAAAAACTAAAACTAAAAGGGAGAGGAGGCACAATAATCTAAGAAAAAGAAATAGAAGAAAAAACTAATTCAAAATATCGGACCAATATCGCCATAATATACATACAATAAAAAAAATTCAAAGCAAATAGAAAAAAGAAGAAAAAAAAGGGGGGCAAAGCGTGGAACCAACTAGCGGTTATAGGTACAGAGAGATCCTACAGAATTGTGTTTTCCCAAGGTAGGGATTAATTCAAGCCCTTGTCCTTTGTGTTGAGGACAAAAATCCAAAAGACCTCACGTTTTTTGCGTGTACTGTCAGGGTTAGAGCCCTTCTGAAGCCAAACTTTTTCAAGAATTGTCCAACGTAGCTCATCATCTTTGTGATTTTTTTCCATCCAATGACTCACAAGGGGTGCTACATGCTTGGACCGTCCAATATTCGATTTGTGCTCTCCAATCCGAACCCTGACCTCCCTCGAAGGTTTCACCTACATAGGTCAATAAACTGGGACATTGTATAGTATAAATACAATTAGACGTCCTGCAATTAGTCATCTCTCTCAATTCAGCAGTGAAACCATTGATGCAGATAGAAACACCAACAATGGCATTGGCACATGCATGGCACGTGCCGCATTTATGATTTCCTCTGACAGGAGAGGAACCTTCGATTGATTTTTGTAACCAGGTTTTCTGGTCCGAATCTTTAGCTTTTACCAACAGATTCCTGAGATTTTTGTTTCTGCGAAACGCAAAAACTGGTTTGGGCAAAGGGGATGTTTGTTCGCCTAAATTCAGCAGATGCCACTCAGAATTGATGATTTGTCGGATCTTATTATTAAATGGCGAGTGCTTGGTAACACAAACGATTTTGTCTGTTAGTTCCTGAGATTTAATTTGGAACATAGAATCGCGGTTGTAGAAACGCGCCCTTTTTAAAGCGTCTCTAACCATCCTAGGTGGGTATCCCCTGTTGATAAATTTCAGCTTCATAATTTCCGCATTATGGAGATAATCCTTAATGGAGGTACAATTTCTACGTAATCGTAGAAACTGGCTGAAAGGGATCCCATCTTTCTGGCTCCTAGGATGGAAGCTCTCAAAATGGAGCAGCGTGTTTCTAGCAGTGGGCTTCGTATACAGGGACACCATGAGCTTGGAGTCATGATGTTCGACCCAAACGTCGAGAAACTCAAGTTTGGTAGTACTGGAATGGGCAGTAAACCTGATATTACAATCAGCCACATTGAGCCATTCAATGTAGTCATTCAAGGTAGTTTGGTCACCAGTCCAGATGAAGAAAACATCATCAATATAGCGCGAACAGTGCCGCACATTCTCAAAGAATGGTGCGACCTCATTGAAGATGTTAAGTTTTTCATAGTCGCCCATGTATAGACAAGCAATACTCGGTGCACGTCAAATTAAAAAAAGTTTTCTTCCAGGACAATCTCAAGGCTTTTGATCATAAAAAGGCCATTAGATTGAGATTGATCAGAGTTAATGATGTTGCTTACTACTCTACAGGCCTCTGTCTGGGGGATATTAGAGTAAAGCGATTCAACATCGAGAGTTACCAGAATCTCTCGCTCACAGTCATAGTCAAGGCCCTCAATCTTGGAAATAAAATGTCCCGTATCCTTCACATAGGATGACAGATTGCCCACAATGGGCTGAAGGAACTTATCAAGATATTTAGATAATGGTTCCGTAGCCGAGCCAATGGTTGAAACAATCGGTCTCAGGGGCGGATCAAATTGGTCCTTATGAGTCTTTGGCAGACCATAAATGATGGCAATACGAGTATGAGTAGGTGTAAGGAAAAGGGCTTCTGACATACATATGTCACCCCTCTCGACTGCTTGTTCTACTTCGCGAAGGATCCGTCGTTTAATTCTCGCTTCGCGGTTAGACATGATTTTGCAATAATGCCTGGGGGACCCAAGTAGGTCGAGCATTTTTTCTTTGTACCTATTGGTGTCAAAAATGACAATGCCCCCACCCTTGTCACAGGGTTTGATCGTTAGGCTATTGTCCTTCTTGAGAGCCATGAGTGCAGAGTTCTCTTCCTTTGTAATATCATACATCGGAGCAGGGACAAATTTAATAGATCTCTGGATTTTATTGAGAACGGCTTTCTCTAACAGATTGACTTTCATGCCTAACATATCCAAACCAGGGATAAAGGTCGAAGGGGTTTCAAGCCCGATAGATTGTCATTATTAGTATTGGGATCTTTATCCGAAAAAAACTTTCTTGGTCTCACTTTACGGAAAAGGGCATGCAGGTCTTTGAAAAGTTCAAATTTGTTAATTCTAGTAGATGGAACAAAGGATAAACCCTTAGTGAGTAGTGTGACAGTGGAACAGTCCATTATATGCGCCGATAAATTGAAGATAGGGATCGTGTTCATGTCCTCCAATATTGGTGTTGGCGGATTTGGATATACCTCTGTGGTTGTGCTAGGTCCTGGTACTGACCCCTGTGTTGAAAATTCTGGGATCGGTTCTGAAAACGATTTTGATATCTTGGGCGATAATTGCCACGCCGATTCCCTAAAAAACGATTTTCCGGTGCTGATCGTTCAAAAGTCTGTCCCTGGGGTGGATTGCCGTATGGCGAGCCCTCACTATCCGAATCCGTAGTATCAGAAAAGGTAGTAACCCGTTTGTTGCCCCAAGTAGAATAATTGGTGTTTAAGGAGCTTTCGTTGTTGTTGGTATAGAAGTTATCTACCAGGAATGGATAAACACGCTCTTGAGAGAAATTTCTGATGTCCTTTTTAAGTTTATCAGTTTTCCTCTTAAGAAGATATTCACTGAAGGAATCAAGCTCAGTGACAATGTCTTCCAATTTCTTTTTACAATCTTCTATACTGTGAGATTGTTTCAATTTTTCCTCTAACTCTTGGATTTCCTTATTGAGGAGTTGGATGACCTCTCTAGCTGTTTCAATAATGAGAATCATCCAATCTCTAGAACATCTGTTTGAAATAAGGGCCCATTTTTCCAGAAATTTTCTAATGTCCACAAAAAGACCCGGTATGTTTCTCACACGGAGTCCAATAGGGATGGTTCCTGCCCTGAGATATTCGAGCATAAAATTGGCATGTGATTCCGTTCGCTTAGTCTTCTTTTTCAAATTGAAAAGTTTAGACCAATCGTCATTTAG
Organism: Triturus cristatus; assembly: GCF_964204655.1. Taxonomy (NCBI): domain Eukaryota; kingdom Metazoa; phylum Chordata; class Amphibia; order Caudata; family Salamandridae; genus Triturus; species Triturus cristatus. The sequence goes on along the minus strand of NC_140595.1, from coordinate 517,046,952 downwards.
AACTTTGGACAAAGTAAAGGGACGATCACCCTCAGCACTTTAGCCTAAAATGCGGGCAAAGTCTTCATCAGTAAATCCAAATGTCTTAATACTGTCCATGGACAGACTGAGGTGATAGGAAAAGATAGTAGAAGAGACCCCAACGTAAAAGGTATATGTCTATAAGATAAAAAAAGAGAAAGGAAGAAAAAGAACGCAAACAGACAAAATCGTTTGTGTTACCAAGCACTCGCCATTTAATAATAAGATCAGACAAATCATCAATTCTGAGTGGCATCTGCTGAATTTAGGGGAACAAACATCCCCTTTGCCCAAACCAGTTTTTGCGTTTCGCAGAAACCAAAATCTCAGGAATCTGTTGGTAAAAGCTAAAGATTCGGACCAGAAAACCTGGTTACAAAAATCAATCGAAGGTTCCTCTCCTGTCAGAGGAAATCATAAATGCGACACGTGCCATGCATGTGCCAATGCCATTGTTGGTGTTTCTATCTGCATCCATGGTTTCACTGCTGAATTGAGAGAGATGACTAATTGCAGGACGTCTAATTGTATTTATGCTATACAATGTCCCTGTTTATTGACCTATGTAGGTGAAACCTCGAGGGAGGTCAGGGTTCGGATTGGAGAGCACAAATCGAATATTAGACGGTCCAAGCATGTAGCACCCCTTGTGAGTCATTGGATGGAAAAAAATCACAAAGAAGATGAGCTACGTTGGACAATTCTTGAAAAAGTTCGGCTTCAGAAGGGCTCTAACACTGACAGTACACGCAAAAAACGTGAGGTCTTTTGGATTTTTGTCCTCAACTTAAAGGACAAGGGCTTGAATGAATCCCTACCTTGGGAAAACGCAATTCTGTAGGATCTCTCTGTACCTATAACCGCTAGTTGGTTCCACGCTTTGCCCCCCTTTTTTTCTTCTTTTTTCTATTTGCTTTGATTTTTTTTTATTGTATGTATATTATGGCGATATTGGTCCGATATTTTGAATTCGTTTTTTCTTCTATTTCTTTTTCTTATATTATTGTGCCTCCTCTCCCTTTTAGTTTTATTGTTTATTTTTATTTCCATCTTTATTTTCATTTTCATCCTTTGGATTTGGTCCGTTTAATCCATTACGGTCTGATCCTACCCTCATTGGCCATTTGGTGTTGTGTTTTTGACACGCCCTTGATCTGACTCGCCCCTGATTTGGGCGTGGCGGGATTGGAGGATTTAAATAACCTGACCCCGGCAGGGCTTCCCCTGTCAGCGATTATTTCCGTTGAACTTTGTTGCTAAGACGCTGGTCAATCGTTTCCGACGCTGTTTCTATCTTTCAAGGTATTTTTCTTTGTATCTCTTCGTGCATATTGTCGTACTTTGGTATTTGGGACCACGTAGAAGACAGGGCCCTACCCCTGTTTATTCATGTCTTAGCAAACCGCGATTGGTCAATGCGGTATTTACAAGCGCTTTGCATAACGTCCCATTGCCAAATGCACTATGTATACGTTATTATACATTGACTCCGTGGGTTCCATCTTGGAGCGGTGGCCATCTTGTCATTGCCCTCACATAGACAAACACATTATAAGCAAGTACGGGCCTTTAGAATACATGTACTTTCTGTTTGACTTCTCCATGACCTGGGCAGCTGGTCTCCGCTGCCCCAGGTCAGTCCGGTCTCACGAGCTCCCCTTCCTCCGGCCACCTGTGATTAGCATCAGGGCTTGACACACCATAAAGTCCTTTCATCGCACACAAGCCTCCGGCTAATCACTTTCGCACCTGTTTGTTCCTGCTTTATGGTCTGTTTCTCAAAACAGGAGATGCTCATGTTTATTGGGGTCAGATGTGGGATCTGAGCCTTGCTGGGTAAATAATTGCGGGCTGGCTGAACTGAAATGTGAGATTGCAATCATGACTCTGCTTGTTCTTTGAAGTAAAATATGTGAATGACCAACTGCAAGAGAAGGGCGGTGTTGCCCAGATTCTGTATAAAAAAGGAAACTGGTTTCTGTTCTGTAGACTGCCTCATTCAGTTGCTAAGGCTTCTGCGCGACGTAGTCTCACTCATTTGAGTTTAATAAAGATGTCTTTTCATATTTCAGCTTCTGTTGCCAAGGTCTTTGTGATATTATCAAGATATGCAGAATTTTATAATACCACATCAGGAAGTACTCGAAGTAATAGGGTGCTACCCCTAGCACCTCTGGAGTCTCAAAAATTGGAGTACTTCAGTTTGGCGCCCACCAGCTGGGCCTCATCAGAGAAGTGACTTTCTGTGGGAGTGATCTGGTCAGGAGACTGAAATCTACTGGAAGGACAGACCGGGATTCTACCAAGAAGGTACTCTGTGCACAGGGATTCTGGAGATTCTTTGATTATGTAGTCCGGTATATTTCTGCTCTTCCTGATTTTGATCCTCCACATGATGTCACTCAAAAGGTGAGAAAAAGAACCCAATTGGCGTGAGTATTATAAAAGACGTATGGGCATGTAGAACTTGACAATTAGAATTTGGATAACCTTTTGATTATTAAGAATAAGAATTAAGTATAAGTGGGTCGCTCCCAGTCCTTTGGTTCTTTGGGTCTTTAATTTGGTTATCGCAATTACCAAAGCCGAGGGGTTGGTTTCTTGGTTTCTGATTTGGTCATTGCAATTACCAAAACCGAGGGTCTCGCATATTTGCGAGTTTATTGGTAGAGATAAACCCTTGGAGTTTGAAGCTAGATTAGTGAGCTATAAGATGCCTGATCTTAGCAAATTTGGAAATGTAGCTTTTGGTTTGTATAGGTTTGGATATGCGAATTGCAATTTGTGTAGGCAGGTAATGAGGAGATATTTCTCCATTTGGTTTGGATTATAATACTTGCGTTTTCCGCAGTATTTTTGGCATGCCTGTTTGTAAGCTCACATGGAAAAATGTGTTGCTTTTTGTTTTGAAAGGTACCATAGTGTGGGAAATATCTAAATAGGTTAGATTTAAAAACATATTTCTTCCTTGGTGATTTTGTATCCCCAGGGAATTAAAATATGACATAATACAAAACAAGGATCCTTCGTTCTGCGCAGTTTCATGAATGAAGATATGCACAACGATTTTGTGTGGTGTTCTGCTAGGCAGAGCTAGTACATGCATCTGTCTGTGGGGCTGTTCATGCAGCCTTTTGGAACACTATTGAAAAGCGTTGCTTGTAAATATGACCTACAACCAGTATTTGCAAATGGTTTGTTTCAAGTATAGTCTGTGAGCTGTTCTTTCTTTCTGTCATGCGTATTGATTTGTAAGTCAACTGTGTGTTTAAATGTCTGTGGGTTTTTTATGTTCACAGGCAAACTTTTCGACGGCGCTATTTATGAAAAATGGATAAAGCGCGCTGTATTGTCTGTTTACCCCCTTTCTGTTTATGTCTGAAATGAGCTCAATATGTGTTTGTGGGTCTTCTGATGTTTCCAGTCTGTTAAGTAGTTTGCTGGTTAATTAATATCAAGTAGAAACTTAAAACAAAAATCCAGAAATGAACAATGTGATGTGCTACAATAGCTATGTGTTGCTCTTTAATTTATAGAATGAGCAATTGTGCACATATAGAAAACTGCCGTTAAATGCTTAAAGGATAAAATTAGAAACACATTCGATAGATATAAATCAGGCCCCAAAAACGAAATTATCTATTTTTGCAAAAGTAAATAAATTTACAGCATTTTCCTTAGATGCATTATATTAGATGTTCACAGGCAAACTTTTCAGCTGCAGTATATTTGATAGAAATGTTCATTCAGCCAGCACCTTCCCAGTTGAACACGGGTGAAATTTGGCAGAACCGTCTTTTTAAATGAAAGTGGCGCAAAAATGTGACGCGTTTCAAATTGGGCTTATGCGCTTAGGCTTGTAAGTTAAATGTGTCCAAAATGATAGGCAAGGGATGCAGCTTGTTTTTTATACATGGAATTATCACAAAAACGAATAATTGGGATTTTTTAAAAGAAAATTATTAATCATGGGAAAAATTATTTTAAAAAAATAAGTGCTTTTCAAAATCGTTTTTTGATATTTATAAAGCTTAATACTCATACTATGACCTCCTAGCATTAAAATTTGATTTAAGTTGTGTTGCATCACTAAAATGACAAGCATTCGCGCGTTCAATTTTCCCTTGGCGCAGGCGCAAACAAGCTCATTTTCATGAAGTATGAGTTATTATTTCCAATGCCTGACTCATGGGTTATGTAATAGACATTCTGGTAATGCATATTACGCAAGAAAATTGTAGGATATTCATTTTTTAATGTTTAAAATATCAAAGTCGAATTTGGGTAAAAAGGACTGTTTCAATTGCATTTTCTTTCATTCAGAGTACTGTTTAAAGTGTCCCAGGCTTCAGTAAATGCATACGTTTAGGTTTTGATATATATTTACAGGTTGTGCCTTCTTATGATTCAATGAGTCAATGTGCCAGTACAAAGGCTTGTTTTAATATCAGGGTTGAAGGTTCTAACTTTAGCTGTGTCTGTCACGATACTACTGAACACGCTATGAAAAACAAGACCTTTTTAAAAACTTGGGGAAATTAAATAAAATATGGTGTCGCAACCCGCAACTATTTGATGTTAATAAAAAACGGCCTTAATGGAGTTAGCACCCACATAGAGAAAGAGAAATGGAGAATTGTTTTTTGATGAAGGAAAAAGAGGATGTTTGTGAGCAGGTACGTGATGAAGTCAGTAATGATAGAGGGGTGGAGAAATGTAGAACTACGGTTATAGGAACTGGGTAATACATAGGAAGGAGAAGAACAATTGGGAAAATAGAATGCCGTGGAGGGAAGAGAGATGATGAAGGGGAGTAATAAAGACATGAAGAGTAGCGTGAGGAAGGTTGTATTGACGAAGGGAATAAAGAGGAATGTGGTACCGGTTTGAGTAAGTAGGAGGAGAAAGATGAGATTGCAGGTTCTAGCAGTAGGGGTGAAAATATTGTAATTACCTGGCGGGAGGCACTGAGTTTCATATGCTAATATGAAAGCGACAAACAGAGCTTGAATAAAGGCAAATGACTAAATGATGAAGAAAATATCAAAACTCATTGCGAATACAATTCACAGTGCCAGTGGACTGGGGCAGAAAGTGGTCTCACTTGCTGGAGTTCAGTCTAACTTTAGCTGGGCCTACTGAGACGTTCATTCATTTAAGGTTGATGAAATGTATACCATTGCATAGGATTGCAACAAGCATTTATTCTAAAAACTGGTATGTGTATTATTAAGTTTTGTGAATTATTCACAGTACATGTAGTTTAACAATCTGGGAATAGGGATAATTTTTTAGCGCCTAAAAAGGAGAAATTATTTTTCAACATAGAGCGAATTATTGCAAGTTAGGAGGAATTAGGAAGGCCTTCTGGCTTTGACGAATTCAGAGTGTCAGAAGCTGGGGGTTGGGAGCTGCAGAGGCTGGCTCGGTCAGGCTGTTGAGATGCTATCTTTAGTGTAAACAATGAGTAGGCTGCCACGTTGACTTTTATGACCTTTTAAATTAGGGCCTTGCCTCTGTGGAATGCAGAATGACCTTGCTACACGGGCCTCTAAAGGTGGGGTTTCTGGTTTCTCCATAGCATCACTAAAACTAAAGAACTTAATTCCAAAGGGAAAATATAGCAAAGGGGTTTTCTTTGAAAGTCCAAACATCATGTTAAATGCTTTGCTGATACATTGGTGTTCTAAAAAAGAAAATAGAATGATGCCTGCTATAGTTGCTCTTATTTAACAGAAAACGAAGTGTTGCATTAAGTCTTAGACAGAAAACAAGATGCAGCCTTTTTCTAAAATTTCTTTAAGGCTACATGCCTACGTGAGAATGCATTGCCAATTAAGACTTCTTTTTCACAGTGGAAATTGTAGGTGCCAAATTACTATGGAGTGTCAGTGTAACGATTTTTTTATTTCTAGAAATGTAAAACTTAAGTGGCTGGATGTTGAAAGGACTGACAAGAGGGTAACAGTTAAGTAATGCAATTTATTTTTGTGTATTTGGTTCTATCATGAATTGTTCTTGCTGGTCCTGTATGTTAGATGAGAAACAGAAAAGTTATATTTGACAGCAGATTTCCATTCCCTGGTGATCTACTGTCAAAAAGGAGGGTAAGTATTTTAAACCTGACAAATTAAACGGGCCCAAATATTGGGTTTTGGGCTGCAGTTTTACAGTGCATAAAATACATGACATGGTGTTGTGTGTCACCGTTTTTTACATATGCTATTGTTTTGTCTATGCTTTTTTTTTTTGTGTGCTTGATATACAGCAAGTATATCTGATGGCTTGATGTTTTGTGCGTTTTTATTATTTTTTGCATGTTTTCGTTGTTTTTGTTGCTGCTTTTTATACTATTACAAGTTTACCTGTGTTGTGAAGGGGATGGTCATGACGATGCCCATCGCTACGCAACAGTTGGTTGAACTTGTTCTGGTTACTAAATTCCACAGCTAATGATATTTCATGCTGTGAAAATGAGAGACAACACTTCACCAGTGCATGTCTAAATTGGCTATAATGGTATTACAGAAAACTAAAAGAGATCTATAGGATCAAAGTGTGTCACCTGTCACCTGTCACCTGTCACGTTACTGCCCTTCCCTTAAAGGAACAGGCAGCCCTACATTTATGTATCCTTGATTGGACCTAAGGATGAAATTATAGATCTGTGACTCAAGGTGGCCTAATTTCTATATTACATGAGGTAATGGTGTCCTGTCTCCTAAGTAGCATATGGCCTTTGCTTCTTAAAAGGAAACTAGGTTTTCATTTTTCCCTGCAACATTACCTAAGATTACCGTATATGGTGTAGTCGCCAGCGGTAGAGTTAAAACGTATGTGACTTTGGCCTTTTGTGTATCACCCGTACTCTTGGTGATGTCACATGCCTGACTACTAAATTCTTGTCCTTCCTATAGATTTTTATTTTTTATTGCTTTTGTTTCTTCCCTGCCCAATGTCGCATTATGCTTAGTGATTGGGGATTTTAGTTGTGTCCTAGTTCCAATTCCCTTTTCCGTATTTCTTTCACCAGTCAGCCCATTTATTATTGTAGGTGTATTGTTCAGGTACATACTTCCAGACTGCAGTGATGCACCAGGAACCCCCATATTATGTACAATTCCCTTTTGCATGACCAGACTGGTTTCCAAGAATTTTCCTTAGGCCTGCTGCAATGTTTCCCAGCCTGACTGTCAGGGTAGCGATAGCCTGGCTAACTGACTCAATATTATAGTAAGACAAGTTTTCCATACCAATAGGGGATATCTTGCGTTTACCCTTTTGAACATGACGAATTTTCAATGTCTATTTTTAATGTGGTTTTTACCCTTTTTGTTCCTGCTGCTTTAATTTTTGGTGGGATCAGATGTATTCTAATCATGCAAATATCAGGACCCTCTAGTTCTTGTCTTTTGTTTTCATATCCGACTATTAGCCTGTGTATTGCCTAGTGCACCTGATATGAAAGGTTTCTACATGCCTATGATAATCTGTACCATGTGATTTCTCTATTGAAATGTCCTAGATAAGGAATTTAGAAACACTTATATGTAATCATTCAGAAAAAAAATGTGTGTTTGCCCTATTAGACAATGCCACCATATGTGAAGACATCCATTTTAGATAGAATTCTCGTGTAGTTATCTACCCTTAGATGATGAAGGCTCTCACACGGAAACCCAATTGAAAAGCTTAGAGGCACTGTTTTGCCTACTGCCTTTTTTATTTGTATTGCTTCCTAAGAAAGACAGTGTATTCTGGACCAAAATTGTCCTATGGCGTGTGGCCACTCCTTTGAAGGACCGCAGGCCACCTGTTTACAGTCCCCTTGTTATACAACGAACTGGTTAAAGCATCACGCTTGCTTCGTCATAAGGCGTTCAACATCAGAAAAGATGGAGGAGCTGGTTTTGCCACAGAACCAGAATTTCAGTACACAAGAGCGCCTGTCATGTGCTGGTAACCTCTGACAGTGTGCAGTCCCTTGAGCCCCTTGGCCTGAGTTTTTGGCCACACATACCCCCTCTTTTTCCTTTGCTTCAATGGAAGTGCAGTGCACCGGCGGATCCAAGATTGACAGAAGGCACTACATTCCAGTGCCCATGAAAGAGCAGCCTGAGCGTCCTCTGACACCGAATGATGAGTGTTGGATCCTGAGAATGGTCCGGGGTCTGCACAAGATGATCTGTGCCCATGACCAATGAAGAGCATATTATTTGTAGTGTCTGCAGCAGAGGAAAGACACAGGTGCACTGCCTTGAAACATTGAGACCGTGAGCTGTGAGTGTTTGCCAGGAGGGCACTCCAACTGAGCAGTACTTCCTTTTCTCATGAAAGGCTTGAATGAAGAGGCCCATGCAAAAGAAAACAACAGAAGAAGATTTGATGGACAATAGAAGCCTGCCAGAGAGGCTTTTTGAACGGACTCTGGGCATAGGTGGTTTCACGAGAGGTTTCCGTGTGATTGTATAGACTAGGTGTTAGAAGACTGTTTGTTTTGCTGGCATTGTCTAGTATAAGCAGAATAAAATCCATTTTCTGTGGAAAGGTGCCCCCTTTTCACCTCAGAGCATTGATGAGGGTCACCACTGTTTCACCTGAACATAAAAATTATTGTTTCATTTGTAATAGTGGTTACTACTTTCTCCCGTTGTCTCTATGTTTTCTAGTGTTTTTTAAACATGACGTTGTCATTTATGGGTGGGATTGTTTTTCTCTACCCAATTGACTTCTGCACCCGCTTCTCAACCTATGTCTTTTCCCACTACTGTTTCTTTGCACTCTTTTTCACCCTTTTCCTGAACATGAGCAGGTTAAAAGATCAGAATTCGTAAGCAATTCTTCTATACAGCTTCTGCATCGACACTAGTTAGTAGTAAACATCACTAATTGTTGGGGGTGTGATCTTATGCCACCTAGATAGAGGTATTCCTTATTTTGTCCTGCCATATGTGGCCTTTGTGCTACTACATGTGTCCCGTGAGAGTCGCTAAGTAATAGGATGATGCTACAGCAACATCTCCATGACTTCATGTCTGTAGACCTGGACTAAGATCAGTATGAGTATAGTGATTGCCTATGTAAGGGCAAAAGGAGGGTCTGTCGTACTTTGGTATTTGGGACCACGTAGAAGACAGGGCCCTACCCCTGTTTATTCATGTCTTAGCAAACCGCGATTGGTCAATGCGGTATTTACAAGCGCTTTGCATAACGTCCCATTGCCAAATGCACTATGTATACGTTATTATACATTGACTCCGTGGGTTCCATCTTGGAGCGGTGGCCATCTTGTCATTGCCCTCACATAGACAAACACATTATAAGCAAGTACGGGCCTTTAGAATACATGTACTTTCTGTTTGACTTCTCCATGACCTGGGCAGCTGGTCTCCGCTGCCCCAGGTCAGTCCGGTCTCACGAGCTCCCCTTCCTCCGGCCACCTGTGATTAGCATCAGGGCTTGACACACCATAAAGTCCTTTCATCGCACACAAGCCTCCGGCTAATCACTTTCGCACCTGTTTGTTCCTGCTTTATGGCCTGTTTCTCAAAACAGGAGATGATCATGTTTATTGGGGTCAGATGTGGGATCTGAGCCTTGCTGGGTAAATAATTGCGGGCTGGCTGAACTGAAATGTGAGATTGCAATCATGACTCTGCTTGTTCTTTGAAGTAAAATATGTGAATGACCAACTGCAAGAGAAGGGCGGTCTCGCCCAGATTCTGTATAAAAAAGGAAACTGGTTTCTGTTCTGTAGACTGCCTCATTCAGTTGCTAAGGCTTCTGTGCGACGTAGTCTCACTCATTTGAGTTTAATAAAGATGTCTTTTCATATTTCAGCTTCTGTTGCCAAGTTCTTTGTGATATTATCAAGATATGCAGAATTTTATAATACCACATCAGGAAGTACTCGAAGTAATAGGGTGCTACCCCTAGCACCTCTGGAGTCTCAAAAATTCGAGTACTTCAATATTTCTCTTCGTATCTCTTCGTGCAGCTTTTTCCATATCCGTTTCTTTATAAATTATTTTTCCTTTATGTCGATTACCGTTTTGCTATTTGATCTGTTTTTGACTATAATATTTTCACTACCGCGGTCTCCACTGTGTTTGTCTTTTTAGTCAGTCCAGTACTACGCCATGCTGAATATTTCATTTTATTTTTTCCGCTTTCAGCATTTGTAAATTCCATTGCTGATTCGAATTTGAATTCATAGCCGTTAGCTGCCTTCTGTGCGGTACGTTGTATTCTACCTTGATGTCAGGTGAGCCACTTACACACTTCTTATTTATCGTTTGGATTTGTTTGCTATATTGTTGCACCTGGACGCGAACTCGCGAACTTTGGTGCTGTGTTTTATCAGATTCTATGTAATGGCTCCCTCGCGTCTTAGTATCTTTCTCTCCCCTTTGTTTGTGTCTCCTGCACTAGGGTTGTACCCGCTGAAATGACTTTCTTCCTAAAGAATTGAACTCCTTCTAAGGTTCCCTTGCTGCTTATTAGCCTTGAAGATTTGACCTCTTACGGTATTTAGGTAATTTCTTTTTCCCTCTATTCCCTCTCTGATGTAGCTGTAGGACTCCTTTTGCTGCTTATAACGCGTAGTTGGGTTTTGGTTTTTGTTGAATGTTTTCTGCTGTTTATTTATTCTTTTCTCTTGCGACGTGTATCCATTTAGATCTTTTATTATTTTTTGATCTTGATTAGAGTGATCTCTCTGCTCGTGTTGAGTTTCATTTCAGAAGCAATTGCGCTGAACAGTCCCTGTTTATCGACGCAGGTAAGCGCCATACTTTGATGCCATTACCTACAGAGGTCGATATTATCCCTTTGCGATCTTTGATACGTTGTTTTGTGCGTTTGATGCATAGTGGTTCTCTGCATTCTTTTATGTTCTTTTTTCTTCCACAGCCTTTAGTTTGACCTTTGGTGCTCACTAATCAATATTTAAGTTGAAAATATTTTAATCTTTATTAAATTTGCCTGTGACACTCGGCATGGATAATGCATATAATCTGCTCCCCATTTTTGTCACATATATATATTTATACATATAGACACTTATTTTATTTCTTTTTACTTTTGACAGGTTCCATTTCTATTGGTGCTTTTTGTTACGCCCCGAAGAAGGTGGTACTCCCTATTAGGAGTTGTTTCACCGAAAAGCGCGTCGGTGTTTTCGAACAGTGCCCCACCATTCTTTCTACCTGATTGAACCTGTGCTTCTCAGAAAACTTGGATACCATCTTTATATATATTTATATATTTGTTCGACCAACCACAAAGATTTTTCTGGAATTTCTGTTCTTGGGTGGGGCCTATGAGTGCGGTTGGTTCGCACCAAAATGAACAATGCGGTTGAGTGATGTTGTATGAATGTGTTTTTTGGATATGAATGAATGTATGATTGACTAAGCTCTCCTCTCTGATTGGGAACCTGTCGCTCTCTCTTTCTTTTTTCATCTTGCACTATAATTGTATTTTCTGTTGTACATTAGTCGCACTTGTTTGAATCATTCATTTTTGATGCACATTGTGTTCCTGAATATAAAATGTGATCTGTACACTTTGATTATATTGGAAAGAATCTGATAACAATTTATAAAAGAAATAACAATAATAATAAAAAAAGAAAAATTTATGTGATATTCTCTTTTCTTCTTTCTTTTTTCTTATCTTTTCAAATCTCAAGACGTGTCTATACATGTGTATATGTTTTATGGTCTTAATCCAGCTAGAGTGTCTTTTGTCTGTACCTTGATACGCTGTACTTATTTAAATAATAAGGGTAGAGTATAGTTCTTGTGTTCTTAATTGATTTTCCCCTGATTCTCTACCCACATTAGTTTTTTCGGGGTCCCCCTTTGTTTATTGGTTCTGCCTACAAGTACCACCATGCACCACTGTGGTAACACATGTCGCTCAATGATTAGAGTGTCTGACTTGTGTTGTAAGCAACAATGGGGCATATTATCAAGAACGTGTGATAATCATCGCAAAAGTTACTTAATGCAACTCCCAACACCGCAGTCCATTGCGGAAATTTTACGCCGTGTTAACCAGGCATTCACAACACGGCGGTACCATGCGATAGTCATCAGATAACTCGTCAACTGACCGCGATAAAATCAACGCCACCCCGCAAAAATGTTAAACGCGAATGCAAAGGAAGCTGCGATGAGGCCAATCGCGACACAAAAATCAGTGAAAACCAGCTACAGGCCTGCAATTCACATGCGTCAGGTGGGAACAATCACCATAAAAGTAGAAAAAAAACTGACAAACAAATGCCAAACAACAGCCAAGCACAATGGATGTTGCCGGAGCAAGTACGGAGGAGAACTAGAACCCACAAGCACCCCGGAGGACCAGCCTGGGACCTCGGGGTCAGGGATGGGCAAGGACAAGAAGAGTAGGAAGAAGCGCTTCAGTCCACAGGAGAACAGGATCCTGATAACGGAGGTGGTCGAACACCATCAACAACTGTTCGTCACCTCCACTGTGTCATTGGCGACAAAAAATGGACTATGGCAGGCCATCATGGACAAGGTGAATGCAGTTGGAGTGCTGAAGAGGACAATGGACGAGGTCAAGAGGCGCTGGAATGACGTCAAGTGCAAAACCAAGCTGCAACTCGCCAACAACCGGAAGGCAGCAATTCAGACTGGAGGTGGCAGTCCTGCGGGGAGACGGTGGCAGGAGTTGGGGGACCGAACACTGCTCAACAGGACCGGACACAACAGCACCAGGTTGAGTAACGACCAGGGACTGGGGGGACGGGGGGAGATGGGCACAATGGCACACACGCACAAGTAAGTAGAGCACAGCCGCGGTCACATCATGCCCCAGACCCAAGCTCCCAGAAAGAGAACTATGTACCCAAGTATGCAACATCTCAGCACTGTATGAGCATAGAAGTCAGAGGCACACCGCATGTAATGGAGAAGGGGCAGCCAAATCAGAGCTGCAGGGGCGACTCCCCCAAAATGCGGCACACACACATCACGTGCACAGCACATCAACATTGACAACAAAGTGGCACAAACCGCAACGCGTTCACCACAGAACAGAGGACACAACTGGTGCCGACTGGGTGTAGACACTGGGCAATCACAAATGGCATTGTAAGGAAATGTTAGTTGAAAATGTACAAGTACAAACACACAGCCATGATGTTGTCGGAATGTCCACTGTCCCGCAGCAAATGGGCAGCCCCCCCCCGAAACAGCCACGATGTACACAGTCATGCAGTCTGTATGTAAACATGTACAATGCGGCAACACACATGTGAACACAATGTTAAACTGCATCTCCCCTTCACATTGCAGAGGGACAATCACCACCTCCTGCAGAGCAGTCCCAACCTCTCTTCTCTGATGATGAAGAGGACCACGACACCTTTGACTCCGACGCCCTCCGAGAGTTCATTGACAGTCTCAGCAGCACACCTCCAGGAGCAGGTCAGCCCAGCTGTAATGAGGAGATCCCAGCCCTGCACAGTCCACACTGCAGGCAGCACCCACCACCACGGCTGCCTCACAGGACCCCCACGAAGAACACATGGCCTTCCAACGCCGTGTGTTGTGATGCCAGGAGCAGCTGGCTGAACAGGTGCGGGTGGGCTTCGACCGCATGGCAGACAAACTAGATGCCATACGTGGATGTCTGAGTCCCATCAGGGACCACTCACAGTCCCTAACGGACACCAACAGTCCTCTCCATGCTCTCCAATGAACCATGGCTGACATCGCTAGAGTCCTGACTGTGAGACAAGACCGACTGACCAGTCAGAGTGGCTCCAGCGAGCTCGCCTGGGTGTTGGGACTCATGCGGAGGCCCATGGAGAACACAGAGCGGGCCAATGCGGAAAGAGCGGCTGACACGACTGCACACCAGTGAGATGTAGCTGGGTTCCACAATGACCTCAAAAACCAGCCTCATGGAATTGCTGCCAAAGGCCGGGCACAGATGCATGCTGCTGCTACCACTATATCCACATCTCCGCCCTCTGAAGTGTCAGCACTACACAGTGCGGCAGGCATTCCACCTCCGGCCCTTGAGGTGTCACTGCCACACAGTGCTGGAGAGAGGCCAGCACCACTCACATGTGAGGCACATGAGACAGCAGAGGACGAAGATGTGGATGAATCTGCCCTAGTGGTCAGAAGGAAGCGTTCGCTTTCATCTCCACCTCATGGCCGGTTTCAGCTTGGTTCTGCTCTCTGCATCATTACCTTCCGCTGTCCCCTGATACACTCTGCGACACTCACCTTGGACCTTGCAATGGACTGCCATATTCTGTTTGATCGCTAATGACCCAGCTATCAGACTGCGAACTGAACTCTTCCACTTCCTTTGTACCTGTCATTCCCTGAATGACTGTGGCTGGGCCTCCATGGGCAAACATTTCAAACTGTGGTTTGCATGGCCCTGTACTGCTCCAGATGCAACACTCCACTGAATGTGCATTAGAAATTCGGAATCACACAGATGTGTTGTCTCTATGGTCTTTGAAGTGTGGTAGTATGGATGAATGTGGGGTCAGTGAATTCCTCTTACGTCCATGTGGCTCATGTCATTGGACTTGGGTCACACAGTGACACATTGCCGATTGTCCTCCGTGTGGCGCCGACGCAACAACAGCGACACATGCATTTGTAACTTACTTGTCCAGCCCCATACGGAACCACGCACAGACCCCCGGCATGATTGTACAAACCCTTACGCTGTACTGCCATATGCCAGGCCAGCCCACTACGCTTACACTGCAGGGGGGGACAACAACGCCACATGTGCCAGGACTCCCCTGTAGGGATCTGATGCTCACAGGTCTAGTTGTCAGCATGCCATGGCCACTCCCTCACAGCTGGTTTACACCCACAACACACCCATCCAGCACATGCGTCACAGCACATGTGACCCTGCCAATAAAACGGGCCAGGCGCACGTGCACAACACCATTTCCAACCTCTCTCAGGGTGTATCCGTGTGGTGTGCATGTAAGCATGGGGGCCCAGGGGCCTGCGACAACACATTCCACAGGCCCAGAGGGGACATGATGGCGTCCGCACCAGGATACCTAATCATAGAGGGTCCATGACTAGCGGGGCACAGACTTAGTGGCACCGGATACACTGCGGCCGGCACAGGCACACCGCCACGGGATGGTGACTTTCGGTGCACTGAGGTAGGGGCACCTTAAGTGCTGAGCGGGTGTGCAGCCTGCGATGATGCCCTTTGCCGGCGGTGCGGACGGGTCAGGTTTTTGTGTGCCCTGCTGGACCGCGTGTAGGCCTGAGCCAGCGGGCAGTGCTGGCCTACCGCCATATGGCGTCACCTCCTGGATCACAGAGTTAGTGGCACCTATGAGGCTGAGCAGGTGTGCAGCCTGCGATGATGAAGGGCGCACTGGTATATCCTCTGCCATGGAGTAATCAAGACCCAGCACCAAATGTGAGACCTGGTGGCCAGCGGAGCGCGGCTGCATGATGTGGAGGGTGCCATGCCTGCAGGCCCCGGGCTTGTGGCTTGCAGCGCTCCGTGGTGGGCCCTCTTTTCTACACGCTGGTGGCGGAAGGTGAGCAGTGAGGCCTGCATGCGCAGGGGTGGGCATTCACCGCTGGGCGGCGGGAGGGGCTGGGGTGCATCTGCCTGGGTGTGCAAGGGCGGACATGTGATGGTATCATGTACAATTGCATGTACTTGGCCATTCAGGTATCTGGACTCTGTTTCAGATGACGGGTCTGTCTCAGATGTGGGACCTGGTGGACTGCACTACATACTGGCACATGGTTGGAGACACACCGGTGGCAGCAGGTGAGCAGTGTGGCCTGGGTGCACAGTGTAGGCACTCTCTCTCCCTCTCTTCTTTTCAATATCTCTCTCTCTCCCCCTCTCTGTCCATTTATCTCTCGCTCCCCCTCTCTGTCCGTCTTTCTCTCGCTCTCCCTCTCTGTCCGTCTATCTCTCTCTTTCTCTCTCTCCTTCGCTCTCTCTCTGTCCCTTGATGTGCCCAGGACACACCTTCTCATCATGGTTTTTGTCTTGCAGGCTGTGACCTACGGATTGTCCCGAGGGGAGCCGTCATGTGTCTTCATTTCTGTTCTGTGTTTATTTTATTACATTTTCATTTGTTGCTTCGATGGTGAATGTGTGATGCTCATTTTTGTGACGACACAGGCATGTCACCAGATGTGATTGTGCAACATCATGCAGGTTATTTGGTATATGGTTACATGTGGTTGATGTGACATATCTTTGTCTGGGCGTGTGTGGGGGGTGCCTGGAGTGGGTCCCCGGGGGGGAGGGGGGTCCTGGGGGTGATGGTGGTGGGTGTTGTTGCCCTCTTGGGGCTCCGGGATGCAGGTTCTGTGGCTCCATGGCATCTGTTGTTCTTCAGGTGTGGCTCTGGGCTGGGCTTCCTTTTGTGGTGCAGGTTGTAGTCCAACTTTGCACCAGGTCGGAGCAGGTGTCAGTTTCCTGGTGCTAACGCTCCTTATCGCATGTTTTGTGATCTTATCTCCGATGTGGCTGGTCGTTGAGAATGTTGTGGAGTGGTGTTGTTGCTGCTTTTTGCTCGGGAACACCTACTCTGCATCTCATTAGCGATAGTTGCCAGGGTCATCCATGGCGATGTTTTTTTCGGCTGATATCGCCGGAAAACTGGTGGTATGGGCTGTTTGCACCAACTTGTGAATGGGGTGGTAAGTTTATCGCAAATTTGGCTGCATTAAGTTGCCGATAACTCGGCGATAGCTCCTTGAGAATATGGCCCAATGTATCTAATTGTTGGCATGCAGTATTCATATGGCTGAGTGTGGCATGATCGGTAGATGATGATGCACATACTTGGGTCTAATGCATGGTAGCGCCATGACTGCATGTGATTAGGAATTCCCTTGAAAGGCTCATGACGTGAGATGATAATACACACATTTCATACGATGCACAGCGGTGCTGTGAATGCATGCAAATGCCACATATGTGTCCATATGCAGTAGTAGTTATAATCCAGTTGGAAAAAATAATTTTAGTAGTCCTTCATTGGATTAGATAACGGCAGTTCTATTTGAATTAGCCGCAATTGTGAATTCAGCAAAAAGTGTAAACTGGACATGCATGGTGAAGGTAATGTGTCCAATTTATTGTGCCTTGTTGCGCCAGTGGGCAGATGCATCAACGTCAATACTCTTAAGTAATTTTAAATGGCCCAATAGGGCATCTGTGCATATACGAGACATGCCCAAATGGGCAGACACTTCAACATCAATGTTGGTAGGTGTTATTGTACTGCCCAAAGGGGGCATGTATTCTGCATAGTGGCGTGCCCAAGTGGGCATACTGCTGTGGACAAATAATCATGATAGTGGTGTGAGACATCCTAGTTTATTGTGAAATGCATGCATCTCTATATGTTAAAGATGAGGATTTATCATGGTTTTTCATGGAGGCAGGCTTGTAGTTACAACATATTATCTCATATGTTCAGACATGGCAACAACGGAACCAAAGAAACAAGAAACCAAATAAAACATATCCATAATGTCACATGTGTCAAATGTCATAACAAGCAATTGTAAATAATCAAAAAATCGCAACCTCCAAATATGTCAGAATGCCAAAGAATTCATAGCAATCAGAAATATGAACTGAGACAGAATCAAGTTTGTAAGGTTTCCAATGATGCCTTCAATCACTGTGCCAGGCCCTGCTCGGTCCATATACTTGAATGCTTGTAACCTTGGACAGCCATGATGTTGACAACTTCAAAACCCTGACCAGTGTGGTGGATCTGCATGTGATGATGTCCATGGGGTTTATGCTGTTCTCTGCCTTTAGTATTTATCACATAAATATGGATTTACCACATGTGTCACATAATTAACATAACTTGCAGATTTCACCTAACATTGATACAAATAATGCTGCTAGAGAATGTGCTGCATAATGCAGAATAATTTCCCTTTTCTTGCATCATTATTTAGATAACCGTGCTTTATTATTTTTTTACCATTGTCATATAATCCTAATAGGACTGATTAAGTTTAACCTCTGCAGAATGTTTTGGGGGTTCTTATTATGAGGGTGAAATACATATTTCACGGGGAACTCTGAGATATATTCCATATGAAATATGTTTTTATATGTTTACATTTATTGTAGTAAATGTAACCAAACATAACATATATGAGATAAAGTATCCCCTGCCGCACATTCTAAGGACATTGCTGGTCACCAAGGTGTTCGTTGACCGTATAGAAGAACAAGACTGAAGGCCAAGTTCCCTTAAGAGTCATGGAACTTTGAGGTACGTTGGAATATCCTTTTAGTGTAAGGCAGTGGGTATGTTAACCCTTATGATACGTGTCCACATCACCCGTCTTCTAATAAGCTGCTTAAATCCTTGGTGTCTTCCTCTTTCATATTTCAGACAGACAACCAGAATAATTACAGAATTTGTATGCAAAATTAAATACACCAAAAAGAAGTTGTTTTTTTTTTACAGAAATATATTGAAATCAGTTTAACCTCTTCTGTGCCCATGACGAGATAGTCTCGTCATGGAGCACGGTCGCGCTGTGCCCATGACGAGACTATCTCGTCGTGAACCCCACCCACTAATGAAACGCCCGGCACAGGAGGGGGAAAGGGCGTGGCACAGAAGCGGTTAAGGAAGTCAGTTGGTAAATGCTGTGGTTCGGATTGTGTTGAAACATGCAGAGATTCTAGCTTTCCTGCAATGACCTATAGCATAAAACAAATAAACAAATAGCCATTAACAGTGCATTGTAACTAACATCCTTATTCTGTTTGTTCAAAAATTATTTAAAAGTGCCACACTTCGTTAACAAAGGATAAATCAGAAAAGCACCATTGGTAAAGTAACCATAAACATAAGTTCTATAAAACGTATTTTGTCACCCTTGAAGCAGTGATTTGCACAGTGGTGTTAACAGTGAAGTCATAAACGATGTCAACATTGATTCATTTATGATGTCATCAATGATATCATGTGTGATGTCATAGGCATTTCAAATTGGTGGTTCAAGTTTTGATTTAAGCAGTCATATCAATGATGATGCAATACATGATGTAAAATGTTGTCACATGATGTAATTAATGATGTTGTATGTGGTGTGTGTGATGAAGTCACACTATTAGTGGGATGGTGATAGCTATGGTTCGTTTTGCAACACATAACTAGCGAACTTCAGTGGTCTAACAAATTTGAGCCGAATCTTAACTCACTTATTACCTGTGCTTTTTAGTGAATTTCAGTCCTTTTTTGAAAGTAAGGATTTATATGTCATTTTTTCACTTGTGATAACATAATTTACAAAATCAGCAAATTCTTTCCTTCTTGATAATACATTTATCTTTCTTCTTTTAGTAAGCTTCAACCAAAATGCAAATGTACCTGGTTGTTGGCAAAAATAACACAACGTTAACTCGTTTTTAGGTCTCGCCTGAGCCAGCGCTTTAGCGCTGCCCTCGCGAGAGCTTTTGTAAACGGGGGATTTGGAAGTGCAAACTAGTGCTTTCAGGCCTCCAAATACAGTGCCTGTGCGCCGGGCGCGCGCACCATTTGGCAGCCTGCATGATTATTTAGCAGCCGCTTTGATGTTCTCAGTGAGCCGCGAGGCCACTGAGAACATTAAAGCGGCCACGAAAGTGCTCACCATTTGCCAGCCTGAATGTCTCCACCCCCCCCTCTGTGTCACTCTCTGTTGCACGACTGCTGCTTCCCTTCCTTTTGCACTCACTCACCTGTTTGTATCTCGCCATGGATTCCCAGCGCTCTCTCTCTTGCTTCCCAAATCCTGCGTTGCCTTAGCTCCTGCCGTCCCAACTCTCCCGTGTTGCTGCAGTGTTCCTTCCATGCCCCCCAACATCCCCGTGTTCCTTCGCCATTCTAACATTTATCACAACTTCCGCCAGGCTGTCTCCGCTCACTCCTCCAGCACACTTTAAAAAATGCACATTTTATTTCGTTTTTTTTTTACCGAACCAACTAGGAGCAGTAACTAAAAAGAAATAAAAAAAACCTCCATAAAAAATAAATAAAAGAATACAAAAAAACTTTTACCATACTGCACGGCATCATGTTACCACAGCGCAGATGTTTGGCAGTCTGGCTAAAAGGCATTGGCACTGCCAGTAGGTCACAAAAGCGAGACCTACTGTCTTTAAATATACTTTTTGTATACCTCTAAGGTCTCCTTCGTTGCTGCTTCCCAATCTGTATTTGAGTCCTTCCCCTACACACTTTATCCTCTTCCAAAAGGCCGCATGCTGCTCTGGTCTCAAGCTTGAGAAGGCACATACTGCTGTCATCCAAGCGAAGCTCTGCTTGGGACCCTGGAACGAGGTCTGTGTAAGTAACACACTCAAAGTAAACAAGCATTGGCATAACCAATAGGTCTCGCCTTTGGGACCTTATAAGTGTTTAGCCATGCAACAGTTATAGGATATTGTGCTGCATAACTAAATACTTATAAGGTCCCAAAATCAAGACCTATTGGCTATGCCAATGCTTGTTATTACATTGCTTTGACTGAGTATCTCAGTGAGAGCTGGTGTTTGTGATTTTGAGAGTCTGTAAATATCCATGATTACTTTTGAGTGTGTACCTGAGTGAGTGGTGGGGTTTGTGTTCTTGGGCACAGATTTATGTAGAAGTCATACAACACAGCAAGTAAAGCTGCTTCACTGCATTGCCGGAAAGGGAGAGAGCAGAGCAGCACCATCTCTACTAAAATATGAGGCTGCTCTGCTCTTTCCCAGCAATGGTGCAATATTGGCTGCCATGTGCCAAAAACAACACCTTTGCACTTTAGTGTAATGTCTGTATTGGAGAAATTAAGGTTCATAATGTATCGATATATTGGAAGCTAGGCTGAAATTAAAAAAAAAAACATGCCTTCTGATTGGCTTTGGGGCATTTTTGGAGCGAGCTCTCCGATTGGCTGGCCACAACATGAACAGAAATGTTGCGACAGCCATCACAGAACTTGGGCACTTGGTCCTCAGTCCTAAAATACTTTTAAAAAAGGAAACAAAGGGATAACCTGACCCCCAGGATCAACAAAGGGCGATTGGCACTAATTAATTTAAATCTCACCAGGTTTGGCTAGGGCCCAGAGGTTCGGCACATTCTGTTTCTTTTCACACATATATATTAAAGTGGAGAGTGTGCGCACTTCCAAAAGCCCTGTAATGGTCCAGGTGCCCATTCCACCAGGGCTGACACAAGCCTGTTGTCCCGGAAACCCCATCCACTAGGACATTGTGAGAAGCTGACCTGGTATATGATGTACACTAATGTAAGTGGGCACCATGCACCAGTCCAGACAACACTTATGGTGATTTAAGAGGTCTTAGACAACCTTAAAAAGCTCTCTAAATGGTAGCTTTGGAGAGCAGCCTCCAGCCTTGTCCAGGAGTGCAAAGCAGCTTGTTTTACCAGACTGCAATCTTATAGTATAGATTAAGTGAAAAAGAACAATACAAAGTCTGTATAAAAATATGTATTTAATATATAATACTTTCTAACACGTTTGGATATCTTCTACCCTGAGATAATCACAATGCACACAATACTTTGCAAAGAAACACTGTAAATTGCACAGAATACACAGTTGGCCCCAGGGCGGGACCAAACCATCTACTAAAAAAGGGGTATAAAAACCACGACTCGGATCAAGACAATGTCGAGAGGATGTAGAAGTGCTGGGGACCCTAGGAACCACCCAAAGTGAGTGACTAGGAACCCGATGGAGAGCGTGTGGGAACACGACACGTGCTCCGTAAAAGTCTACATGTAAGTCGCGCTTGGATTTTTAAAGATTAAGGACCCTTCCCAGTGGACCTTGAGGAAACCCAGTGGAAGACAGAAGGTTGGAGAGCTACCCCACCCTTGGATACCCTAGTACCCACGTTACCGACACCAGGGAAGCCAGGTGCATACGTGTTAATTGGTGCCGGAAAACGCAGTCTAACCCAATGGAGGACTTCGGGAAAAGACTGCTGCTGACAAAGGAGAAAGTGTCCAGTGGAATCTGATGGTGGTCTTCTAGGTGAAAGATACCTGCAAGCAGAGTGGACAGAGTCTATGTCACTCAGGGGTGACCAGGAGCCTTGGAAGACGAATGCCCTCCGATGTCGGGTGTTGCAGGATGGGTGGCGATGACTATGACTCTGCAGCAGTGAGGACCAGGGGTTGTACATGAACTGTCCCACGAAGGATGTCGAGTGCTGAGGGGTCAGTGTCCGGCAAAGCACCAACAAGCCTTGGCAAATTCAAGTAATGCAGGAGTTGAAGAAGGAGCAACATCGGGACCAGCAAGGACCATGGGACTCACCACAAGCAGGGGAGTCAAGGCAGGCCCTGGGCAATCAGGGGAGCCAAATAGAAACAACATTGACCCTCAAATCGACCCAGAGGTCACTGGAGTTGCAAGAGGACCTCAAGCAGCTCACCAAAAGATGCAGGCCACGGTGCAAACAATGTGGTGTGGCTGAAGTTTCTGGTCACTTGAGGTGCTTGAGATTGGCGCTACTTGGAGCCCAAAGATCTTCTTGGAAGGAAGCCAACAAGACTTTGCAACTGCAAGTTGATGCGCTGCACAGGGTTTCTGTTATTGCAACCTCCACGAGGGATACTGACCTCAAACTTAGTGATAGAGCAGGGCAGGCTGCGGGAGCTGTGGAAAACCACCACCTGTGTTACGGAGGAGCTCAGGATCAGCTGTCCAGTTGACTTAGTTGCGGTGCCTGCAAATGCAGGGGAGTGACTCCTTCACTCCAAGGGAGATTCCTGCAGGTGTCTTTGATGTACACAGCCCTCGGAAGGTTCCTATATGGTTCACAGGCACAGACAATGCAGGAGCCCAAACAAAGTCCAGAGTGCCCAGACGGTCGAAGAAGAAGTGGTGTCTGATCTGAATCTTTTCCCAAGACGAACATAGGGACCTACATGCAGGTATGCCCTTAAGTACCCTAAGTAAAGGATTGGGACGATTCAGGGGACCCTTCCAGGGGAAGATCTGGACAGGGGGGAGGTTACTTCCATGTCCTTTGTCTAGTTTCGCGCCAGTGCAGGAGCCAATGGCTCCCAGGACTTGTTTGAACTGGACTAAGCATAGGGACATCAAATGTGCCCCTTCTGCAGACTGAGTGGTGCTGGCAAGCACACCCACCCTACCCCAATACACTAAATCCTGTCTGGGAGGTGATCACACCTCTCTGTGACAGTATGCGTATTGTTCTACCTTCCCCTGCTCAAGCTTGGCTCAGCAGCAGGAGGGCAGAATCGTGTCTCTGGTCGGTAGCAACCATTTTGTGCTGTTCGGGTCAAGAAGGCTGGTACTGGGAACACTGAGAGGCTAACGGAGGGCTCTTCCAGTGCTTGAAATCATACTTCCCACACAGTTTTCAGTGTGGGGGTATGATTCCAACATGTTTGATACCAAACATGATAGGATGTGTTGCAGCCAAATTCGAGATGGTCATCATGTAATTATGTGATGCCCCTCTATATAGTATATGGCTGCTTCACTGACAACCTGGGAGAATGGACTCTGAAGGGGTTTCCTTCTCCTGCAGGGGAACCCTCTCACGTAGAACCATGCACCCTGCATTTAGGATTGCAAAGGCCTGCTATAGGGGTGACTTATAGGTTTTAAGTGCAGTTACCCTATATATATGACACCTATATTTTTAGTGAGTGGTGCAAGCACCAGCTTACACAGGCTTCAATGGTAGGCCTGTAGTTCCATTTTGAGTGGGTGACATAAAGAATGCTTCAGCCCATGGGGGACCTCTGGGGTACCTATGCCCTGGGTACATGAGTACCATATACTAGGGA
This sequence comes from Triturus cristatus, assembly GCF_964204655.1. Taxonomy (NCBI): domain Eukaryota; kingdom Metazoa; phylum Chordata; class Amphibia; order Caudata; family Salamandridae; genus Triturus; species Triturus cristatus. The sequence goes on along the minus strand of NC_140595.1, from coordinate 517,023,065 downwards.
TTTATAAGGGTACCCCTGTATCCAATCTCGGGTGTACCTAGGTACTGAATGTCGGAGAGTAGGATCTGCTTCACATGGGTACCCCCCAATTTTTGCGGGTGTTTCACTGTTTTTCGACCTTAGTCTGGCTGCGGCCCTGCTAATCAGTACCACAGTCTAGCTGCTTCCTCTCTAAAATGGTTTGCATGTACATTAGGTACATATCTAATTGGATTCTGGAGTGCCGTATAAGCCCCTAGTATATGGTATACTATGTACCAAGGGCATAGGTACCTCAGAGGCCTACCAGGGGCTGAAGCATGTATTATGCCACCCCTGGGAAGCACTCCAAAATGGCACCACAGGTCTGCTACTGCAGCCTAGGTAAGGATGTGCTTGCACCTCTTACTGTGGTATAGGCTGCCTATATCACTATCACTGCACACACATATAAAACCTATAAGTCACTCCTATGGCAGGCCTTAACAATCCTGAAGGCAGTGTGCTTGGTTTTTATGTGAGAGGGTGCCCCTGCATGAGCATAGCCCCTCTGCAGCATTTGGAGTATCTCCTCTCATGCTGTTTGTGGTGCAGCCTGACCATATACTCTTAAGTGCATTATAACCTCACGGTAAATGCTAACTTTGGGATGGCTGCACAGAAACATGTTGTGTTTGGTGTCAAACGCTTTGGAATACTACTGAGGTTCTGTAATTCTCGAGTCTGACTCCATTTTGTTCTGTGCCACCATTTTGTGTTGCCCTCACGTAGGCCTGTGAAGGTAGCCTGGCGAATAAAGTGGCCTGGCCTTCTTAGTTCATGTATACATTAACTAGGTTTCTTTTTGACTCTGAAATGAACTGTAAGAAACTGACCTCTGCACCTGAAACTGACCCCGCAAAGCCAATTTCCCTGATCGATCTTTGTCTGCGATTGCCAATCAATGTTCTTGTACATCGTTAACTTTTAGTTTCCTTGCACATGCCTTATCTTGTTCAGCATCTGTTACCGTTTCTTTTTTTATGTTTCTTTATTACATGGGTTATGCTTTCAATTATAGGTTTGTCCGGCTTGTGGAGATTGAATTTGGGACATTCCTAATAATTAACTTTTGGGTTGGGATACTGTAAATTGAGTTTTTGTTATGTGACACTTTGTTTGAAAATGTACCTTATTGGCTAGAATTTTGTGCAGTGGGTGTACATTTATAATGTGAATATTGGGTATAAAAGGAGACGTCTCGCCTTAGTAAAATGAGCAGTCTCCTGAGAATTTACACCGTGATGTATTTCTAGGATCACTGTTACTAGCTGCAGCTAATAAACTTGGTCTCTGATACCATCCAGAAGTATTCCGTGTCTCTGTATACCAAGGCAGGTGAACTCGAAGATCTTAGGCGTGCCCCTGACGCCGCTGGGTTAAACCCCGGTTCTTCAACTGGCGCCCAACGTAGGGCGACTTCAGCGGTACTGGTCCAAGCCCGAAGATTGTGAGGAGCCCCGTGAGGAAATTCTGGAGCACGGCCGCCACTTCATCGACCCCTGCATGTCGACGTTGACGTTGACCGAAGGTTTTTTTCTGCGAGGCTTCCCCTTTCCGACGGCTGCGAAGGACTGCTGCCCTGACTGTCGCCCTGTCTTGGACCCTCTTGTGAGGATTTGTAAGGCGAGACGTTAGACGGTCTTCTGGTGGCGTGACAGACATTTTGGTTAAGTATAAGTGGGTCGCTTGTTTCTTGGTTTTGATTCGGCCATTGCAATAGTCGAAGCCGGGGGGTTCGTATATTTGCGAGTGTATCATTTTTTGATAACCCCTTGAAGTTTGAAGAAAGACTAGTTAGCTAAAAGATGCCTGGTTTTAGCAAATTTAGTAAATGGTTTTGTTGTACTTGTAATAGGGATTCCCGATTGGAGGACTCATGTCCGATACCTCCGGTTGGAACTCCAACTTATGAGCTCTATTCAAAGCATGGTGTAGGTCCCATTACCTTTAATGAAGTATGGGTCCGTTATACAAGGAAAGATGGTGTTTTACGATGGCCCCAACATGGTAGTTTTGAATCAGATGTTTTAGATAACCTAGAAGTTGCGCTATTTAAGAAGAAAGCCCGGCCGGCGATGTTTGACTCTTTCCGCCTTTGGCGTAAGGAAGCCAAACAGCGAAAATTAAGCAAGCTAAGAGAGATAGGAAGGAAAGGAATATATCGGTAATGCAAGCTGCTAGGCAGTTTAAGGAAGATGAAGAGGATCGTGCGATTGAAGTGTCAGATAGACAACATTGCATGGCAAATTGCCACCTCCCCTTTCAAATGTGACTGTAGACCCTGAAAAGGATCCTTTGATGTCACATTTACTGAGATTACCACCCCCTTATGTGCAGGGTGCTACTGCCCCTCCGTTACCTCCAGTTGTTGCACCCCTTGTTGTCGTTCAACCTCCTGTTGTTGTTCAGCCACCCGTTGCTTCACAGGTGGTTCTTCCTCCCCCGGCGCAGCCCCCTCCAGGGCCGCCAGCCTTGCCACCAGCCTTGCCTCAAACTCCTTTGCCTTAAACTCCTTTGCCTTACACTCCTTTATCTTCGACTTCTCTTATTTCTGTCCCTATGTCTCTGTCACCTCAAAACACTTTGTCTCCTGTCCTCATGTCAACTTCTTCTCCTTCTGCTCGGCAACGAATGACTGAGACTGTCACTAGTCTTTTGTCTCCTTTCTTTGGGTCACTGAATATGACCCCTGTTTCTGAACGTAAGCAAAGACGTAGTCAGCTCCCTGGTCCCGAAGAGCGGGCAGTGTTAGATCTCCTTGCTCGTAGATGGGTTTCGAATACCTCCAAATACAGTCCACAAGTGGTTATGGATATCTTCCTACAGTGGGAGGCACCAAAACAAAGTTATGTTTTTGATGTCATGTGTACCTTCCTTCGTCAGGAGTGGGAAGATAATGAGTTGGGTTCAATTCCACTGGAATTGCTTAATGTTCAGTCTGAATTTGCTAAAGGGACGATAGTGGGTTCCGATGTTGAGGAAGCGGTAGAGACACTACTCACTTTTAGGTCTAGACTTCCACCTCAGTCATTGTTCGAACCTGACCCTTCTATTAGGAGAAAAGTGAAGCAGTATCCTATGAGAGAGGTTCCCCCTATATGGAGAGAGGCAGTTGTGGCTGATGCCGCTCATGGTATTGCGGCTGCACCGGCTCATTTTCAGCGAGTGTGGGTGCATGTCCCTTGGAAGAGAGCTGAGGTCCTGGCTCTTAAGCAGACTTTGCCTGACCCCCGTAAAAATCCTGCTGGTTATTATAAGGAGTTGTCTCAGACAGTTGATGCGTGTGTTATGAATTTAGCTGACATAGATATGTTGATGGGTAATGTAGTTCCTCAACCCTTGTGGGCGAAGATCCGTCACGAGGATCACGCGCCAGAGTTAGGAGATACGTGGGTTAATATTACTGCTGCAGATGATCGGCAGGTAGGAGGTGCCAAACCTGAACCCTTAGTTGCAGAACTACCTGGTAGGATTATTAAGTTAATGAAAACTATGATGCCTCCTCTGCGGGTGAATTGGGACAAGTTAGCAGCATGCAAACAAAAGAAAGACGAGAGTGTGTCTGATTTCTTCACTAGGTTTGAGGAAACATTCATTGATCATAGTGGTCAGGATATGAGTACAGAAGGTGGTCAGAGGTTGTTTATAGATAAGTTTGTTTTTAATTTACTTCCTGAACTTTCTAATAAGTTAAAGGACTCTGAGAGTTCATGGGCTGTTTCTTCTTCGGCTCAGACATTGGCTACTGCACAATACTATGAGAATAGAGATAAAGATGAGAAGGATAAAGTAGAGAAGAAGACTAGAGAATTAAAAATGAAAGTTCTTCTGCAGCAGGCTTATCCGCCTCACCCTAATCAGCGTCAGTTTCAGCAACCTTCCCAGTTTCAGCAACCCACACAGTTTCAGAAACTGTTGCAGAAGCCTGAGTCTTTTGCTTCGCGACTCCCGCTAGGCTCTAATCAGTGTGCTTATTGTAAAGAAGAAGGTCACTTCAAGAATAGTTGCCCAATCTTGCTACAGCGTGCGAATGGTATGTCTGGTCTGAGAGGTCGTGGTGGTTTCCAACAAGTACCTAGGGGTAGGGGACGTGGTACGTTTCCCCAGAATGAACGTTCCTTTTCCCCTCAGAATTCTATGAATTATTTTGACCAACAGAATGTTCCGACCGTCCAGTACGCTCAGTACTACACTGATGATTATTATGTTGGAAGGGAAAGTGCTGGTTTTAATTATAGTTAGGACAGCCATGGACAAAGGGAGGGAGTAGTGTCAGTTCCAGTAGACCAGAGTGGACCTTATGTTGAAGTGATTACATCAGGTGTGGCAGAACCTTTTCTTTTGGATACTGGTGCAGCAAAGAGTTCTATCATGCACTCTAAACTCCCCGGCGCACCTTTGTCTGGCTTGACCAATGTTTTTGTAGGATTTTCTGGCGCCCCAGTTCGTAATCCGGTTTCTTGTCCTTTGCCCCTTTCTATTGGTCCCTGTGAATTGGAGGCTCCCCTTATTCTAACGACGGGCTGTGGCGAGAATCTGTTGGGTTTGGACTTGTTGAAAAGATTGCATGCGACATTACATTGTTCTCCTTCGGGAGTACATCTTACGGTGGGTAAGAAAATGATTTCCCCGATGTGTCTGTCTAAGGATCGCCTTCCACTGGAACTGCGTTCTCTCCCTGATACACTTTGGGCTACAGGTCCCAATGATGTTGGTCTCTTGCAGATTCCACCCTACGTTGTTACCCTTAAGTTGAATGCTAAATTACCTCGCATTCCCCAGTACAAAATTTCCAGTGATGACGAAAGAGCTCTTTTAGCGATTATCTATGATTTGATTGAGAAAGGTGTGGTTGAAGAAACGAGAGGTAATGTGTGTAACAGTCCTGTTCTGCCTGTCCTTAAGCGTACTGACTCTTCTCAGCCACCTGTGTATCGGTTTGTGATCGACCTTCGAGAGGTCAATAAGATCGTTGTGCCACAGTTTCCTGTTGTCCCGGACATTACTGCTTTATTGACTATGATCCCTGCCTCAGCTGCTTGGTTTTCTGTTATTGATCTGAAGAACGCTTTCTTCAGTATTCCGATTGCTGAGGAAAGTAGGGATATTTTTGGCTTCTCTTTAGGAGGCCGCAGTTTCCCGTTTAAGCGCGCTTCTCAAGGTTATTGTGAGAGTCCCTCCATTTACAGTCAGGCTTTGAAAACTGAGCTTGATACTCTTGCATTGCCTTCTGGTGTTACTCTTATCCAGTATGTTGATGATCTGTTGGTTGCTGCTGATGATGAAGAGATTTGTAAAGAAGTTACTCTTTCTTTGTTGCGACACCTGTCTGACCTTCATCATAAAGTGTCACTTTTGAAGTTGCAGTATTGCCGCCAAGAAGTGACTTACTTAGGTCATCTCTTGTCGAAGGAGGGAAGGCGATTGACCCCAGAGCGTATTCAAGCGATTTCCCAAATGACTGTGCCATGCACACAGAGAGAGATGCGTGCCTTCTTAGGTATCACCTCGTATTGTAGACAGTGGATTCCATATTTTTCTTTGCTAGCGAAACCTTTGTTGGCACTTACTCTTGAGGACACACCACACCCTCTTCCTTGGTCTGACGAATGTCAGAATAGTTTTTCCGAATTGCGTGATTCATTGTGTTCTGCTCCGGTGTTGGGTACCCCCGACTACAGTAAACCTTTTACACTTTATGTACACGAGAGAGAAGGTTGTGCGTTGTCAGTGTTGATGCAACAATTTGGAGACAAGTAGCGCCCATGTGCGTATTTTTCAGCTACTTTAGATCCGGTAGCTAGGGCGTTGCCTAGTTGTCTAAGAGCTACAGCGGCAGCGGCTGTTTCTATCCGACAGTCTGCTGGTTTGGTATTGGATAATACATTGATTGTGATGGTCCCACATGCAGTGGATACCCTATTGAATAGAACGAAGACTCAACATCTTACCAGTGTGTGTTTGTCAGGTTATGAGTTGACGCTTTTGGCTAGCCATGTGCACAGCAAGCGGAGCAACACATTGAATCCAGCTACATTGTTGCCGATTTTTGTAGAGACAGATGCTCAGAAACAGCATGACTGTTTTCTCTGGACAGAGGAGGAAACGAAGGGTAGAGTTAATCTGAAAGATACTCCTCTTTTGAATCCTGATGGTACCCTATGGGTAGATGGTTCGTGCTTTAAGCTTCCGAATGGAGAGACGACTGCAGCATATGCTGTCACAACTTTGCACACGATTGTTGAAACAGCACGTATTGCACAGAATTCAGCGCAAGCAGCGGAGTTGATAGCATTGACTAGAGCGTGTGTGTTGTCAAAAGGAAAGAGAGTGAATGTTTATACTGATAGCCAATACGCATTTGGCGTGGCTCACAGTTTTGGTCGCTTGTGGAAAGAGAGAGGATTTCTTACTTCCCATGGTACGAAAATTCAGCATGGACAATTAGTGAGTGAACTTCTTGAATCACTTACTTTGCCGACCCAAATTGCGATAGTGAAGTGTAGTGCGCATAAGAAGGTTACGGATGATGTGGGTCAAGGGAATGCGTTTGCAGATGAAGTAGCGAGAGAAACGGCGAAAGATGTGACGAGTCGGATGTATGTTGCAGGTCCTGCCAGATGGGTTGTGGAAGGAGGAATGTGTGAAGATACAACAGAAAGTGTGAAGATGATTCAGGCAGGAGCTACTGAGAAAGAATTGAGTATGTGGAGAGAGAGTACGGGAATGTTGGATTCAACAGGCTGTTGGGTTTAGTTGTCAGAGCACCAGCGATGGTTGTTGCCGGATGCATATGTGCTTACGGTGGTTACTATGGCTCATGGGTTGGCTCACATTAGTTCAAAAGGGAAATGTAAGTTGCTGGCTCCGGTATGGCAGAATGGTGGAATTCCTAAGTGTGCTGAGAATTTGGTTAAACACTGATTTGCTTAATGCATAATCCTGGAAAGGGAACCCCAACTCCAGCGGGTCATTTTGCTCCTCCGACGTATGCGTTCGAGGTGCTGCAGATAGACTATATTCATATGGAAAGATGCAATAACTTGAAGTATGTCCTTGTGGTTGTTTGTGCCTTTTCCAGATGGATAGAGGCCTATCCCCTAAAGGATAATACTGCCTTGTCTACAGCCAAGGTTTTGCTCAAAGAATTCTTTCCCAGATATGGCTTGCCGAGGATGGTATTAAGTGATAATGGAAGTGAATTCGTGGGTCAGATTATGAAGAAAGTATGTGCGGGTCTGGGTATTAAACAGAAAATTCACACTGCGAATCACCCCCAGTCAGCAGGCCTGGTCAAGTGCTATAATGGCACTCTGAAGCTGAAGTTGGCCAAGGTGCAAGCGAGCTCTGGTCTTACATGGCCTGATGCCTTACCATTTGCACTTTTGTCCACGAGAACGACAGTACATTCTCGCGTGCGACTTAGCCCATACAAGATTGTTTTTGGACGCCCGGCGAATGTCTGGGGTGTGCCGAGGCCTAAGAAGTACAGTGATATCGAGTACCCTATGTTGGTTGACTACTTACATGATTTGACTGCTAAATTGCGTGTTCTTCACCAACAGGTCCATGAAACTTTGCCTTCAGTTTCTGTAGACGCAGGGCACATGATTCAACCTGGCGACTGGGTTCTAACCAAGAATTTCCAGAGGTCAAAGAACTTGGAACCAAGATGGACCGGTCCATACCAAGTCCTGTTATCAACTCGGACTGCTATTAAGGTGTTCGGCAAGAAAAACTGAGTACATGGTACCCATTGTAAGAAGATACCTTTGCCCTTACCGTACGATAAGTGGGTCCGGGAAGGTGCTGCCGATTCCGAGAGTGAAAGGGTTCCGAGATTTGTACCTTTTAGCGATGCACATCTGGAATGGACTCAGTCAGAACGTGCAGATGATAAAGTCCTGCAAGAAGCTGTGCCACCGTGTTTGAGACTTGATACTACGCACCCAGAGACACTCTTTTAGGATCAAACTGTGCCTGGTAAAGAACGCTACAACTTAAGGTCTAAAAAGGACAAATAAAATTGGAATTTTTTTGTGAATTACACTCTTTCAGACAAGAGACTATTTTTCTTTTTCTTTTTCGAACCACCATCCGGGTTCAGCTGCAGGGTCGCGGTATAAGAACTTAAGGGGTGGCCCGCGTATTGACGAAAGGTCTGCGGTTCTAGGGACGTCTAGGACGCCTGGACGCACACTTGAGTGAAGAAGGAAAATTGCCGCGAGCAGCACGTTAGAGGATGGAGTCTGTTGTAACTGAAAGAGATGTTGAGAGAATAGATCTTAAGATAAGATTTTGTACATTGATACATAGCAAATGTTTTATAATATTGTGCTTTTTGATGTTTTTAAGTATCACATTAGCTTGTGTGGGTTGGACTGTCTATGCTACACAACAGACATCTGCACCCACCTCCCAACCTATGCTTTCTTTCACTATTGTTTCTTTGCACCAGTTTTATACGTTGCCTGAACATGAACAGACAAGGAGATCAGAATTTGTCAACAACTCGTTTATACAGTTGTTGCATCAGCATCAGTTAGTAGTAAATACCATTAATTGTTGGGTTTGTGGTCTTATGCCTCATACGACAGATAAAGGTATGCCATATTTGGTTTTGCCTTTTTGTTTTAATGGGTCTGTGTGGGCTTTTCAGACCATGTTTATCTATGCAAATGAGGTACGCCCCTTACGTTCCCTTAAAGATAACTCGAGCAATAGTGCCTTAATAAGGGGAATAGTAGCTATGATCCGAGATATTGATGCATATAATGCTATCCCTAAGGATGAGGTGCAGGCTTACGTTGGTTGGAACGTGACTGGATATAGTACCAGTTTGACAGAGAAGGAGAGACGAAAAAGGTCTCCCCCTATTTGGATTGTACCCCACCGAGGCCACTTTTGTTTTCAAGGTAATGGTCGGAATCCGAAAGCTCAGCTAAGTAAGAGTGTGTGTGCTCAAACCTATGTCTATTCATCTCGGACTTCTCCACCGTTTGTGCCAGCTAAAGGCACATATTTTGTTTGTCATGACAGAGCCTACACATGGTTGCCACCTGATTTTTCAGGATCGTGTTATGTGGCGTTTCTACTTCCCTCTACATACACTACTGCTTCAGACTATCATAGAACGAGATATGGTAGAGGTGTCTTCAATAAGGAAGATACCGCAGCACACGAAGTAGGAGATTTCTTCAAGGGCTTTAGAAGTATTATAGAGAAATGATTAGCTCAGGTTATTCAGACAATAATCCACCCTTATCAAAAAGGTCTTCTACCAGGCAGGCAGCTCAATGAGCTGACACACCTCTTGAGTGAAGCAATAGATAGTGTAGAAATCTTTAATAGACCTTTGATTATTGCAACCTTAGACACTGCTATGGCCTATGATCTGGAAAATTGGGAATATCTATGGGAGGCTTTTAAAGTTTTTGATCTTAGCAGCAAGCTGATTAACACAATTTGAACGCTATACAGGTCACCAATGGCTAGAATACTAATAAATAGAGAATTAACTTTATTGTTCCTCATTTCCAGAGGGACTAAACAGGGGTGTCCCCTTTTGACATTATTGTCAACCTTTCTACTGAACCTTTTCAATAATTGATTCCATTAGACCACTATGTTTTCCCTTTTGAGGCCTCTGGTTTGGCTAGAAAGATAACATTTTATGCAGACAATATTATCTTATATACAGCTTACCCAGCATACTCAATTCCTAATCTTGAAACACATGTTGAAGCATTTGGGAGAATCTCAGGATATCAAATGAATAAGGGAAAAACAGTACTTATGTCATTTATGAAAGGAGAGTGCACTCAGGGTACCCAGTAGAATATTATTCAGATAAGATACCTGGGATCTTGGTGTCCTACAATCTGGATCCTTTCCCATATATCAATTTGCACAAGGTCTATAGTGAAATAGAGGATCTTTTGAGAAGATGGGAAAATCTTCCTCTAAGTCTTTATTAAAGACTAACTTGATTAAGATGATGATCCTACCCAAACTAACCTTCTTTTTCAACACTATACCCCTATTATTCCCAAGTGATCAAATTTAGAAGATTCAAGGGAGAGTGAACAGGTTTACATGAGCTTCTAAAGGTATAAGGCTGTCCTGAAAAAAACTCAGGGAGAATCGGAAGGAGGCGGGTCTTGCCCTTTCAGATCTCCAGGTGTACGAAGCTACGAGTTCCAGTTAAAGAATTACAGTATGCTGGCAGCTCAGCCAGATAAGTCAATAATAAGAAAAATCTATGCAGCCATGTTGGCTAATTTAGGTCAAGAAAAGTTCCTATACAAGTTTGGGCAACCAAGATTCTTTAAGATGGTACGGCTTAAGCTGCTAACCACTTATTATTGATTATTACACACATCTAGTGTGAATATGGACTCACCTGGGACCCCTGACTGGCTAATGGAGAAGCTTAGTTACCCTCTTAGACAGGCAGATTTTAGCACCTGGGTGACCTTAGGAATTAAACTTATCTTGTTGAGTGGGAGGTCGTACAAGCAGCAACAAAAGGAAAACTGTTGAGCTTCAAATATCTTCTGTTGCGTTCATTGTGGTCATCTCAAAAGTGGACAGAAAATGACTGGTGGGAGTATGAAGATACATTGATGAATAATGCCAGACTAAAGAAAGAAAGTGCCTATTGGTACTGGGAGATCATCAAAGCAGAAGAAAAGCATAAGATTGAACCATATTGAGTGTGAGGAGAAGTCTTGGTGGAGCGGGTAACCGAAGACAATGCAGTTATCTTTAAGCTTACTTTATTCCAATGGTCCAGGCTGCTCCCTTAAAAAAGAATAATTTCTTCACTCTTCACAGAATATATTGGATGCCCCTAAGAATAGCTAAATTCTCACAAGAGATACCTAGATGTAAGAGATGCAATCACACCGAAGCAGGTGATAGGCATATGTTTGTGGACTGTTCAGATCTTTCCGCCTAGTTGAAGGGCTGTAAGTAAGACCTTAAGTGAAATTTTGAGACACAAAATCAAGGTAAACCATATTCTGATTCTAATGGGGAGCAATCTATCAGGGCTCTGTTCAATTAAGCTCAAGCAAAGGGTAGTGTTCTATCTGATTCTTCTAGCAAGAAGAGAAATCTGTAAAAATGGACCTCTATAGATCCCCCACTAGTTGTTTACTGGATTAAATCTGCTAATTATGCTCCCCAAATTGATACTGAATGTGACCCCAAAAGGTTGGACAAAACAAGGGATATCTGTAGGATGTGGTAACTTGAGGCTAATAGTGCAATGATTACATCCTAATGTATGCTGGGAGAGTGTAACATGCATAATCGGAAGTAGAACTGATTGCAAAATGGGGACAAAAAAAGATTATTTGAGTTGCGATTAGTGATGTCATCAATGATGTTGTTGAATATGTCATGATTGATTTAATATGTGAGGTCAAAAGCAGAGCACAGTAGGGCTGCTATTTATAATTAGGTCAGTAAATTACAACTGGAGAATTTCAGTGTTTTTCAGATAAAAATTACATTTTTTAAATGACATTTTCACCTAACTCTAGCATCATTTTAACTTTTTTCCCAGTGAATTTCTAGGTTTTTTTTAAACGTAAAGTAGATATTTATTTATTTATTATTTATTTATATAGCGCCTGAATCGACCCCCGAAGGGGTATCTCTGAGCTTTGGATGGGCAACAGGGAAGTAGAGCTACCACAGCAAAATCAGCGACAGAAGAGAGTAGTCTTAAGCTGCTTTCTGAATTGTAGGTGATCGGGGCATTGTCTCAAACGCAGAGGGAGCTTATTCCAATAGCGGGAGTCGAGATGGGAAAGGTCCTTTCCACCCAATCTAGCTTTCCTAACTCAGGGAACCACAAGAAGAGACTTAGATCCCGAGCGAAGAGACCTGGAAGGCAGGTAAAGTGTGATTTTCTCCGAAACGTAGGTGGGACCGGGGTTGAATAAAGCCTTTTGGATGGTGCAGCAAACTTTGAACTTTACCCGTTCGCGTATTGGAAGCCAGTGAAGCTGACAAAGAAGAGGGCGGGAGGCAGTTCTGGAAGGGGCGTTGAGGACCAAACGCGCTGCAGTGTTCTGGACTACCTGCAGTCTGCTAAGCGAGGCCTCATTAGCGGAGACCAGCAGACCATTGCAGTAGTCCAGATAGCTTGATGTAAGTGCCTGAGTCAGAGTCTTCCGAGTTGAATTGGGGAGCAAAGGAAAGACTCAGTGGAGTAAGCCCAGTGTACGGAAACAGGAGCCAGCTGTCTGAGCAGCATGCTCCTTCAGAGTAAGGGCTTGATCCAGACAAATATTATTACCAGACCTAAATTACATTCGTGTTTCAGTCCATAAGACTTTTTTCCCCTCATCAATCCATAAGGTCTCCCATTCATTTGAGAACAAAAGACTGTCTTAGATTCTCCTAATCACGAATCTCATCCTCTCTCTCATCTCTTGTTCGCACTTCCTCTCAATTCACTTTAATGCAATTACATTCAATAATGTTTTTACCATCCCTTGTAGGTTTAATATTTCCCAAGGTTTTCAGATTCACAGTATTGCCATGGCTTTAGATTAGACTTTTTTAGTCCATTATGGTGTTTCAAATTGACAAGCATTCTGCTGTCTTTTCTATCATCTCTGTTCTTTCCTTCCAGCAGAGTACGGATCTTGTGTTCTTATCCGGAATTTGTAAAGTCCAAAAAGGTTGCAAAGAAATTCCCCACAGTAGTAGTTCATTGTGTTTTTATATTTGGAGCAATGCATGAGTCTGCACCTCTCGTTTTCTATGGGGTTCCCACCATTGTTGGTGGACCTAATCTTGCTCTATTTTTCTGATTGGTAAGGGATGCTCTTTTTTGATCTACAGTTAGGTGTCTCTCGACTTGTACATGTTTCTTCGTTGTTTTAGTGATCTCAGGCCTTGTACATGATGCTTAACTGTGTTAGTGATCTCCAGCCTTGTACATGGGCCTTAGCTAGGCTAGTGTTCTCTTCTGTTGTATAAGGCACTTAGCTGTGTTAGTGATTTCTGGCATGGTACATGGTCCGTAGTTGTGTTAAGTATCTCTGGTCTTGTACATGGTCTTTAGATGTGTTAGTGTTCTCTGGTCTTGTAGATGTTCTTTAGCTTTGTTAGTTATCTCTGGCCTTGTACATGGGCCTCTGGTCTCATACATGGGCCTTAGCTGTGTTAGTGAACTCTGGTCTTGTACATGCTGCGGTCGGTAAGGCTGGGACAGATGCTATTGCTGACAGCGTTTTTCTCGGATCTGTCCATGTTACAAACAGCCCTTATTCGCCTTTTTAACTGTTTTTAAACTTATTTTAAAATCGTGTTTAACTTACCCATTGCTGCTAAATTGTACTGTTTCTTCTGTGCCTTTGTTACGGCATCGCTGGATGCTGTAACCTCCTTTTCTTTCTATTTGCCTACTTGGCGGCCATCTTTCCTCCTGGGGTAGGGCCTTTCATTTTGGTCGGCGCTCTAGTTGCGCAACTGACCTGGTTTCTCCCCTATTTATGGCCACGGCTACGTGGACGCGCGCTGCGTGCATGCCGCTGGCATGCCAAAGGCACGCCCGTCTGCGCCCGGACTGCAGCCAGCCATGCTGCCCTAAATGGCCCTTGTTTAAGAACTACTTGGACAAGTAAGCAGCTAATGGATCTGAATGTGATGCACGGTGCCAATCCCATTTGCCCTGACTTCCGCTTGGTAAACTGGGATCAGGCTTACCAATGCAAATCCTGTTCCTATGAGTGTGGGGGGTCGGAGGTAAAACAGGGTGCAGAGGCAGTGGGTGCCAAGTCATCAGTTATTGGTATTGGTGATGATAAGCCCCTTATCAGATCCTGCTTGGTAAACTGCAGATCGCTCCCCAAACATACAGAGGCCATTTGGCTCTCCCTTGAGTCCAATCTCTGGGACCTTATGTTTCTTACAGAGACCTGGCTAAGAGAGACATCTAACCCTGACATTTTGCTTGCGCTGCCTGCAGGTTTTAAGATCTCCATGGTCAATCATGCTGATAATAGGCGGGAAGGTGGCCTAGTTATCTTGAAAGACGTGGGAGATTTCATGTAAAAAAATTGAGAACATGGGGCTTATTGAGGCCAGGTATTTTTCCATTAAAATCCTACCAGAGTATACTCTTGCGGGCATTTTGGTCTATCGATCCCCGGACTCAGTATCTGTCCACCTTTCAAAATTGGGTGACATTATAGCCGATCTCTCTTTGAGACATGCAAATCTTACGGTTCTTGGTGATTTCAATGTGCATATGTACGATGTGGATTGTACTCTGGCACTCCAAGTGGCTGATATGTTGTGGAGACTAAATTTGACTCAGCTGGTCACGGCCCCCACATATCGAGCAGGTCACATGTTGGATCTTATTTTTTCAAATGATCCCACACTTAAGGTTAAGGCTCCCCTGCCATTAACTTGGTCAGACCATTGGTTGGTTCCATTCAGCCTGTCGAGAAGTGGTGGGAAATATAGTTCTAGGCCAGAGTTTGTGAAGAAGAGAAACTGGAAGATGGTTTCCCCCGAGTTCATAGGTTCCTCCCTTCAGAATACCCCACTTCTGCTGACAGGTGATCCCAGCGTGGATGCAACCACCTTTAATGAGTGGGCTACCACCTCCCTTGATATCATTGCTCCTATTAAAACTGTAAAACTCGCTAGGAAAAAGCCTTCCGCTCCCTAGTTCTCTTCAGAACTTCGCTTAGAGAAAAGCGCTTGTAAAAAGTTGGAGCGTATCTGGCGAAAAACATATAACCTGGATGCGAAGAGTGTTTATAAAATAGCACCAAAAAATGTTCATGCCCTCAAACGTCTGGCTATCAGAAATTACTTAGCCAACCAAATTAAAGAGTCTGACAACTCATCCAAAGAAGTCCTTAAGATTGTGCAAGATTTTATGAAACCTCAAGCTACAATGAGCACTTTTACTTCATCAGCTGATCTATGTAGAGATCTGTGAAAAAAATTCCAGGTGAAGGTTTAATCTATAAACTCCTTCTTCTCTGTGTCAGAGGATTATACTACCACTTCTTTGGCTCCTGATTCTTCCTGCTCCTGGTCTGAATTTCGGCCTTTCTGTCCGAAATTGTCCCTGTCAGACCTAGTGAGAACTAAATCAGGTTCGCCTCTTGATCCTTGTCCAGCTCGATTTTTCAACCTGCTGGCTCCTTTTTTCAATCCCCACTTAAATGTTATCTGGAATGCATCTCTGACGTCAGGTAGCTATGCCTCTGTATGGAAAAAAGCATTTGTTTTGCCTATTCTTAAAAGGGAAGACGCAGATCCTGGCATACTTAAGAACTTCAGGCCCATCTCGCTCCTGCCCGCTCCTGCAACAATTTTGGGGAAGGAAGTTCAGAGACAGCTTTCTGACTTCCTGGAGTCCAATAACCTTCTTCATGACTCCCAGTCGGGCTTTAGGACGGTCTACAGTACTGAGACTGCTCTGCTGGAAGCGGCGGAAACCATCCGAAAATCCCTTGACCATGGTAGCTGTGCCATGCTTGTGCTGTTGGACTTGTCCGCAGCCTTTGATACGGTCTCTCATTCAATCCTTTTAGACCGACTGGCACAGCTGGGTATCTCGGGGACCATCTTGAACTGGTTCCATTCATTTCTGGATGCGCGGTTTCAGCAGGTCTTTCTGCGCCCTCATGTCTCCTCTTCCTGCTCCATGGTATGTGGAGTACCTCAGGGCTCGGAATTAAACAGGGTGGGGCTTACTTTGCTCGTCTTGCATCTGCAGTGGAACACTGTGGAGTGAGAATGATATCATACGCTGATGATACACAGCTTGTGTTCTCATTCAAAGACACTGCAAAGGCTGGGCATTGCCTAACCAAGATCACCTCCTGGATGATGCACAATTGCCTGAAATTAAATGCTGACAAAACAGAGGTGATGTTCTTTAATCAACCTTCAACCCCACTGGCAGATCACTGGTGGCCGACGCAGCTGAACCCCCCTCCCATCCCTGTCACCTCAGTCAGAAATTTAGGCTTTAAATTCGATTCTAAACTGTCGGGCAAGGCCCAGATTGGTCAAGTTTCCAGAGCTTGTTTTTGGAAACTTAAAACCTTGCTAAGATTCCTCCACCTGCTGCCGATGGACTGTCGGGCTACAATAGTCCATGCCCTTATTACATCTCAGCTGGACTATGCTAACAGCTTCTACCTGGATCTCCCTGCCTATCTTACCCAGAGATTGCAGACAGTCCAGAACGCTACAGCGAGGTTCATCAGAAATGTGCCCCTCCGACATCACATTTCTCCTCATTTGAGCAGCCTTCACTGGCTCCCAGTGAAAAGGAGAATCGAATTTAAGGCATTGTCTCTTGCCTATAGAGCCTCAAGAGATAGAGGTCCAGGATACTTGAAACAGAGACTTCAGAAATATTGTCAAAACAGGACCTTGCGATCCAGCTCTCAGATGCTTCTCCACACTCCTCGCTTTGCCAAAGCCAGGATTGGTGGGCGAGCCTTCGCAGTAAGAACAGCCGCTCTTTGGAATTCTATGCCTAATCAACTGCGTAAAGCAGAATCGGGATCCACTTTCAGGAAGGCATTGAAAACATGGCTGTTTGATTTGCCCTAGCTAGTCCCTTTTCCCCCGTCTGACGATGCTGCTACTTTTAGCGCCGGGACACCGCCGTTGTTGGTAGCCGAGCGATTTATGAATGTTTATGGTATGGTATTTAGCTATGTTAGTGATCTCTAGTCTTGCACGTGGTCCTTAGCTGTGTTAGTTATCTCTGGTCTCATACATGGGCTTTAGCTGTGTTAGTGATCTCCAGCCTTGTACAAGTTCCTTAGCTATGTTAGTGATCTCTGGTTTTTTTCATGTTCCTTAGCTATGTTAGTATTCTCTGCTGTTGTACAGGGCCCTTAGCTGTGTTAATGATTTCAGTCCTGGTATATGGCCCATATCTGTGGTAAGTATCTATGGTCTTGTACATGGTATTTAGCTATGTTAGTGATCTATGGTCATGTAGATGTCCTTTAGCTTTGTTAGTGATCTCTGGTTTTTTTTAAATGTTCCTTAGCTGTGTTAGTAATCTCTGCTGTTGTGCAGGGCCCTTATCTGTGTCAGTTATTTCAGACCTGGTACATGGTCTGTAGCTGTGGTAATTATATCTGGTCTTGTACATAGCCTTTAGCTGTGTTAGTGATCTGTGGTCTTGTAGATGCTCTTTAGCTTTGTTAGTGATCTCTGGTCTTGTACATGGACCTCTGGTCTTGTACATTGACCTTAGCTGTGTTAGTGATCTCTGGTCTTGTGCATGGTATTTAGTAATGTTAGTGATCTCTATTCTTGCACGTAGTCCTTCGCTGTGTTAGTTATCTCTGGTCTCATACATGGGCCTTAGCTGTGTAAGTGATCTCCAGCCTTGTAGAAGCTCCTTAGCTATGTTAGTGATCTCTGGTCTTTTTTAAACGTTCCTTAGCTGTGTTAGTAATCTCTGCTGTTGTACAGAGCCCCTAGCTGTGTCAGTTATTTCAGACCTGGTACAAGGTCTGTAGCTGTGGTAATTGTATCTGGTCTTGGACATGGCCTTTAGCTGTGTTAGTGATCTGTGGTCTTGTAGATGCTCTTTAGCTTTGTTAGTGATCTCTGGTCTTGTACATGGTCCTTAGCTGAGTTAGTGATTTCTGGTCTTGTGCATGGTATTTAGCTATGTTAGTAATCTCTGGTCTTGCATGTGGTCCTTAGCTGTGTTAGTTATCTCTGGTCTCATTCATGGGCCTTGACTGTGTTAGTGATCTCCATCCTTTTACAAGTTCCTTAGCTGTGTTAGTGATCTCTGGTCGTTTTTAAATGTTTCTTAGCTATGTTAGTAATGGTCTTGCATGTGGTCCTTAGCTGTGTTAGTTATCTCTGGTGTCATACATGGGCCTTGACTGTGTTAGTGATCTCCATCCCTTTACAAACTCCTTAGCTGTGTTAGTGATCTCTGGTCTTGCACATGGTCCTTAGCTGTGTTAGTTATTTCTGGTATCATACATGGGCCTTAGCTGTGTTAGCGATCTTCGGCCTTGTACAAGTTCCTTAGCTATGTTAGTGATCTCTGGTCTTTTTCATGTTCCTTTGCTATGTTAGTGATCTCTGCTGTTGTACAGGGCCCTCAGCTGTGTTAGTTATTTTAGACCTGGTAATTGGTCCGTAGCTGTGGTGAGTATCTCTGGTATTGTACATGCTCTTTAGCTGTGTTAGTTATCTGTGGTCTTGTAGATGTTCTTTAGCTTTGTTAGTGATCTCTGGTCTTGTATATGGACCTTAGGTGTCAGTTAAAGATTCTTAAACATGAACAGATATTCCAGTGTGGTGGAGATCTTGTCTAATTGTTTGTAGCATTTCTTTTTCCTTTGTGTCTGTGCCTGTGGTTATCTTTGCCTGACGTCTTTTGATAGAAAATTAAGGATGTGTGTTCTTGTTTCTCTGAGATGTATATGTCTAATTCCCAGGAATGTGAGGACATGTTCAGTTCCTGGGGAGTGGTTGGCTCATTTTGTTAAGTTTGATGGACTTTAAACTGAAAATAAGAAGCATAAAGCCATTCGAAATCGTAGAAAGTTATGATAACTTGGGAGATTTTGCTATCTCGAAAATGTTCATTAATCTGCACATAGAGCAATAAAGACACCATTGTATTGCACATAGGAGTGGAGTATGTCTATTAAAGCCACAGGCAAGAATCATTTAAGCCATAGTTTGACTATTTTTGAGACCAAAGGTCTGCCGAACCTTCTCTTTGGTGTTGAAAGTATCCCTTACTCTCGACCGGTTTATTCAAATAGAGTAGAAGGTAAAACTCCTAAATCGTTAGTTTCTGCAAAAAACACTTTGCCAATGCAATAAATAGGCATGAAATTGGATCTGAGAGGCGCTCTCTTTAAGGCTCCAGTGGCCAGAGTGAGAGCTAATTACTGAATAAGCATTGCTCCGAGTAAAAGCTTGGAGGCCCTCAAGTGAACTCAATGTGAGTTAATGGCCTGCGCTGCACATTCATAAATGAAACTGCTATTTAAAAAGCAATAATAGTTGCAAGTTTTCCTAAGGGTGAGGAATACTGTACAGAGAAAGTGAATCTGAATTAATTAAGTAGAATGGGAGAACAAAGCACAGTGCAGCCCTTACTCTTAATGCTAGTTGAGCAAACATTGAGCATTTTTTTATTTGCAGAGTATTGTCCTCCAACAAAAGTGTCAGGTGAGGACATTGGAGAAGGTAAGCAGGGGGAATGTGTTGTTTACTTTATGCAATAAAGGAGAAGAGACCTCACCAATGATTCCTTCATTTGCTATTCCCTGCTGACTCACTTATTTCTAAGGAATGTGGTTACACAGTCAATGATGTAAAGGAATTCATAGTAGTGTCACAATCGTCTTCGGATTGACTCTGGATTTTTTAAATACTTTCATCAGTTTTATAGATATATGATAAGAATATGTTTTATATTTTAAAGAAAATAATTTAAATGGTGATTAAGAAATGTGTTGTTTATGCTGGTTCTGTAGATCTCCTGGCTAGGCCAATATCAGAAACGAAATGTTAATAATCGTGAAATTGGTAACTATTTTCTGCTTTTACCGAGATGTACCCAGAATTCTCTAATCTTTTTTTCTAATTAAGTAACGATAGCTAGCAGCCTATCATTGCTGTACATGCACTGCTGAGAACATTCCTGTGGACCTTGAGTACTGCTTTGCAGAACTGACTGTGCATTGTTTTCTGTTTATCAATTGTCCTCCTTGGTGTAGTGATTGGTGCATGCAGGCCCAGACTTCACTGCTGGAGAGGAGTATTGCTTTAAGGAATATCTCAGCTGGAGATTCAGCAGATGTTTCACACACTAGAACCTGGGCTGTGTAGCATTGAATGACTGCTTTATGTTTCTTGAAAACATTTCATCTCACGTGTGGAGGGACTAAAGGTTATTGATAAAGAGGTATTTTTTGTGCATTTAATAGTTTCGTTATATATTTTTTTGGGTTCCCACCAGTTTCTCCTGATTAGAACGTGTTTTACGGGGTACAAAGAAGTTTCCTGTCAAAAAAGTTTAAACTAGAACTGGCAACCCTTGTCCACATGAATATTAGAGGCTCACCTTCACTTGGCAGGTCGATGTAATGTCATTTTGCAAAGTGTGCTGTGTCCACCGTGTTCCCCGTGAAGAAGATACATTTACCACAGATGCAGGATCCCTTTCTTTGCAGCTCGTCTGCCTTCTCATCGGGTGCATACATGCAGGCAGTAGGGTCTAGGCCAACCTCTCTGTTCACGAGTTTATTACACTGAACATTCTAGTTTACTTAATTTCTGATGTCTTTGACTTCCCTAGCAAAGTTCCTTTTTGCCCAAGAGGCAAGAGTCTAGAAAGAAGAAGGGGAAGGCCCAAATAACCTCATGCAACCCTGGCATTAAAATATTTAAACATTAGGAGGGGTTTCTCTTCAGAGGTATATGGAAAACTTTCCTATAGAGAAACCCCCATAATGTATAAGAGGGAACAGGGGCACCATCATGGTCGCGAATTGTGGGGTCTGTGGGTCTAGGTGCTCTCTTTCTCCTGTGATAAGTGTGTATCACACAAGTATTGTGTTGCCAGTATTGCGTGGCCAGATTTATATAAGTATTCTTACTAGCCTGCAGCTGGAGACTGTAAGCCACCATTCTTCCAGGAGAAAGATATGGAATTTCTTAAGTGTTAAAAACCGTGCTCCTTCCCCCAGCCTCCTCTCATGATTGTTGTCCTGTATGGTGACCCTCATGTAAGGCCGCTTGATGTTCTCTTGTGAAATGCTCTCTGCCATATAACCAGCTGGATCCATGCATCTCCAGTTCAATCAGATATGTGAAGAACCAGGCTAAGTATGGGGATATTCTTCATTGGCTCAGGATACGCCTAGTGTCCGACTGTCCAGCATTCAAACTACTTCTGAGTTCTGTCCAATTCTGAGTCCGGTCTTACCCAGGCAGACCTCCGTGTGGGAGACACCCTTGGGGATTTTTCATCCAAAGAGCAATCACACATTTGCCTAATTCAAACCACTCATTCCCAGGTAGGCCCAGCATTCCTATCAGACCGTCCTACAGTTTCTAAGAACAAATCCATTTAGGATTGTACATGGGCAACCATTGCCAAGATTAATCGTCAAGAAGGGTTTGCCTACATCTCAGTGTTTCTGCTTGAAGAAGGATATAAGCCTCCGTCCGCCTGGACAACCTCCGCGACCCCAACACCTCAGCCCTACTGGAGAACCTTGCCGCCATCGGTCTCAAACAACTGGTAACCTCCCCTACAGACTCAGCAGGACACACGCTCGGGCCTATTCTCTCTGCAAGCAACAACGTCTCTGTCAGCCACACCTCTGAACTCCAATGGCCTGACCACCACTGCATCCACTTCTTCTTCACCAAAACCACCCAACACTACAGCGCCCACTGCAACCTCCTCAGAAGCTGGACAAGGTCTCCGAAGACCAACTCACCACCGCCCTCCGCAACACACCACCGCCGATCTCCGCGGACACCAACACATCAGCACACAACCTCCACTTAAGGATCTCCGACTGCTCCATCACAATGGCCCCCTTAGGAAACCCTCCGGCAAACAGCCTGCCGAGAAAGCTAACTGGTTCTCCCCTACCCTTCAAGAGTCCAGGTGCACCTGTAGACAACTCAACAGAAGATGGAGTAGCAAGACTCCAGCAGATTACATAGCCTTCAAAACTGCCATCACCACATACCACCACCTCATCAGAGCCACCAGTGGCATAACGAAAATTGATGGGGCCCCCCTGCAAGGTACGTGGAGGAACCCACTCTGGACTCTATCAGGAGCTCTCCTGCTGAAGTGCTGTGCTGAGGGGGCCCCCTGGAGCTTGGGGGATCTCCCGCAACGCGTGGGCCTGTGTCACACCCCTAAAAGCCACAAAGAAAACTGCCATACAGGGACATATCAAAGCCATATCAAAGCCAATGCATATAGCAGCGAAGAACTCTTCACCGTGATCAAATAATTCACCAAACCCAACACGGATGCCACTGACATCCCCCCTCCCAAGCCCTCTGTGACAACCTCACCACCTTCTTCCATCGCAAGATCACAGACATCTACAACAGCTTTGCAACGCAGAGAAGCAACCACTGCAGCCAAATGCTCCAGATCCCATCCGACCCTGCTCAACTAGATGAGCCTCACAATGACGACACCTTATGGATCATGAAGACCATCCACTCTGGAGACCCTTGGACCACTGCCTCCACCACATCTTCAACTGAGATAGTGACATCATCGCCCCCGAACTCTGCAGCACCATCATCTGCTCCATCTTATCCACCAGCTTCCCTGAAGACTGGAAACACACAGAGATCAACCTCCTGCTGAAAAAACCCTCCGCCGACCCAAAGGACCTAAAGAATTACAGACCTATCTCTCTGCTCCCCTTCCCAGCCAAAGTCATAGAGAAGGCCATTAACGTCCAACACACCAAATTCATGTAAACAAACCACATCTTCAACACGTCCCAATCAGGTTTCAGAAGCAACCACAGCACTGAGACTACATTCTTACCTGCCACAAACGACATCTGGAATCTCCTTCGACTGAGGCACAACCGCAGCCCTCCTCCTCCTGGACATCTCTGCCGCTTTCGACACTGTCTCCTACCACACCCTCTATGCAAGACTCCATGACACCGGCATCCACTGCAGAGCCTTAGAGTGGATCTTCTCCTTCCCACTGGCCGAACCCAGAGAGTCAGGCTCCTACCGTCCTCCTCAAACCTCCAGAGATTATCTGCAGAGACCTTTGGGGCTCCTCCCTGAGCCCCACCCTTTCCAACATCTAAATGCCCCACTGGCAGCCATAATCACAAACCACAGACTAAATGTCGCCTCCTATGCCGACGACAACCAGCTGATTGTCTCCCTCACTGACGAATCTACTGCCACAAAGAACAACTTCCACAATGGGATGAAGGCAGTCACCATCTGGATGAAGGACAGCTGCCTCAAACTTAACTCCAGCAAAACCGTAGTCCTCATCCTGGGAACCACTCCTTCCACCTGGGACAACTTCTGGTGACCCGCAGCACTCAGAGCAACCCCACACCCACACCCACTGACCATGCACGTAACCTCGGCATCATCCTTAACTCCTCGCTCTCAGCGAACTGCCAAATCAATGCCATCTCATCCTTCTTCTTCCACATGCTATGCCTGCTTCGAAAGATTTTTAAGTGGATCCCCAACGAGTCCAGAAGAACGGCCACTCAGGAGTTCATCAGCAGCAAACTCGACTACGGCAACACACTCTACACCGGCACCACCAAGAGCTCCTTTTACACTCCCATCAGATACCTCCGCTCCACCAACCGGGCACTGGCCATTATACCATGGATTACAAGACCACATCTGGAGGAAGAGCCTTTCTCGCTGCAAAGACCCTCTACATCTCAGGCAATTACCCTCACTTCTTCAATTGGGGAAGGACCTCAAGACCTGGCTCTTCCACTGAACTGGCTTTTCGATTGAACTGCAGATCCCACCCCCCAGCACCTCGAGACCCTAATGGGTGATTAGCCATGCTCTATAAGCACCCTCATTGATTGAGCCAAGATAGCATCTCCATCTGCCACTGGGGAGTTGCTTTTCAACATAAAAAGATAAAGAGGCTGATTCACAAAAGTATTTATGGGTACATTAGTAGCATTTCAGGAGTAATATTTTATGTACTCTTACATGCCTTTGTGAATCAATAAAGATTAATTGACTTGAATCATCACAGAAACGTCCAACTCCCTATTTGTAGAAGTGATAAAGGGGCACAGTCATTTCCTTTTTGTTTTTACTAATTGTATACTCCCTGAATATTCCCAGCATATTCCTATTTTAGATGTTTTGAGGTCAATTCACAAAGGCATGTGTGACTACAGTGTATTAGTTTAAGTATTGCAAAATTCTTATTTTGCCACCTTGGCATGCAAAACGTTTTAGGGTTGCAGTGAATTTCTGGCTTACTAGTTGCCAAGAAGGATTTTTTTTATCCTTTGGTTATACAGTTATGTAGTATGTAACTGTACAGTTTACTAGCATTTCAAATGAAGTGCTCCTTTAGATGCTCTACACAGGCTTGTTTTTGGGATAGTGACTCCACACCTTTAGGACACAATAACTTGAACTGAAAGGACACACTACCTCTGTACAAGAACACGCACCTCTATCTGTCTCTACGTGTCTCTATGTTGCTGGGGATAATTTCTGAGGAGCATATTGAGTTCTATGGCACAGTGAGCTGTGGGTCCCCCTTCTGGGAATAGATTTCTCACTTTGTGACACTCATATTCTGTCCCAGCCTCATCAACTTTGCAGCAAGGCTATCAAGAAATCTCCTGAACACTACAGAGGGTCATCTAGTTCTTGCTGATGGAGAGGGACAGTGCACTGAGAAGGTCTGTGGAGCAGATGTGGAAATCATCATAAAGGTGCAAGTGCTTTAATCTGTAGATATTCCAATTTAGGGGTCAAGAAGCTTCATGAGGTGTCAAAGAATGTGGATCAGTGGTCTAACAAACACTTGATGCGGAACTGGCTCCCCAATCCAACTACACATGGAGACCTCCAGCCTTAATCACACCTTCAAACCACCTTAATGCACTACCTTAGAGAGCCATCTGTAATAACCTGCATCCCAGCCAAGTAAAACACAAGATTGAGGCTGAATCTGAGCTGAAATGAGTTGGATCCATTTCCCACAATTGAATACATTCCTTTTACCTCTGCACCTGGGTTGCATGTCTTTTACAGCAGAGAAGCAGTGGCTTGGACGATATATTCGGATAGCTTAAACCTGCTCACATGCACTGCCATGACAGGGGAAGGCCTGTCAGTTATGGGGAAAATACAAGTGCTCAACAAGTGAAAGTGTAGTATTATTTATTTCATCCAGGACAGGCTTTAGGCTGGTGGACTGGTGCTGGTGCACTGGTTGCTGACCTGGAGGGGGGCTCTTTCCTTGGGGGGGTGCTGTGTTTAGCAATAACATACAATTTAAAAGCACCTGCTACAGAGGTTTTTGTGCATCCAGCTTTCAGTGAGCAATAAAGATGTCAAGATAACTCCTGTGATTAATGTTCCTGCTAAAGAGAGAGTTTGGAGTTTTATCTAGTGGAAGTTTTGAATTGCCATAAAGTAGCGTAGAGGGTTAATATGCCTGCCACAAAGAACAGATATGGATAGAATGAGTTAATTTGTGAAGCCAGCCTTTACCAGCACTTTAAAACAAATGAAATGTATGTGGGAGAAGGGCTATCGAGAAATGTGGGGCACTTTTGATTGGTGGTAGTGAGGGAATCCAAGAAGGACATCATTGGTACGCCCCAAAAAATTGTCACACTAGGTGCCACAAGCGCTAAAGCTGGCCCTGATTACACCTTTGTCCCTCTTCTTTGTCCCAGTCCTTACACTGTGAGGTTTGCCTCATTACACTTATACTTATAGCAATTGCCTAACTTAGGCTTGAATTCCTCTGTCTGTGTCATAAATAGGCCTGGGCATCAAACTCTGTTCCGATTTCTGAGTTTGTGGAATTCGGCAATTCTGCGTTCCACTATACTCCGCATTCTGCAACAGAGCTGAATTTGCCACATCATTTCTCACATACAGAGGGCACAACATGACTTGCCAGGCACTCGCGAGCACCCATAAGATTTGCTAGCCGCCTGCGAGCTCCTGCAAGATTTTGCAGCCTCTAACGTGGCTTTGGGCCGCACCAGAGGCATCCGGCACCTCTTTTGTGACGTAGGTGACCGCGTTTGATCGCGGCTGCAAGCTGAAGAGGATTATCTTCTCAAGAAGCAAATAAATCCCCTCAAAAAGACAATTTGAAGTTAAAGAACTTCTCAAATGGATGGTTCACATTGTTTTTTTGTGCGAGGAGCCCCTTTTCTTATTTTACTTTTTTTCAAAAAGGAGGAAATGCCCAAGAGACTCCAACTTTCTGTTCCTGTCCAGCAGACTCCTCCTACTGCTTTGTCCACCTCCTAGTCACTTCCCATTTGGATTTGGAGCTGGAAGAATCACTCTGTTAGTCTGCTGCATATATACAATTGGATTTGAGGACTTTGTTTTTGTGATATCACAAGGGAATTCAAACATTTTTGTATAAGGATGTTGTTTGCTTGATAGAGGGTATGCACCAGGATTTATTTGTACTTTTAATCGATTTTTACAATTTATTGTGGTGGGTGGCCAGCAGTTTCAGTAGGGGCATGTAATTTCTCTTCCGTTATAAAGGGAAAATGTTGCACAGTTCAGTAAATTGTCTCCATGTTTTTTAATACATTTGCAATATTAATTTAATTCACTATGTGGCCTAGTCTACCAATGGGCCTTCCAGCCAGTAGGCTCAGTACGAGTCATGGGTGCATGAAACAACTGTTTCTGGGGTGTTTAATGAATTGAAATATTATTTAGGCCATGGATGGCAGTGTATTAAATTATAAAATGTGTTTTGGGGGTTATTTCATGTTTGTTTCTGCACACAGTGTATAGGTGGGGTAATATATTTGCCTTTGGAGGATGAGTGTTCTACTTTTTGTAGTCCAGTTCATTTTTGTTTTTGTCATTGCTGCATTAATGCTGTTTTCTCCTCTGTTACCATGCATCCTTTGTCTGGCCAGTGTGTGAGTGTGTTTGCCATAAGCCACCATTTGTGTTTGTTTCCCATGCCATGTGGCCAATGGCCATTTTGTATAGTCAGTATCCATAGGCCTGCATGTGTTCTTTGTTTTCAATGCCTCCTGCTTGTTGTTTGACCATGTGCCTGGCAGCCATTTAGTATAGACAGCCAGTGTGCTTTTGCCGTAGGCCTACATGTGTTCTTTTCTCTGGCGATGCCTCCTTGCTGGGTGTTGTTGTTTGACCATGTGGCTAGTGGCCATTTTGTGTATGCAGCCTGTTTACGTTTGCCATAGGCCTGCATGTGATCTTTGTTGTGGCCATGCCTCCTTGCTGGTTTTTGTTGTTTGACCATGCGGCTGGCAGCCATTGTGTGTAGGCAACCAGTGTGCTTTTGCCATAGATATGCATATGTTCTTTGTTGTGGCCATGCCTCCTTGCTGGTTTTTGTTGTTTGACCATGCGGCTGGCAGCCATTGTGTGTAGGCAACCAGTGTGCTTTTGCCATAGATATGCATATGTTCTTTGTTGTGGCCATGCCTCCTTGCTGGTTGTTGTTGTTTGGCCATGTGGCTGGCAGCCACTTTGTGTAGCCAACCAGTGTGATATTGCCATAGGCCTGCATGTGTTCTTTGTTGTGGCAATGCCTCCTTGCTTATTGTTTGACCATGTAGCCCTTTTGTACAACCATCCTTTTTTCCTGTTTTCAAAGCCATTTTGTGTGTATAGGCCTATGCCTTTTTGTTTGTGCTAATTTATTTTTTAATTTTCCCTGATATAAGTTTAATAATATGATTTAGGCCTAGTTGCTCGATGCTCACACTAAAGATAAAGTGTTTTATATTATTATAAACCTTTTTTGTATTTTTCATCCTCCCCACCCCTTGCCTCCCAAATCCCAATGGGTTTCCCATGGTAGTCCCCTAGTACATCAGCAATTATATATTTAAATGTTACATTTTTTTAATACATTTTTCACAGACATTTTCTTTTGACTTTTTTAAAAATTTAGTGCCACATCCCAACTTAATGCACATAAAGCAAACAGTTACATGTGTATGTTCTTGCTCTTTCTTATCCTTCCTGATTACAAATTAAAGTTTATGTTGGTGTGGATTTACTTTTGAATCGATACACT
Organism: Triturus cristatus; assembly: GCF_964204655.1. Taxonomy (NCBI): domain Eukaryota; kingdom Metazoa; phylum Chordata; class Amphibia; order Caudata; family Salamandridae; genus Triturus; species Triturus cristatus. Next base: position 516,995,209 of record NC_140595.1, on the reverse strand, counting down.
CTATTTTTGTTAATTATTTATAGCCACACTTAATGATATTGTTTATACTACTAATTCAAACTGCAACAATGCCACTTTCACTGATGTTCTTCTTGCTTGTTTGCTTTTAGGCGCACAAGAAAAGAGACATCACCCACAGTACTGCCAGACAGAAGGCACGTGATGCTTGACCACACAACACAAACATCTCTTCAGCTTGTGAAGGTAAGTTCCACTGCCAACTGACAACTTTAAGATATCCCCAAAGAAAGGTGTTACCAAGAAAGTGTCAAGTGATAAGAAGGAGCTTGCCACCACAGGTATGTCACCCCAGACATTTTTGGGTAACGTCGTGTGCCTGACGTACCAGCCTCCGGGTATCAAGCTGGGAGCAGAACTCCAGCAATAACGGCCCCATCCCAACCTAGGTCCAAGCCCATGTCTCTTACAAAGGCAGCCAATGTAATCACGGCAGCTCCAATGATCAGTGACGCTGAATTGGAGTAATCTCTTTCGCAAAGTATTACCCAATTGTTGCTGGAAACTCCGCTAAGTGGACACCAACAGCCGCAGCCAGCAATAGTAGCTTCTACCAAAGTAGGAGCCCCTCGGGATATAGAGCTTCATGCTGAAGAAGTAGAAGAAGCCCCTCTTTCAGAAGAATCATTGTCTTCCAGATCTCCAGCAAGAAAAAGGAAGGGTACTCTACCATCTTCTTCTCCTAGCCCCCCTTCTGAGGATGAAGACTCCACTTGGATCCCGCCTCAGTCTGAGACACATCAGGAGAGGCTAGGGAACGGTTCCTGGAAGCCTTAGAGCTATGGATGAAGAAGAGGAGGATGACAACCCAGTCATCATGGATGTTAGCCCATCCCCAGAGGAGACAGACGTTACCCCATCTCAACCTGCTATGAGGGATGTGGCACAGATACCATCACCGCCAGCTTCCATGTTTGCACGGCCCCTGTGACATACATCCACAACCATCTCATTAGACACGCAGAGAGGCAAATGTCGAAAACACGCCTACCGCCACTTCTTTAGTCATTTGCATTGGCACTAATGTCAGAAAGTGGACCTCCCCAGTTTGGGACTTCTTCACAGTTAGCAAGCGGAATGCTAACATTGCTATATGCTCCATTTGGAAAGCAAGTTTTAGTCGAGGTAAGCTTGGTAGAAACTATGGTACTGGAGGACAAACAACCCATTTGAGAAAACACCATGCAATCCGCTGGAAGGTTCACCTTAGCAAAAAAACTGCAAGTGGTGCTGGTGAAGGTGATGAGAGTAGGGAATCTGCTTTCATCGATCATGGCAGAAGGTAAAGGTGAAGTGTTGCTGGCATTTTCGTTACACAAATCATCCCTGTCCCCAGTAGTGCAGTAGTATCACCCAGATCAGCAGCCTCAGAGTGGCACAAGACTCAGATATAGTCAAGAGCTTACAGTGACTGCCCCGCTGATATGCACATTGAGTCTACCACCTTTTCCTCTCAAGAAGTTGCCTGCATCAGTGGCACCTTAAATGAAAAAAGTCCAGGCTACTATTCCTGGCGTGTTTAGGCAGGAGGGGCACTACGAACGCAACCGCCCAACGGAAGGTTTATACAACGGGGAGCTGGTTAAAATGTTAGAACTGAACCGCCTCCCTGTTTCTTTTGTGGTAGGAGTGGGTTTTTGAGATTTTTGGGGGGCCAAATGCCCGAAATGGAAGCTTCCCAGTGAACCTTTTTTCCCAGAGTTGCTTTTCCAGCTCTACATCACAATGAGCTGGAATTGATTGGGCAAGCTTTGCAGCAAAGTGCTGTTCCCACTATCCACCTGACAACAGACATGTGGACCAGTCGCCAAGCGACTGATTATATTTGCATCACTGCACACAGGATCCTTCTTGTGAGGGTTAGAGAAATTATATCTGCAGGTGTTGACACTGCTGAAGTTTTGAATGGTGCTCAGAACCATGCAACAGTAGCCATGTTCGCCATGGAAAAATTCCATACAGCTGCAAACATCTTGGATCACTTTAACAACAAGGTCTTTGAATGGCTGTGACTCATAAGGCTTAACATTGAATTTGTTGCCACGTGTAATGGCAGTAATATAGTTAAGGCCATGTCAGACTGTGTCTATTTCAGTGTCTTGTGTTTGGCGCACTGCATTAACATCATTGTACAGGACTTTCTAAAAAAAGAAGACTGAGTCAACAACTTATTGTCCACCTGCAGAGGAATCTGCACTCATTTCAGCCATTCTTTTAAAGCCGAGAAGCAGTTGAGGATCATTCAGCATGATATTAGAATACCAGTTAAAGCAGTCATACAGGAGGTGCAAACACGTTGGATATCGACTTATTACATGTTGCAATGTCTGTTTGAGCAGTACGGACCGATCAATGAATATATCATGCAAAAAGGTGATGCAACTGTGAAAGGCATGATCATTGAGATGGACTAATGGGGTCTAGTCAAATGGTTGACAGGGATGCTGCTTCATTTTGAGGATTTCACACTGGAAAGTCAGCACGGACGATAGTACCATGGGCCAGGCTATCCCGTTGTTCCATATGCTACAGGAACAGCTTAAGGAGGTGTCTGAAATGTACACAGGTGTGGACAAAAAAAAGATGCACAGGAGTTGTTGGAGAGCCTAATTCTTTGCTTGGCTGTTAATACAAGGCTGCAAAGAGACATTCTGTCATCCAAACATTACATCTGTGCCACAATTCTTGATCCATGGTGCAAACAATTACTGGCCATTTTCATTCCTTTTTCAGAAGCGGATGTTTCAAAATACAAGACGTGTATTGCTGAGCTAGAAAAAGAACTGCTGGGAATTAGAGGCCCACTCCGCAGTCAGAAGTTCTCGGGAGTAGCTGTCAACTTCTGTAGAGCCTGAGGGCTGTGCTGTTGGCTTACAGCAGCCAAAACCAACAACAACAACAGCAACAACAGGAACAGGTGCATTGGCCCCAAAATCTGCATTTGATTGGCTTCAAAAGGCAGGGCTTATGTCCAGTGCAGAGGCGAAGGCAAAAGAGGTCAAGCAAGTTGTAGCATCAATGACCATAGAGAGAATGGTCCTGGCCTGTCTGGATGACCCAACAGAGATCTATCTGGATCAAAACCCATTGGTGTATTGGTATGGAAAGAGGCGCCAATGGCTGGTGCTCAGCAGGTTGGCAATAAAGTATCTTGCTTGTCTGGTAGCCAGTGTATCTGCTGATGGTATGTTCCTTGCAGCTTGTACAGTTGTTACAGGGAGAAGGTCCAGTCTCTTACCCCAAAATATAGAGAGAGATTAACCATGATCAAAATGAATCAGCACTTTATTCCACTGAATCACAACATACCTGAAGTACGACAGGAGGAGGATGAGGGTGAATGATCAGGCTCAGGTCATGGTAGTGTTAGCCCACCAACTTCTAGGTGAACCATCTGAGTTTAAAGACAAACTCTGCTTCCTTGACTACTGAGTAGGCCTGAGCCACCATATAATTTTCCATGGCCAAACTGCTTTGATAAAAAAAAGAATATAGCTAGGGGAACATTATAATATTTAGTTTTTTTGAGTCTGACTGACTAATGCAGCTATACCGTTTTAGACACATGTATGGCCAGATTGGAGTTGGACCAGTGTTCAGTGAAAAAGCCTCCCCACATTCCCTTTAAGGACATTGGAGAGACAAAGCCTGCCTCCATTCTGTGCCTATCCTTTTTTCATCCCGTAGCAGAACTGCCGCCAGAATATTTAATTTACAAGACTGGTCAATGTGTGTTGCATGAATCAAAGAGGATCGGCAGTGTACCGCCGTGCTTGAATTGGAACAGTTAACGATTGCACCAATGAGTGAAAAATGAGTGATTGTGAGTATTGAGATGAATCATGTGGTGACAGACAGTGAGGGTGGGTGATGGTGTGTCACCTAGGTGACAGAACATTTAGATATATAATAATAACTTGGGACTCTGGGACTGACGGACTGTTTGCAATGCATTTAGCTCTGTGTCATACTTATTCCTTCATTTATCTCCACAACAGATTGATCACAATGATGTGCTGCTCATCACCCAGATTAATATTGTCCTTGTGTAGTGTTTGTCTTTGTCACTCCTTTCCCCAAATCCCCTTACCAATCTATTCATCAAACCCCTAACCCTCTTCCCCGGGCTGTGTGATTTATGGAGGTGTGACTTAATTTACTCCACAAATGGATCACACACTTGGTGTGGCAGATGCGGTGAAAGCGATACCAACTCAATGCAGGATCTTCTATCACCTAGGCAATAGCCCACAATGGCTCCATTTACACACCCGCACATAAAAGTGAGCTATATTTTAGCTATAGAAGAACATTAGTCATCAGCACCATCATTCAGGCCTTGTGTTGTGTAAACGCTGAATCTTGTCCACTCTAGACCTTAGGTCCACTTTTTTATGACTAAAGGATTTCGTAAAACTTTAGTTTTAATTAAAGACTAACTCCTCATTGCTAAGATGTTACTCTTGCTATTTTTTTTATTTTTATTACCATCAGTTATTCTTTGTTGTGTCATGTAGTAGTCTGGTCTCAATTCTTCTTAATGTTATGATATAATTTATAACACATTAACTCAGTGTTTTTATTTCCATTTAGTTACCTGCAATGAATAATCCTTCAGATTAATCCTACAGTTGGAGCTCATCTGGGTGGCAGTGGGACTTCGCTTGTGAAGTTGTGATGTCTTTCCTGTTATTGCTTCATCTATATTCAGGTATCAGAACTATGGAGTGAAATGAACTAGTTAAGTTAGTAAGTAAACAAGTAACTGCTACTGCATAAGAAATCATTTATCTAGATTGTTGTGGCAGCATCCCACCTAATGGCCAAGATAGCTACAGAGGTATATCTAACTATAACTATCTGGTATACCCTCTTATAAGAAGATTATTTAAAAAAACGGCTCCGAAAAAGGCAGCAGTGCAAAGTAAAAGTGAAACACAAAGAAACCTTTTCAGACATAATTTGCGAAGAAACTAAATGTTCCCCTTTATTTTTTTACAAAAAAAGCCCCACCCTCTCCACCCATAACAGGCCCACCCCTCTCTCCAAACAAATTGACCCATCCCTATTCAACAACCAATGTCTAAATGCCCAGCAAATCACGAGGTCCCAAATCCCTTCTTGCCCTCTCTCCCCACAACAAGTCCCTCCCACCAAAACAAAAAATTAAAAAAGAGTTAGAAGAGGGCATTGTTGATTTGGGTCGGAGCTGGTTCAGGCTCTGATCGATCTGGTCCAGCTGACTCTCCACACACCTTTCTATGTGGTCCAGCTTCTCCCCTTCCAACTGACTCTCCTCCTCCTGCAGCAGCACTTGAGCCGACGGCACTGGTGGTGAGTGTGGCTATAAAAAAAATTACACATTTTTTCAGATATGCCTTCCCTTAATTTTTTTTATCAAACAAATAGAACCGCAATCCATCACTACATTTCAGATATCACTGTAGTGTCTTCTAACAAAATATCACTCTGGGAAAAGCCAGGTAGTGAAGCCAGTCAAAAACTTTTCATACTAGAGGGGCAAAGCTATAGCCTATGATGATCATCATGATGATTCTGAGTCATTGAAGCACTATGAAGGGGTGGAGTAATGGTCAATGAAAGACATATGATGTTGGTTGGCAAATGCAATAGTCCCTCATACTTTCCAGCCATGCTGCACTGTCCTGTAAACTTCTGGTATACTGTATAAATTAATTACAGAGCACAACAGTGTGGGGTGGGGGGAGGTTGTCCATGATTATGGCCTTTCACTCGTCAACTGTTAGAGCATGAGCAAGGAAAATAAAGCCTTCTCAACAAACATACATGGTGAATATTTTTTATAATACTAGCTTACTTGGTCCTGCAATCTTCACAGTAGACAGTAGAGTAGCAAAAACAGTTCTTAGCCTTAATACAGTACCACAGATATACATGAGAGAGGGAAAGATTACCAAGAAAGTGTAAGATAAGTGAACTTGAGACTAATACAAACCAAAAAAAGTCAGTTACAAAGAAAACAAGCATTGGCATAGCCAATAGGTCTCGCTTTTGGGACCTTATAGGTATTTAGTTATGCAGCACAATATCCTTGGTGCTACAACATCAACTGTTGCATGGCTAAACACTTAAAACGTCCTAAAGGCGAGACCTATTGGCTATGCCAATGCTTGTTTTTAAAGCTATAAACGTTATTTTAAAAAAATAGCTACGGCACTGGGAGGTAAAAATAAAAGTGTTCACATTGCTTTTTTTTAAATGGCTTTTAGCCATGCTTCGCAGCAGCCATGATGCTCTACAGCATGGCTAATAGATACTGGCAGAGCCAATAGCTCTCACATAGACAAGGTCTTTGGTCGACTGCATGCACTAGAAGTACTAAATAACAACTGCAACCAGTTAACCATAACGTGAACTTGTGTTTACCTTAATATGAAATGTTATGTTTAAACCTGACATTTTCACCAAACTATAACTTTAGCCTTTGTTTTTTAAAGTGAATACATAAATATTAATATAAAGTAATAAGTAATATCATAGAAATAAGGTGACAGTTTACCACCATTCACGTCTTTCCAATGATTGCTGTGATCCCCACAGTGTTCATAAAGGGGGGGGGGGGGAGATATGTTACGAGTCTAGCGCTAGTGCTGTCAGGAAGTGATAGATAACCTCTCTTCGGTGCCCTTATGGCTTATGGCAAATGTATCAGGAGGGCAGTGACAATCTTGGGTTATACCATGAGTGAGATGTTAGTAAGGGATTGGAAGCCTATAACCATGTACCCTTTAGCTGCACTGGCTGAACGAATTAACTTAACATGTTGAGCCCTTATCAATGAGAGCACGACAGCAAGCTCTTGACAATGGGTTTTCAGAGGAAGCTTTAACCCACTGTTGGCCGGCAGTCACCATTAATTATCTGTGCCGAATCTCAACGGTGGCTGCCTGTAGTGGCTATCAATAACCGGCTTCTATTTAAGGGTCGCTCTCATGGCTTGCATCGAGAAATGTTGGTGGTCGCTGTATGGGGTGTAAGCTCTGTGTCATATGCTGTCACTGGCAGCTCTCTGTAGTCTTTTTGAGCGTGGAGAGCTAACAGTGGTGTCTGTCAGTGCCAGTGGTGGCCTAATGGCATTCCCCGGCGAGGGAAGCTCAATCCGGTAAGGTCCCTGGAATGTTTTTAAGTGTTCTAAGTTGCCACTAGCCTGTGGTTTCAGTTTGAAAGACTGCCATGCCTGAATAAGTAATGTATATCGTACCTTTCCATCAAGGTGTCTTTCCAGGTTAACAAAATCATTGTTCCACACTAGGATGTGCAAGGGAAATCTGCTCCGGCACTCAGCTAAGGTGCACATCCTGCTCCAGTACTATGGGGTCCCGCAGTCGTCTGTCAATTTTCTTCACAGACAGGAACTGAGACTGTCACCAAATAAAACAAGCACGCACGCCAAATCGGTTCACATTGGAGTGCCCGTGAAAACCGTAGTAGGACTGAAACCTATGCACAGACAGCGGCAGCCATAGTGGAAAAGAAAATTATACGAGTACAGAGTGAGAAGAGTTACACCCGCACTCCCAAAAGTGATAGTAGCACAACATAAAGCGAAGGAACTGGGCAAATAAATATACTATAGCCATCATGACTTCCAAAGAGAAATAAGGAAGAAAACTTGGACCTACCGAAATACTGAAGACGGCCAAGTAGACAAGTGAATTCAAGGAATACAGTAATATGAAAGTGTCGAAAATGATATGTCCGTATTAACGGAAAAGAGAAACCACCTCGAGAGTGTTTAAAAACAAAGCTGAAACAAGCGCGCGCCGAATGTAAAAAAGCAAGTTTGAGGAGGAGGCAGCAGGGGGAGGGGAGAGAGGAGGGGGCCTGCGCCTGTTGCGGGAGTAAGCAGGAACCATCTGTCAAAGCTCGCTCCCACAAGGGAATTGCTAAACGTGCACACGTTGCCATTCAAAGCAATGCAATGAATGCACGTTTTTGACTGCAAAACTAAATCGATTTCAAAAGGTCTTTTTCCTAAGCAGCGCATGCGCGCTGCGTAGGCGAGACCTAAAAATGAATTAAGGCAGAAAAAGGTTATGCAGGGATAACAGGGATGAAATGAAAATTGGATAGGGGAGTTGGAAAAAAAGAGACAGAAAAAAAAATAAACAAGGCAAAATTGAAAAATAGCATAGTGGGCAGAGGAAAAAGAGCTGATCCATTGTGCTTTGCATGTGTGGGTTCGTATCCCATCATTGTCACCACATTAAAGGAAGATGGCAGGTAAGGGTGTCAGAGCAACTTTATTTCTTGCCAGCAACACCAGGCTCTAGACAGCAACTCCTGTCCTGAAACCCAGCATCAACATTCCAATACTCCAAGATTCTACCCTAAGCCCACAACAATCATAAAAACCAACATTGGGTAAATGATAATAATATATAATAGACTTACTAGGCTGAGTGGAGCCCTCAGCGATGGTGCTGGTGGTCGGCGCCACCTCCACAGCTCTTCCCAGGCCCTCCTCTGAACTGCCCCGTTTCTAGCTCTTGAGTGACAATGAAAGAAATTAAACAGATTAAAAAAATAGATTAATTTTAATTAGAGCTCCCGGTTTTATGGTATTTATTTTTTTGACTTTTCTGTCTGTATTTATCCATATTTATTTTTTGCAAATTTTATCTGTATTCATCCATATTTATTTTGGATTTTGTGAAAAAATGAAGCGGAAACTAGTATATTTCCACATGTATTTAACCGATAAATGTTCACTAATGCTTAAATGCCTGAGAGATTTTAATGATATGAAAACCCAGAGACGATAAATGAAAATATATGCATATCAGTATCAATCTTGTGCCTATCCACTGCTGCTTAAGCAACTTTACTAACATTTCTTTCTTTTTTTAACACCCTTGCCTGTCAATCCGCACAGCTATACGCTTGGCAGCCATGACTGACAGCATTTAGAATCACACAAAAAACAACACAATTTCTATTTTTATCCACATATATCCCCTTAAATGCTCCCGTCGGCCAACGGCCGTCGCAAACACTACCTCCGTAGTGCTGCGCACGTCCGTTGGCCGACGCGGCCTTGCCCACTAACTAAAACCGCCGCACCGCAGCGGAATTCGAACCGCGGTTAAGCGGTTAAAAATAAAAACAGACAGGAAAATAAATGGGTTTCTGTCTGTATTTATCTGTAAAAATCAGTAAAAATGGAAAACAGGGAGCCTTACTTTTATACTTATCTAAAACAAATCGCCTATAGTACAAGATTCAAGTCTATCAACTGTCTTTGAGTTGGCCATACTAATCCTAAAATCCCTATTCCAAAATTCCTTACCAAAACCTACATTTTAAACTAATGCATTGCCATGAATGATCTTTGAATCTATTCTCATTTCTCAACTACCTTGATGAACCAACTCAGTCTCCCTTTTTGCAATGCATAGATGCATAATACACATCACTATGAAATAGCTTGGGATTGTATGAGCTACATAAATAATGTCACAGAGAATGCTAACTTACTGATATCATTGATTCATATGGTGACAGGAGGACAGAAGAGTCTGCAATGGCTTCTCAATTAATCAGCCAAAGCGAGCGCGGATGAATACAATTAGGTAGCACTGAGCACCTGCCTAGCTGTAACTGGATCACATAATAATAATATTGAAACGCAAACTAAAGATAACTTGCCCCTGAGTGTGAGCAGCATGCTATTCAGAATTTATTTTGTAGCATTGTAGAGCACAAACACAAAAACAGGGTTAATACTCAATGAGTCCCGGAATCTCAACACCAAGAGGGTCTAGCAGGTCCTGCTCCTGGTCAAGAATATCTGCCCAGTGGTGTGTCAGCTGCTGGTCGGTGCGCCGAACCTGGCTGGTGTACCACACAAACTGGTTCACCCTCCCCAAGCACAGCGGATGCTACTGCAGGGGTTACCCACTGCCAGGCTTGCCTCCTGCTGCCAGCATGGAGGGGAGGTGGCGTTGCACAAATAAAACAGTGCTGCCACCTCCACTTCACTGAAGATAGCCCAGGGCTGCCCAGCTGGGCAGCGCTGGCATTCGCAGGGTAGGTGGCTTGTCGGAGACCTGCTACTGTCGCTCCTCAGTTTTGACATGGTACTGGGGGGGAGAGAAAAACAGGGGAAGGAAGGCAGAAAGGAATGAAGGGGGATGTAAGGGAGGAAGGAAGGAAGGAAGGAGGGAGGGAAGGAAGGAAGGAAGGAAGGAAGGAAGGAAGGAAGGAAGGAAGGAAGGAAGGAAGGAAGGAAGGAAGGAAGGAAGGAAGGAAGGAAGGAAGGAAGGAAGGAAGGAAGGAAGGAAGGAAGGAAGGAAGGAAGGAGTAAACTGCTTGACAAAAGCAGGGGACAGTGCCACCAATTTCTTTTACAACATACTGAAAGAGACAATGTTCTGCTGCTCATATCCAGATTAAAAAGCAACTAGACTGAATTGGTCCTTCAAGGGGCTTGAGAAATGAGAATAGAATAAAAGATCATTCATTGCAATACATTAGTTCCAAATGAAGGTTTTGTTAAGGAACTTTAGAATCGGGATTTTAAGATTAGTATGGCCAACTCAGTGACAGTCGATAGTCTTTAATCTAGTACTATAAGTGATCTGTTTTAGATAAGTACAATGTGACTGCATTTGCCTGTCATAATAGTTTTGTGGAGATGGGAGGTGGTAAGTCCCATTGCTTGCTTATTGACAATTACTATTATACTCACTAGTTATAAGAGTGTTGTTGTGTTTGTGAGGCCCCTGCTTTGCCAGCTGCAGCAGTGGTTGAGTTATGGCCTCTTCTATCTGCAATTCAACAAAAACTCATATAATAAGCACTCAAAATGATGGCTTGTGGGGAACAGGAAAGAACAGAATGTTAAAAGAAAGGATGGGTGAAATGGTATATGAGTGAAATTATGCGTGGGTGGATGAAAGGGTGCATGGGTGGGTATTGGGTAAAGGGATAGATGGGTTAAAGGATGGTTGAAAGAAAGTGTGGATACTGAATCAATGGATAATGGATTGGACATTTTGATGAAAGACTGGATGAGAGACAGTATAAAAAATCATGGTTGCTATGGGTGAACATAGAAGAAATAAAGAATGAATGAATGAATGAATGAATAATTGGATTGCTGGGTTGAATGAGTAAGGGAGCTCTTCTTGAGAGGGGCATGCTGCTCAACTAAGTTACTTACTTTGTTTTATGGTTATCAAAGCTGTGGTTCAAAGTGGGGGGTATTTTTTAAAATGTTGTTCTACTCTCTTGACTCAATGTATCTGTTAAGCGAGGCTGATAAGTATCCCACCCATCATAATTCATCACCCCTGTCTCTGCCCATGGCATTTTGCCATCCATGACCGAAATACAGTATGGTTCCATTTCGTGACTACAGTGTTGGCTGTGCAGTATGCATCTGATTTAGTTAATGCAGTAGTTTTTAAACTTTTCTTAAGGCATTGCAAACAGACAACACAAGGTGTGTTTCTGTTCTCTCACTCAGTCACCTCACAGTACTTCACTCCTTTATTCTGTCCTAAGGTCTTCCTTTCCAGCCTACCAAAAAATTGAAAAATCCATTCTTGGTAGGTGCCACATTTTATGGCCATGTGAAGTGATTCCAAAATATATTTCATGGTTTCCCATATCAGATTTATCTTATGCCAGCTCAGTTTTTTTCCCTTTCGACTTTCATCAACTACAGTGACTAAATTGGTCAAAGCTTAATAGCCACATGACAAATCGATGATCAGTGACACACCTCTATTCTATATCAAAAGCTCAACCTACCAGCCTAATCCCTTTACATTACCCTGCAGTAGAGTAAGTCATGCTTCCTTTCCTTACTAACCAGCAAATTAAATGTTGGGAAATAATTTGTGGTGGTGGGTGAGGCCAGTGAGTAAAGTGGTACTAAGTGCCTGATTTGAGTGTAATGTCAATTTTGGCATATGGGATACTCTGTGATGAATGTGCCAAATACAATCTATCTAGCCTGTTCCTTTCCCTGTGGTGCAGTACATCATTTTCACCTACTTCTACTTATGGCAGAAAGGATAACAATATCCGCATTTCTTATGCATGAGGTGAGTTTGTAATATCTTATTTATTATTCATCTGCCTCTTTGAGATCAGGATAGAGAGTGAAAGTAATTTGGAGAAGAGCAGGGCCATTGGAATTAAAGATAGATAACTGTCAACTATAGCTGCAGACAGTAGTAAAGTACCCACCAGGCTGGCTAGCATGCCTCCATTAATGTAACACAACACACCACAACTTGTACTCCATAGTGCATAATGCCTTTATGTCTGTTTAGTTACTAGAAAAGCCTTTAAAAGAAAACGAAATCAAACCACTTTTTTTTGATCTGGTGGTATTCCACCTTAATACTTTTCTGCCAGACATTCAGAGTGCTTTTTATGCAAGGCATGTGTGGGTAAAATATACAATTGGCCTTGTGACTCTCCTAATCAGAATCACATCAGATTCCAATGGCACTAGGGGACCAGCAGTGTATTGCTACTTTGCAACCCACTAATTTTAAACAATTGTTTGCACAGAGCATTATTTACAATTTATCTTTTTTTGTTTTTGTTTTTCAGCAGGAATATCTGTGGCTGGTGGACCATGCAGATGAGGAAGAAGAGGCTATAACATCTGCCTCTCAGCTGGGCCTGAGTGCAGCCAGTCAGTCACAGCCTCCAGCCTCCCATCTATCCCATCATTGGCACCGCTGCCAGTCAAGGGCCCTAATAGGAACTGCTGCTACCCCCTCCCACTCTGACACAGACAGAAGATTGCTGCAGACTATCTTGCAGTGGCTGGACCACATAGAGAGCCGTGTGAAGAGCCGCCTGGATAGGTTCGAGCAGAGCCTGGACAAGCTCTAGACCAAAATCAACAATGCCTTCTTCTAAGACTTTTTTGATTTTTTGTTTTGGTGGGAGGGACTTGGTGTGGGTGGAGAAGGTGAAAAGGGAGTTGGGATTGGGTTATTTGTTGGACATTTGGACATTGGTTGATGAATGTGGAAGAGAAGGCCTGTGGATTGTAAAACAGAAACAATATTGTAGCTTCAAGGAGAAGGACAGAAGGTAAGCTTCAGGAGGAGTATACCAAGAAGACTCAGAGGTAGAACAGGAGCATAGTCCACTGCAATCTTTAATTTTATGACTCGTGTGATCAATTAAGTGAGAGCAATTACAACAACCAAGAATCACAGACAGGTGAATGCATGCTCCGGCCTGATCAAACTCACAACTGTCCTGTAGGCTAGTATGTGCATAATGTGATGATGTGACATAATCACGTCTTATACTCCAGTTACCTACAACAACAGGCCCCCCACCCAAACACATAGTTTTCAAAATAGAGCCAACCAGTACGCACACTCAGCATTGTATTTCCCAAATCAATGCACCTCTCTCCAGCCACAGAGTTGAGAAGGCCTCTTAGAGTCATCATCACCATGCTGGTTTCCCTCACGTAGTTGATAACTTCCTTCTTCTGGCAGTTGTTGAGGTAGTCCTGCCTTGCGTCCTTCCATCATCCGCCTGACTCCAAGGAACTAATATGTCCAACTCAATTCTGGCTCCCTAACCAAATGAGAGAGATCGACATGTAGTGTAATACTATTGATGAACAACAAGAGAAACATTGAGTAATTTTTTGGTGTCGATTTGTGTTTGTTAGCTAAATGAACTGGCCCGGTCTTTTTAGGAGTGTGAACCAGAAAACAAATCTTGCTAAATGTCAAAGGGGATCTAAACAATCTACTTCAGGAACAAATGAACACCCATCAGGCCACCAACATTGTAAATCATCACAAAAACAATCAACCTTACAAATTATATTTGAAAGCCATCACCACATGAATCATCTCATCACTCACAATAACTCATATATCACTCATTGGTGCATTACTTACCTGTTCCAATTCAAGCATAGTGGTATATTGCTGATACTCTTTGATTCATACAACACACATTGTCCAGTCTTGTAAATCAAATACTCTGGGGCAGTCTTGCTAGGAGATGAAAAAACAATAGGCACAGGATGAAGGCAGGCATTGTCTCTCCAATGTTCTTGAAAGGAATGGGGGGCTTCTTGACTGCACACTGGTCCAACTCCAATCTGGTCATACATGTGTCTAAAACGGTGGGGCTGCAGCAGTCAGTCAGACACAAACAAACAAAATAATATATTGTTCCCCAAGCTATATCCTTTTTTTACATTTATTTTTATCAAAGCAGTTCGGTGATAGAAAGTTTATGTTGGCCCAGGCCAACTCAGTAGTCAAGGAAGTAGAGTTTGTTCTCAAACTCAGTTGGTTCGCCTAGACATTGGTCAGCTAACACACCTTCTATGACTTGAGCCTGACCAATCACCCTCATCCTACTCCTCTCATACTTCAGGTATGGTGTAATTCGGTGAACTAAAGTGCTGATTCGTTTTGATCATGGTTGATCTCTCGACATTTTAGGGAAAGAGACTGGTCCTACTCACTGTGACAACTGTACCAGCTGCACTGAACACATGCTCAGCAGACACACTGGTAACCGGACAAGCAAGATACTTTATTGCCAGCCTGCTCAGCACTGGCCATTGGTGCCTCTTCCCATACCAATACACCAATGGGTTTTGATCCAGATAGACCTCTGTTGGGTCATCCAGATAGGCCTAGATCATCCTCTCAATAGTTATTGGGTCTACAACTTGCTCAACCTTTTTTGCCTTCACCTCTGCACTGGACTGAAGCCCTGCCTTTATAAACCAATCAAGTGCTGATTTTGGGGCCAATGCTCCTGTTCCTATTATTGTTGCTGGTCTTCTTGTTGTTGGTTTTTGGCAGCTGTGAGCCAATACCACTGCCCTCAGGCTCCATGGAAGTTGAGGTCTGCACCCCAGAACTACTGCCCCGGAGTTGGCCTCTAATTCTCAGACGTCCTTTTTCTAGGTTGCTGGCTTGCTCCTTTAGCTGTTCCTGTAGCATATGTAACACAGGATAGCATGGCACATGGTACTGTCCTCCCTGTTGACTTCCCATGTGAAATCCTCAAAAGCAATCAGCACCTCCGTCATGCATTTGACAAGGCCCCATTGGACCACCTTAATGATCATGACTTTCACAGTTGCACCCCCTCTTTTCATGACATATTCATTAATCGGTCTGTACTGCTCCAACAGACATTTCAACATTTAATAAGTCGAGATCCAACGTGTTGGCACCTCCTGTATGACTGCTTTAACTGGCATTGTATTATCACACTGAATGGTCCTCAAATTCTTCCGGGCTTCAAAAGAATGGCTGAAATGAGTGCGGCTTCTTCTGCAGGTGGATAGTAAGTTGCTGACTAAGTCTTCTTTTTCGAGAAAGTCCTGTACAATGGTGTTAATGCAGTGCGCCAAACACAGGACCCTGAAATAGCCACATCTGACATGGCCTTAACTAAATTACCACCATGGTCTGTGGCAACAAAACCAAAGTTAAGCCCTCTGGGTCACAGCCATTCATAGGCCTTGTTGTTAAAGTCATCCAAGATGTTTGCAGCTGTATTGGATTTTTCCATGGCAAATATGGCTGCTTTTGCATGTTTCCGAGTGCCATTAATAATTTCAGCAGTGTCAACACCTGCAGATATCATTTCTCTAACCCCCAAAAAAGAAATCCAGTGTGCAGTGATGCACATATAATCAGTGGATTGGCAACTGGTCCACATGTCTGCCATAAGGTGGATAGTGTGAATAGCACTCTGCTGCAAAGTTTGTCCAGCCAATTCCAGCACATAGTGATGTAGCACTGGAACAGCAACTCTGGTAAAATAGGTCCGGCAGGGAACCTTCCATTTTGGGCAAATCACTTCTTCCACAAAAGAAAAAGGGCGGAGGTCCAGCACTAACATTTTGGCCAGCTTCCCATTGCACAAACGTGCCGTTGGGTGGTTGTGTTCGTGCTGCCTCTCCTGCCTAAACATGCCAGGAATAGTAGCCTGAGTTTGTTTCTTTTTTGGTGCCACTGATGCAGGCGAATTCTTGAGAGACACAATGCGTCTCAGTGGGGCAGTCACTGTATACTCTTGCCTTGGTGTTTTGACCTGACTCTGAATCTTCTGCCACAGTGATGTTGCTGGTGAGGGAGATACCTCTGCACTGCTGGGGACAGGGCAGATTTGCTTAACAAAAATGTCACCCTCTTTTTTACCTTCCACCATGATCAGAGTAGATTCCCTGCTCTCACTAGCTTCACCAACACCACTTGCAGTTTTTTTGCTAAGGTGCACCTCCCAGCGGATTGCATGGTGTTTTCTCAAATGGGTTGTTTCACCTCAGGTACCATAGTTTGTACCAAGCCTAACTCGACTAACACTTGCGTTGCAAATGAAGCATATGGCAATGGGGCGTGGCTTGGAGGCCGATGGCGATGGACGCGTGAGCCGAGAGCTCCGCACCCAGCCCGGCCGTTATCCTGTTTATTGACGCCCGGACCTGCCGCGAGTATCCCGGGGGCCGGACCTGGCCGCCCCGACTCCCTCCACTGTGTTGCGGCCGGTCGGGGGCCGCTGCGGGTGGACTGACGCCAAGGAACGGCGGCTGATTGGGCTGCCGCCGGCCATTTTGGGAGGCCTGTACCCGCGGACGGAGCAGCGGAACGGCGTATCAGCGGTGCTGACCGGAAGTGCAGGATCGCCGGCGGAGACCAACGGAAGTGCAGGGTCAACGTCGGAGGCCCGTAGGCGTCGCTGCGGTGATGGTGGCGCCTGAGGCGCGACAGCGGAGTGTGGACACCGGGACCGAGGATCGGTAGGCAGCCCCGGAGCCCTTGCGGCGGACCCTGTGGTCGTGGACGGCCCCCGGACCGCGGGGCGAAGAGCGCGGCCCACTGCAGGGCGCTGGTTGGTGGAACGGCTGGGCCGGAGCGGCGGGAGCTGCGTGGTGGCGCCCGGAGCAGAAACGACCAGTCTGGTGGCCGGCCCTCCTAGAGAGCTGTGGACCTGTGGCTAGGGCGGACTGGTGAGCCTGCCTGTGTGAGGCGCGGAGGGTGGACTGGCCTCCCCCTGTCCCCGATGCTGGGTCGGTGGGGGACCCCTGGTGGCTGAAGGGGCCACTCGGGCCGGCGGTGAGCTCAGCCGGGCCACGGATTGGGTTTGAAGCGCTGCCGTCCGCAGGCCGCCGCGGAGAGGAGGCCCTCTCCGGCGTCGCGCGAGCGACAGGAGGTTGGGGTAGCGGGACCCCGGACTTACCGCCCCTGAGCTGTGCGATGGGAAAGACACGCCCGAGGCAGGGAGCCGCTGCCCCGACCGGGGACACGTCTGGCGAGCGCGATGGCGACGAGACGGGGGACCCATCAGGGGGCCTACAGCAAAAACAGATGGACCGGATCCTACAAGCCATCTCGGACACGAGGATTGCGCTGCAGAACGACATAGCGCAAGTCTCCACGGACCTGGGGTTGCGGCGGGGGGATCACCGGGAGCTGGCCGACCGAGTCAAGCAGACGGAGGTCACGCTGGAACAGCTGGCGCCAACCCAGAAAGCCTCGGAGGCTGCCGTGGAGGATCTGAAACGGAGAGTGCGGCTGCTGGAGAAGAGGGCTGAGGACGCGGAGGGCCGTAATCGCCGCAATAACATACGGGTGGTGGGGCTGCCCGAAAAAATCGAAGGGACTGACATGATGGCCTACTTAGAGACATGGCTGCGAGAAGTGGTTGCGCCGGAGGGACTAACGCCGTTCTACACGCTGGAGCGGGCGCACAGGGTCCCGGCCCGCCCCTTGGACCCGGGGAGGCCGCCGCGTCCGGTGGTTGCGCGTCTCCTGCACTTCAGAGACCGGGACATTATACTCCAGAAGGCCAGGAATCAGGGTCCCTACCGGGTGGAAAACGCTTCGGTCTCTATCTACCCAGACTACCCCCTCGAGGTCCAGCGACATCGGTCATCGTTCCTGGCGATCAAAAAGGCACTCAGGGACGAGGGTATCCAATATGCGCTGTTGTTTCCTGCGCGTCTGCGGATCATGCTGGGCGGCAAGACATTCTTTTTCACCGACCCGGCCGCCGCGTGGGACTGGTTGGAGCTGCACAGAACCGGGACAGGGGCACACTCCGCTGGACGGGAATCACGGAGGGCTTCGCCGAAACCTCGCCGAAGCCGGCGTGCCAAGACTCGGCCGACTGGAAGGGGCTCCCCCTGGCATCACAGACGGAGCTGGAGCGGAAAGCGGCATTGCAGGCGGTCTCCGCCATCTCCGGCGCACTTGTAATCACCCCTGCTGGGGAGCCGGACTCCCACAAGGGGTCTGACACTCAACGTAGTGATGAGGCGGAGGAAGAGGACGAGGTGGCGGAGCTGCCACATGTCACACCTGGGACAGCGGACGACATGTTGGACACTTGAACTGTTCCTGTAGTGCCGCTGACAGTAAGGAGGCTAGCTGGGGGCTGGAGGTGCAAACTGCTGCACTGTTGACTCTGCGCTGGGGATGGGACTGCCATGGCTCTTTGGGGGACTGCCAGACTCTCCTTGATTGCGGGGGTCGGGGGTGGGCTAGGGCGGGGGCACCGGGGGCGGGATAGGTCTGGGGAGGCGCGGTGGAGACTGGGCTGGGACTTCTGTTGGGAACACGTTCTGCACCCGTCCGGCCCCGGCCTCCCTCCCCTCACTCACACTAGTTGTGAGGCCCTGGTGGCTATCAGAGAAGTTGGTTAATTGTATTGTATTTGGATGGGTAACTACGGTTGGGAACCTGTTCTGGGGGCGGGAGGGACTGGGGGTTGTTGGGGAATTGCGAAAGGGTGGGGTGATGTCAGTGTGCCTGGGATGGGGAGTGGTTGGATAGTACATATTGCACGATGTGATGGCTACCCCCCCTGAGTTGAAGTGTATAACCTGGAATGTGAGGGGGCTCACCTCCATGACGAAACGCTGCAAAGTCCATGCTTATTTAGTGCGCAGAGGAGTGCAGGTGGCTTTTCTACAGGAGACCCATTTGGACCGGGTGGAGGGGCGGGCACTCCACAGGCGCTGGCGGGGTCAGTTGTTTTATCTTATCTGGGTTAGAGCGGGTCTTCCTTTTCAGCCCCTCGCCTCGCAGGTGGACCCGGAGGGACGGTTTGTGGCAGTGCAGGGCCGGCTGGATGGGAGAGACGTGCGCTATGCAGTCTTTATGCCCCAAATATAGAGCAAGCGGCCTTCTTCACGCGTGTTTCGGGCGCCTTAGCGGAGTATTTAAAGGGGCCGACCATACTTGGGGGTGACTTTAACTCCATCACTGATGTCCACTTAGATCGTTCTCACCCGCCCCTGACTCAATCCGCAATACATCGGATGGCCAGGAGTAGGCGGGACTGGCAGACTTCGTGGGGGCTGGTGGACACATGGAGGGAGCACCACCCACTGGAGAGGGACTACTCTTTTTACTCTGCCCCGCATGAGCTGCATGTGCGTCTGGATGGCATATTATGCTCTCCGGGCATACAGGCTCTGACTCGCCATAGCGAATACTTGGCGGGAACCATATCGGACCACAACCCATGTCTGATTATAGTGCACTGGAGTAGGCTGCGTCAGACGATACCCACCTGGCGCCTGAACCCGCGGATGCTGGAGGACTCGGTCTTCCATGCGGAGGTCCGGGATGGCATCACAAATTATTTTACGGAGAACTCGGGGACAGCGTCCAAGAGGGCGTGGGAATGGGACTCGTTCAAGGCGGTTATTAGAGGGATATGTATCTCCTCCACGGCCGGGGTCCGGAAAACGTTATTAGGAGATATAGAGAAGGCGGAGGCCGCGCTGCGCGGCACGGAGAGAGCACAGCACTTGGGGGAGCAATCCCAGGATGAGGTGGTTGTGGCGCGTGAACAGGTGGCAGTGCAGGTAGAGCGGCTCCGCTGTTTTGACTATGAGGCATACCTTGCCAGGGCGCATGCAGAGAGGGACAAAGTCGGGTCGCTTTTGGCCTGGTTGGCGAATCCAGATGCGCGCGGCTCTCCCATACTTTCGCTGACCACCGGGGAGTGGGTGACGGTGCACTCTCAGAGGGAGATTAATGATCAGTTCTTAGCGTATTATACCGCCCTCTATACTAATACCCTACACGACGCCCCTGGGGAACTGGAGGACTTTCTGACGGCGGCCCACTTGCCAAAACTGGACCCCACTCTCAAGGAGGTGCTGGGGGGGGATATCTCGCTAGGCGAGATCCGTGTGGCGATCAAGCACATGGCGCACAAGAAGACCCCGGGCACAGACGGGCTCCCAGTGGAGTTTTATGCGGCCTATACGGACCAACTTGCCCCACAGTTACAGTCGGTCTACCGGGAGGCCTGGAAGGAGGGTCAGTTGCCTGCCTCAACACGTGAGGCGCTGATTATACCGCTCCTGAAGAAGGGAGGGGACCCGAGTGCCAGGACAGCGTATCGCCCACTCTCCATGCTCACCGTGGACTATAAGATCCTGAGCAAAATCCTGGCCACGCGATTGTTGGCACATATGCCCTCCTTGATACACCCTGATCAGGCTGGGTTCATCCCCCGACGGAACACGTCGACGTGTATCCGGAGACTATTGCGGGTTATGGAAGTAGATTGTCTAGATTACCCGGCCGCTCTGACGCTGTCAGTAGACATGGAGAAAGCCTTCGATAGCGTGGAGTGGCCTTACCTGTTTAGGGTCTTGCAGGAGTTCGGCTTGGGGGATGGGTTCGTGCGCTGGACGAGGTTGCTTTACGCTAACTCGGTGGCCAGGGTGCGAACGGGGACTACGATATCGGCCTCCTACCCGGTGAGAAGGGGTACGAGGCAGGGTTGCTCGTTATCACCTTTGCTGTTCGCCCTGGCGGTTGAACCCCTGGCGGCCCATGCCCGACTGGGACGCGCATATGCTGGGCTGTTATTGCGGGGGGAAACCCATTATATTTCTCTCTATGCGGACGATCTACTGCTCTTCCTGGCTAACACGGGGGGGCCTTACAGGGTGCCAAAGCGTTACTGAGGGACTTCGGTCACTTGTCGGGCTTGAAGGTCAACTGGGGCAAGACTTGTGTATACCCTGTTACACAGTGGGAGGAGACCCCCCCCGCCCTCGGGGCTATCCGCTGTGAAGCTCGCTGTCTGCCGTACCTGGGAGTGCATATCTACCGCACCCAGCAAGATCTGTTGGAGGGGAATGTTGGGAGGGCGATTAGAGGTCTAGCGGGCAGTATTAGATTCTGGAGCACCCTGCCTCTTTCGGTAGCTGGGAGGGTAGCGCTACTAAAGATGGTGGCGCTCCCGCGATTGTTGTATTTTTTCCGTACGCTCCCTATTTGGGTGCCGGTGTCATTCTTCCGCAGGCTCACAGCCATGATCACGGGTTTTATCTGGGGATCTGGCAGGCGGCGGGTGGCGCTGGCCACGCTACGACGGCCCAAGGCAGAGGGAGGGCTTGCTGTGCCCGACTTCGAGTGGTATTATTTGGCGGCCCAGCTGCAATGGCTAACGCAGGCGGTGGCAAGGGAGTTTAGAGGTCCCGAAGACCCGCAGGGCAGGGTGATCCCGCGGCATGTCCTTTCTTTTATTGTCTTCCAGCAGCGACTAGAGTTGTCGCAACTGACGCTTGAGGAGCGGACGCTCCGGTTGTGTTGGAACCGCAGCTTGCAGAGGGTCGGCACTGTTCACCCCTACGCCCCGGAGATCCCATTGGGCATGTGCACGGCCCTCCCCCATGGAGGGGACTGGTCGGGGCTGGCTCAGTGGGAAGACCTAGGGCTACAGATGGTGGGGGACCTGTACCTCAATGGAGCGCTCCAGCCATTCCAGGGACTGCAGGATTCCTTCGGGATCCCGAGGGGAGACTACCTACTCCACGCAGCCCTGGTGGCAGCCCTACAAAAGCACTGGAACACGGGACTCTCTGAACCGCAGACGGCTGCCGGCTGTCAGTATGTGGTCATGGCGGCGGGCACGGTCAAGGCCGTTACATGCCTCTATCAGAGAATGGCGATGGAACACCTAGCCCCTTTGAGTGCGCTGAAGGATAAATGGGAATTGGACATTGGGAAGCCCATTCCGGACTTGACGTGGCCCAGGTTACAGAGACGGGCCTGGAAGAGCACACGTAATGCCAGGTTTCAATTGGTGCAGTACTTTATCTTGCATAGGGCTTATTTGACGCCAGCTAAATTATTTCAATACTTTGGGGGTCCCGCTCCGCAGTGCCCTCGCTGTGGGGAGGAGGGGGCCGACTTTAAGCACATGTTTTGGTCCTGTGGCGTCCTCTGCGGTTATTGGGGGGAGGTCATTGATTGCTTAACCCACGTAACGGGGCGGGAATTGGGGGTGGAAATGGGAGTTTGCCTGCTGCTGTGGTTCCCCCACACTCCGCGCACGAAAGTCACGAGCAAGTTTTGCGACCTAGGGCTGGTGATGGCTAAAAGAGAAATTACCCTGCACTGGAAATCGAGAACTGGCCCCAGCTTTGAGAGGTGGAGAACTACCTTCACAAAATGGGCGGGTAGCGAGAGTACACTCAGGCTGCAGCTAGCGCTGCGGGGAAATGATGAAAAAGCATTAGCCAGGGCACATGCATGGGAAGCATTAGTGGTGGACCTCCGAGGGTGGGGCGCAGAAGCAGAGGAGGGCATTGACGCACAGGAGCAGCACGCAGCAGAGTAGCGGTGGAAAGGCTACTGATGGGTCACACGTGGGGGCGGGAGGGCTCCTCTTCTCCTTGCTGCTTGGCGCCTGATCATGGGGGTGGAGAGTGGCTCGCGGCCGCTCCCACGGCCACTCACGAGATGGACTTCTCACGGTACCTATGACTATGGCACACTGACATGCGGGTGGGGGGAGGGAATATTTGTGTTTGGGGAGTGTTGGGGGGCAAAGCAATGATAGTTGGAAGTGGTCTGCACTGTACTATGCACTGGAGTATATTACCAGGAGAAGACCAATGATATACTGGTCATTGCAGATGGCTATTGTGCTTGAATTATGCAATAAAAATTGTTTTTGCAAAAAAAAAAAAAAAAAAAAATGAAGCATATGGCAATGTTCACTTCCTGCTTGCTAACCGTAAAGAAGTCCCAAACTGGGGAGGTCCACTTTCTGACACTAGTGCCGCTGCCTATGTCTGTAGAACTGTCGGTAGGTGGGTGTTTTGACATTTGCCTCTTTGCAGTGCCTATGTCTACTGAGGTGATCGTGGATGTAGACTGCAGGGGCCTTGCAAATATGGAAGCTGATGGTGGTGGTATCTGTGCTACATTCCTCAGAGCAGGTTAAGATGTGTAACGTTGGTCTCCTCTCAGACTGGGCTAACATAGATGATTGGGTCATCATTACCTTCCTCTTATTCATAATTCAAAGGCTTTCAGGAACTTTCCTTTTCCCTAGCCTCTCCTGGCATGTCTCAGACTGAGGTGGGACCAAGTAGAGTCTTGATCATCAGAAGGGGGGCTTGTGGAAGAGGATGAAGTTACCGTCCCTTTTCTTACTGGAGATCTGGAAGACAATGAATCTTCTTAAAGAGGGGCTTCTTCTACATCCTCAGTAGATGGCTCAATTTCCTGAAGTGCTCTTACCTTGGGAGGAACTACAATTGCTGGCTGCGGCTATTGTTGTCAACTTAGCTGAGTTTTCAGCAACAATTGGGTACTACTTTGTGAAAGAGAGAACTCCAATTCAACATCAGTGCTCTTCGGTATTGCCATGATTACAATGGCTGCCTTAGTGACAGACATGGGCTTGGGCCTAGGTTAGGGTAGGGCCGTCAATGCAGGAGTGCTGCTCCCAGCTTACTCCACGGAGGCCCGAAAATGGTCTGGGGTGACATACCAGCTAAGGTAAGCTCCTTTTTATCACTTGCCACTTTCTTGCTAGCACCTTTCTTTGGGGCCATGTTGAAGCTGTCAGTTGGCAGTGGCACTTAGCTTCACAAGCTGACAAGATGTCCCTGTTGTGTGGTCACACGTCACATGCACAGGTCTTCTGTTTGGCAGTTCTGTGGGTCATGTCTCTTCTCTTGTGGACCTAAAAGCAAGAATCAGTGAAATGTGGAATTGTTGCAGTTTGAATTAGCGATATAAACAATATCATTCAGCGTGGTTACTTAAGTTATAAATAAGGTTCCCAGTTTTCCGTTTTTACGGATTTTTACAGATAAATGCAGACAAAAAAACATTTATTTTCCTGCCTATATTTATTTTTAAATGTGGATAAAAATGGAAATTGGGTTGTTTTTGAGTGATTCTATATTCTGTCAATCATGACTGCCAGGACAATAGCTGTGTGGATGACAGGCAAGGGGATTAAAAAAAAATGAGGGATTTTAATAAAGAGACTTAAAAAGCAGTTGATTTGCACAACCTTGATACAAACATTTACATATTTTCTTACAAGTCCATATTTTACCATCTGAGTGCGTAAATATCGTGGAAACCTTTTAGGCGTTCAGGCACGAGTGCACATTAACTGGTTAAATAAATGCAGAAATATACACATTTCAGCTTTATTTTTTCACAAAACCTAAAATAAATGTGGATAAATACAGGTAAAATTAGGAAAAAATAAATATGGATAAATACAGACGGAAATGACAAAACTTTAAATACCATAAAACCGGGAGCCCTAGTTATAAATAATTACCAACAATACAGTGTATCCATTCAAAAGTAAAACAATACTAACATAAACTTTCATTTGCAATAAGGAGGGATAAGAAAGATATAGATGTTTGCTTTGTGTGCATCAAGTGGGATGTGGCACTTCAGGGAGGTGCGGGTGACAATGGAATAATCCTTGGACAATTAATACTCTTATGCGGCTCTGCGCCTATGGCAAACAAGGGGTTGATGGATGATCGGAAAATGTGAAAAAGAAAATTACAATAAATAAATAAATAAACCAGTTAAAAATAATTTAAAAATGTAAAAATTGAAGAACATAAAATGTCATTAAAATAATTGCATGAAAAAATTATCAAAAAAATAAGAACATCTGTGCCAGATTCAACCTCAAAGACCCATGGCGACTCCAACACTACAGATTACACATAGCCCCCAGACTACTCTCAGACCACTCGTGCATCAGCCTAAAGCTGAGCGGGTGCCACAATGAAGATATCCCCAGAAGATGGCGCTTTAACAGTGATGTCTTGACTGACCCAGCAAACAAAACAGAGATAGAGGTGGCCATAAAAGAGTACCTTAGATACAATGACACACAAGAGATTGGCCCCACTACATTATGGGATGCACTCAAGGCTACAGTCAGGGGCACAATAATCGACATCAAGTCCAAAAACAATAAAAGTGCAAACCAGCGACTATCCCAACTTGAGCAGGACATCAAAAGACTAGAATCAGCCCACGCCACTGCTACACAGGCCACTACCATCCTAACAGACCTCACTAGGAAAAAGTATGAGTATAATAAAATACTGAGCGAGAGGGCCGGACTGTGGGTCAATAAATACAAAGCCATCAGTCTTTGCGAGGCCAATAGGGCGGGCAAACTCCTAGCCTCTTACCTAAAACGCAAACAGAGCCAGTTCACAGTTTTATCCACCACACAATCACACAACAAAACACACACAAGACACAAGGAAAACCTACGTACATTCAAAGAACTCTATAGAAATGATCAAACCTTAAACCTGGGGGAGTGTACGAAATACATGGACAGACTGGATCTGCTCAAACTAACGAATGAAGAAGCACGAAATCTAGGCCAAGATATCAGTACGGGCGAGATTGAGATGGCGGTCAAGTCTTTGAAGGGCAACAAAGTTCCAGGCTCTGACAGATGTACAGCCACCTTTTATAAAGCCTTTCTCTTTCACCTGAAACCCACCATGAAAAAGGTATTCAACCACTGTGGGGAGAATGGAATAGTATCCCAATCCATGTGTGAGGCCAACATAATTGTAATCCCAAAAGAAGGTAAAGACGCACTACTACCCAAAAACTACAGGCCCATATCTTTAATTAACGAGGATTGTAAAATCTTCGCAAACATTCTGGCTGCAAGACTAAACCACATCCTGCCCAAACTAATAAGCAATTCACAGGTAGGCTTCCTAAAGACCCGTATGTCAAACGACAACACTAGACTCCTATGCCACATACTGGAACATACTAACAAGCTAACAGAACCGGCGGTGGCTATCACCCCAGATGCAGAGAAGGCATTCGATAGAGTCTCATGAGCCTTCCTGGAACAATGCACGCATACATTTAACCTTGGGGAGGCATACATAAGGAAGGTACTGGCTCTGTACGGTGACCCCAGATTATACATTGTCATTAATGGATCACTTTCCGAACCCTTCACATTACAACGCAGAACTAGACAGGGCTGCCCTTTATCCCCCTCACTATTCCTACTGGCCTTGGAGCCCCTTATCAGAGACATCAACACTAACAATGAAGTGAAGGGGATCAGAATTAACGATGTGGAAGTCAAACTAGCCACCTATGCGGACAACATCCTCGTCGTGGCAGAGCAACCTAGGACCTCCATTGTGGGCCTGATAAACTCTATAGACACATATTCAACTCATTCAGGATACAAACTCAACAGGGATAAATCAGAATGTAAACCCCTCAACATCCATACCACCAGAAACACCCTAGCGAGCTCGGGCCTGACATGGCAAACAGGCTTCATCAAATACCTAGGGATCCAATTCGGAAAGGACCTTAGGTCCACACTAGAACAAAATGAGAAGCTAATGTTAGGGCAAACAAAGAGTCTCTTGGAGTCCTGGTCCCCCAAGTTCATAAGCTGGTGGTGCAGAATAGAAACGATCAAGATGATGATCGCCCCAATGATTAATTACCTACTGAGCATGCTACCACTTCCACTCACTGACGACTTTCACCGCAAAATGGATAACCAGATTAATACATTCCTATGGCGAGGGAAAAAGCGCGTATAAGTATTAAAAAAACTTAGACTAGACAAAAATCTGGAAGGACTAAACCTAGCAGACTACAGAACCTTTCAAACCGCTTTCCTAGCCAGGCAAGGAGCTTACTGGTTGGCACCCCCCCAAGGATACACACCAGTATGGCTAATCATCGAGAGAGCCATCATAGAAAACCTAAACCCACTGATACTACTAACAGCTAATAAACACATGCACACCTCCAGCCCAATGTTCAAAAACACAAAAATTGCCCTACTCAAAATAGACAAGAAAATGGAGGTCAGTGTAAGGAACTCGAAATGGGAGTCCCTGTGGGTCAGCAGCAAGATTAAATACAGGGGGAAGTGCCTATCCATGGATGCATAGAAAATGAAAGGCATCTCCTACCAGCAGAACTGGAGGAGGAAGGCAACCCCGTCACTTTTGATATGCTAAAAGGCAGACATGGGCAACCAGACATTGAGTTCTACAATTTCCTAAAAATCAGAACAGCGCTCACAAAAGCCAAACTAGCACATCACATTCCTTCAATTATCCAATATATGACAAAACTCAACAGAATAGGCCATCAGGTGTCACACCTGTATAAACTCCTACGACCAAGGACCACAAAAATTAATGATAAACCATCGAACTACTGGGCAAAACACCACAACACCCCACTGAGTGAACAGGACCTGGCTCAACTCTGGGCCTCCCCCTCATGGAACAAAATCTCCCCAGTTCTATCACAAACTAAATTTTGGCTACTTCATAAGACATACTGGACCCCGGCACGACTAGCTGCGCTAGGCCTCAGGGAAAACAACATTTGCTGGAACTGCGATAGCGATAAGAGGGACCTAGTCCACCTCATCTTCTACTGCTCCAAAGTTAAAATCTTCTGGGAAAAAAATCTTAGTTTTCATAAAAAAAGTGATGGGGTGCACACTGAAACCAGACTTCTCTACCCTTACCACCGCATTC
The DNA here is from genome assembly GCF_964204655.1 of Triturus cristatus. Lineage (NCBI taxonomy): Eukaryota > Metazoa > Chordata > Amphibia > Caudata > Salamandridae > Triturus > Triturus cristatus. The sequence goes on along the minus strand of NC_140595.1, from coordinate 516,967,308 downwards.
ATGACCACAGCACTTGAGTCACAACAAAACAGTGACCTGCTAGACCTCCTTTTGTCCTCTGCAGTGAAAATGGTCTTGTCCAACTGGAAGGATACAGCAAAGACATCTTTCAAGGGCTGGTTCAATTGGGTGACACACCTCAGGGGCGCTGACAGCATCGCACTGCAAAACTCACCCTGGAGGCCAGCTACTAGGGGGATGTGGAAACTGTTGGACGAGTATCTGGATCTCTACCAACCCCTGTGAGATCACTTGGGGGGGAACGACTGCCCACAAAACAAAAAGATACAAGCCCAGAATAGACTGCTACGAAAGTAATCTTCTTGTAGCTATCTTCTCTCTCCCTACTCTACTCTTTCCTTTTCTTTCAGCTGTCCTTAATCTTCTAACAAGACATTGGAATGGGGTATAGTCGAACATGTATATCACCTACCTGTAAACGTGACAACATCAGCCAAAGCATGACTAGTACCCTGTAACAGTAAAGCGAATGTACCTGTATGAAAAATTCAATAAAATACTTTGAAATTAAAATAAATAAGAATTAAAAAATATATAATTGATGATGTGATTGGGGACTACCATAAGAAACCCATTTGGATTTGGGAGGCAGAGTGGTGCAGGTGAAAATTGCAAAAAAACTATAAAATAATATAAAACACTGTTCATACAGTACATTTAGTATGAGCATTGAGCTACTAGGCCTCAAGCATATTATTAAACTGATATCAGGGAAAAGTAAAAAAAAAAAAAAATAAGCACAAACAAAATGGTCTAAGCCTCTACATACAAAACGGCTGTGAAAACAGAAAATTGTACAAAATGGCCACAAGGTCAAATAACAAGCAAGGAGGCATGGCCACAACAAAGAACACATGCAGGCCTAATGCAAAAGCATACTGGCTGCCTACACAAAATGGCCGCCAGCCACATGGTCAAACAACAACAACAACCAGGGGAGGTCCACTTTCTGACACTAGTGCCACTGCCTATGTCTGTAGAACTGGCGATCGGTGGGTGTTTTGACATTTGCCTCTCTGCAGTGCCTACATCTACTGGGGTGATTGTGGATGTAGAACACAGGGGCCTTGCAAATTTGAAGCTGATGGTGGTGGTATCTGTGCTACATTCCTCAGAGCAGGTTGAGATGAGGTAACGTTGATCTCCTCTCGGGCTGGGCTAACATAGATGATTGGGTCGTCATTATCCTCCTCCTCTTCATAATTCTAAGGCTTTCAGGAACCTTCCTTTTCCCTAGCCTCTCCTGGCATGTCTCAGACTGAGGTGAGACCAAGAAGGTGAAAATTGCAAAAAATCTACAACAACAAAACAACACAACAACAACCAGCAAGGAGGCATGGCCACTACAAAGAACACATGCAGGCCTATGGCAAAAATGCACCCTGGCTGCCTACACAAAATGGCCACCAGCCACATTGTTAAGCAACAAGCAGGAAGCATGAGAAAGAAAGAACATATGCAGGCCTATGAACACTGACTATACAAAAAGACCCCATGCCACATGGCATTGTGAACAAAGACAAATGGTGCCCTATGGCAAACACACCCACTTGCCAGAGAAAGGAGGCATGGTAACACACGAGAAAACAGCATTAATTCTGTATTGCCAAAAACGAAAATTAACTGGGCTAAATTTTTTACAACAGCACACATCCTCGGAAGGCATCAAATATATTACCACACCTATACATTTGCAGAAAGAAATGTGAATGTCCCTCAAAAAACACATTCTGTAATTTAATCCAATGCCATCCATGGCCTAAATGATTTTTCAATTCAAAAGACACCACAGAAACTTTGTTTCATGCACCCATGACTAGTACAGCGCCTACAGGCTGGAAAGGCCCATTGGAAGATTAGGTCACATAGTGAATTAAATTAATATTGCAAATTTATTTTAAAAAAATGGAGAAAATGAACTGAACTGTGCAACATTTTTTGTTTATAAAAAAAGAAAAATTACATGCAAAAAACATAACTAGGCCCTTAATGCAACTGTAGGACACCCACTACAATACATTTTAAAAATCGAATAAAAGTACAAATAAATCTGGTGCATGCCCTCTTTCAAACAAAGAACACCTTTATACAACTGTTTTTGTATTTACTTGTAATATCACAAAAACAACGTCCTCAATTCCAAAGGTATATATGCAGCAGACACACGGACTGATCCTTCCAGCTCCAAATACAAATGTGAAGTGACCAGGAAGTGGACAAAGCACTGGGAGGAACCTGCTGAACAGGAAGTTGGAGTCTCTTGGGCACTTCGAGCTTGTTGAAAAAGAAATTAAAATAATAAAGGGCACATCGCACAAAAAAGGAATGTGAACGGTCCATTTGAAAAGTTTTTTTAATTCCAAATTGTCTTTCTGAGGAGATTTAGCTGCTTCTCGAGGAGAGAATCTTCTCCAGGTTCCAGTCACAGTCGCGTGCTCTTGATTGTGCTCGTCTATGTCACATAAGAAGCACCAGAATTTGCTTGCTCTGTCTACAGCCCTATTAGAAGATGCAAAATATCGCGGGAGCTCGCAGGTGGCTAGCAAATCAAGAGGGCGCTTGTGACCGACTGGCAAGTCTCATTGCGCTCCCCGCGCATGTAAAATGACGTGGCGAATGCGCCAATGGGAAAACAATTCCACTCCATTACGTAGTGCGGAGTTTACTGGTAACTCTGTATTCTACACGGAATTCGGATTTGCTGAATTCTGCAAACTCCGTGAGTGGAGCAGAGTTTTCCACCCAGGCCTACCAAAATCAATCAATCAGGGATTTTTGAAGCGCACTACTCACCCACAAGGGTCACAAGGCGCCGGGGAGGAGGGGAGAATTCGAGCAGCTCTGTCTCATCCAACAAGCTAGGTCTTGAGGCTCTTCCTGAATGCTTGTAGTGTGCGGGTTTGCTGAGGGGGAAGTTCGTTCCTGGTCTTGGCCACGATGTAGGAGAAGGCTATTCCTCCTGTTCTGGCTCTGCGGATGTGTGGGATTTCAGGACAAGGTCGGCAGAGCGGAGGTTTCTCTTGGGTGCATAGAATGAGATTCTTTTGTTGAGGTATTAGGGTCTGGTGTTGTGCAGAGATTTGTAGGCGTGGGTGAGCAGCTTGAAGGTTACTCTCTTGGAGACAGGGAGCCAGTGGAGGTCTCGTAGGTGCTGGGTGATGTGGTCTTGTTGTGGGATGCTGAGGAAAAGTCTGGCTGTGGGGTTCTGGATGGTCTGGAATTTGAGGAGTAGAAATTTGTTGATTCCGGTGTAGAGGGCGTTCCCTTAGTCCAGTCTGCTGGTTATGAGTGCATGGGTGACGGTCTTTCTGGATGGGAAACACCCATTACAACGCAGTCATTACTACGACCTACCTTTACAGCGAAACTGTTACAACGCAACTGCCTTTACATCGCATGCCATTACAGTGCATGCCATTACAACGCATGCCATTACAAAGCATACCATTACAATGCATGCCATTACAACGCATTATAAGGTAAGTAATTGAGAATTTTCAGTATTAGGGTGGGTGTGGGTTTTGGGGTACAATGGAAATAGTAATTTTTACCCCTACACTATCCAACACTTAGTAAATTTTACTCCTACACTATCCAACACTTACCCTACTGTTGAATTAAAAGTATTATGCATTGTAATGGTATGCGTTGTAATGGAATGCGTTCTAATGGTAGTTTTTAAAAATGCATTGTAATGGCATGCGTTGTAAAATCATGCAATGTAATGGTAGTTGCGATGTAAAGACTGTATTGTAAAAGCATGCATTGTAATTGCATGTGTTGTAACGTCAAATAATCTTCTGGAATTGTGGGGGATCCATTTGATGGTCTTGAAGAGGATGCACAGGGTGTTGAAGCACATAGAAGATAAGGCGTTGATCTGTCTGTCCATTGTGAGGTTGGAGTTGAGTATGATGCCGAGGTTGCGAGCATGGTCCGTAGGTGTGGGAGGGTTGCAGAGGGCAGTGGGCCACCAGGTGTTGTCCCTTGGGAGGGGGTAGATCCAAGGATGAGGACTTCTGTTTTCTCTGAGTTGAGCTTCAGGCAGCTGCTGCTCATCCAGGATGTGACGTCTTTCATTCCTTCCTGGAAACTGTGTCTGGTGATGTTGGGTTCCTTGGTGAGGGAGAGAATGAGCTGGGTGTCGTCGGCGTAGCATACTCTGTTGAGTCCATGTTTTCGACAATGGTAGCGAGGGGGACCATGTAGATGTTGAAGAGTTTTGGGCTGAGTGAGGATCCTTGGGGTACTCAGCAGCTGATCTCTGTGGATTCAGAGAGGAAGGGCAGGAGTCTGATTCTTTGAGTTTGGACGGTGAGTAAGGAGCGGATCCAGTCTTGGGCAGTACCCTGTAAGCCAGCGTGGTGGAGTCTGGAGGTTAGTGTGCGGTGGAAGACAGTGTTGAAGGCTTCTGAGAGGTTTAGTAGGATGAGGACAGTCGTGTGGGCTTGGTCGAAGAGGGTGCAGATATCATCCGTAGCGGCTAGAAGGGCAGTCTCAGTGCTGTGAATGCTGCGAAATCCAGACTGGGAAGTGTCAAGGATCCAGTTGGATTCGATGAAGTTCGTGAGATGGTTGTTGACAATCTTCTAGTGACTTTGGCTGCAAAGGGGAGGAGAGAGATGGGTCTGTGGTTTTTGAGGTCCTTTGAGTCTGGAGAGGGCTTCTTCTGGAGGGGCTTGACTTGTGCATGTTTCCAGTCATCGGGGAATGTGCCTGTTTCGAGGGTGCAGTTGATAGTACGTTGTAGTTCAGGTGCTGTAGTGGAGGCGGCTCTGTGAAAGATGTGCGGCGGGCAGAGGTTGGTGGGGGCTCCTGAGCGTATGCTCCTCATGGTCTTGGCGGTGTCTTCTGTGGTGACAGGGGTCCAGGAGGTGATGGTAGGCTGGGTGGCGTTGCTGGTGGTAGGTGTAGTGTCTGTGCCTTGGTTTCGTTCGTCGAAGTTGTCATAGAGAGTCCTGATCCTGTGATGGAAGTAGGAGCCAAATTTGTTGCATAGGTCATTGGAGGGAGGTACATCAGAGGATTCGCTGGGGATTTGGTGAATTCTTGTATGATGCTGAAGAGTTTTTTAGAGTTGCAGGAGTTGGTGAGGATTCTGTCCTGGATGAAATTCTTCTTTGTGGTTCTGATGAGTTGGTGGTGTTCTATCATGGCGGTCTTGTAGGCGGTGCGTGCTTCCAAGGTTTTGCTGTTCCTCCAAGCTTCCTCAAGTCATCGGCACGTGCGCTTGGATTCTCAGAGGTCGGTGCTGAACCAGGTGGCTTTCGTGGTGCGTTGCCTGTCGGAGTTCTGAAGGGGGGCGAATGTGTTTGCGCAGTCGGTGATCCATTTGTGGAGTTCGTTGGCTGCACAGTTGTCGTCGGTCGTGGTGGGAGGAGGAGCGTGGTTGAGGCCGGAGTTGAGGTGCTCTTCGGTGTCTTGCTCCAGTTACTGCATGGGGGACGTAGTGTGGGCTTGTGTCTGGTGTCTCATTGGTTTCGAGAAGGCGAAGTGGATGTATTGGTGGTCGGTCCGAGTCAGAAGACAGGACATTGGTAAATGGCCTTTCTGAGGTGGTTCTTTTTATATGTGTTCTAGCTCTGGCTGTTTCCCTGCGAGGCTTCTTTCAGTGGCTGTCTTTTCAAGATTACAAGGTGTGGGTGCTTTTGGTGGCTTCTGTATCCAACTGGTCCTGAGGCATTGTGTAGCTTGTTTTAGTGATTTACGTCTGTTGTGCTTCCCAGGGGGGTGGTAGGGTGGTCCTCAGATACACACAATATGCAATTAGACTTGTAACAACACTGGATTAGATTCCTTGAACCCTGATCTGAAGGTGACAGCATATGCACACTTCTTGTGATTTGCATCACAGTGCCCACGTTTTATTGGTCATCTCCACAGATCCTCTTTGAGTCCAGAACCCCCTTCCTCCCAATGAAACATGTAGTGGCCTCTGTGACGACCAGGGTATACCTTTGTGGGCCTCATAGGAAGGCCAATGAGGCTGGGGTAGAAACAGACATATTTTGAGGAGACACACATTTGTCATGGGTGCTTTCTCAGCTCTAGACCTTCATATGCCCTTAATGGGGAGACACTCTAAAGGCATTAAAGTACCTTACTGAGGAAAGTTGAGTTTTTAAAATAATAAGGCAGTAAGGTTTTTTTTATCAACTTTGCCCCAGATAATTGAATAGTCCTACAAGTGAAAAGTCATCAGGCCTTCTGTCAACCATGGGGTCAAAGCAGTTAGACACCACTATCAGGGCACGGTTTGGAAGGAGGACTTCACCAGCTCTACATGATTAAATACAGTGTGGTTCAAAGAGGATTCTTTCAAGGATAGGTAGCTAATGGAGAGTTAAGAAAGATTTTTGACCTGATTATGGGTGAGACACCCAGGGCTGACCCCTAGTGTACAAGCTTGAATTCCAGGACAGGACGGTTATACACCACAGTGCCTGCTCCTGCAAAAAAACGAGCCCTATTGACATTAGTGAGTGTTGAACCATGATGTGTGAAGACAGAAGGAAGGCATTGTGTCATACCTTCGAGTGATAAACCAAACACAGACAAGGTAGAACTGAGAGCTGTGGAGAATGGAGATTCCTCGTGACTCGCCACAAAGAGCACAGGGACTGAAGGTGTTCACGGGTTGAAAGTGTCTAGGATCCTAAGGGGTTTCCAAAAATCCTTCCTGCTGTATCTGTAGGGTGGATAGTCTTAACTGGTTGAAAGTGACACATGGATGTTCAACTGGGAGCCCAAAAGAAAGCGCGTAAAGTCACCGGTAGCAGATGATGATCTTTTAAAGTGGTGGGGCATAATACCTGCTGGCATTTTGAAATGGGTACCCCCTTATGCCAAGAATTACATTTAATATTTTTCCATTGATATTGCCTATATACCATGGGTAACTTGTATATCAAAATGTACCTACAGTATTTCAGAGTCAGCATTTTATCATGGCTTGCTGTCCCAAATTGCACCCCTCAGCCCCAACATGCTATAGCTGCCATCTTTAAGCCAAATAATTACCTTCAGTATGCCAACACCAGCATTTTGCTATATGCATCCCCTTATCTCAGATATTACTTGTAGTATTTCAGGGTACACATTTTGCCTGGGTGCCCTCCCTTATGCCAAGAATTGCCTCCAATATCTCAGCTCCAGCATTTTGTCATGGATGGCCCACAGCCAAAAACTTCCCTCAGTATGCAAGCCCCACATTTTTCAACAGAGGCCCCATTAAAATATTTACTTCTAGTTGTCAGGGCCTGCATTTTGCCATGGTTGCACTTCATTTTGCCAAACATTTTAGCAAATAAGCCAATGGCTGAGTGGAAGCATGCTACCTTTGAGAGAAACATAAGTCCAAAATTATATTGAGTATGGGATGGCCAGAGGCAGACTTACAACCCTAAAACATGCAAGCAAACACACTCTTACTCACACTCTCTCTCGCTTACTCCCTCTCACATTCACTCTCTTCACTCAATCTAAATCACACTCTGTCACTCATCCTCAGTCACACTCAGTGTTACTCACAAACATACTGTTAGAAATGGGGGTCTCTAGTTGGCCGGTTGTGACCCTGTCCAAGTGGAGACCCTTCTTCCTAGTCAGGAAAAGGGAGTTACACTTCTAAAATGACCCCTGCTCACTCCCTGGGCAGCTTGGCCTGGGCAGTCAGGCTTATCTCTGTGTAAAGCATTTCACATAACACACTGTAATTCAGTGAAAACACTACAAAAGGACACCACACTAGTTTTAGGAAAATAGCCAATATGTTTCTGTGAAAACAAGAGCAAAGCGATACAAATCCAACATACAGTTATTCAAAACTAACAATGAGCAAAAAAAAGCCTTTAAAACCAGTTCCTTGAAGTTGATAGCTCTGTCTGGGGCTATCGCAGTGTCATGAACAAACAAATCCAACAGTTCTCGACAACCGTGGCATAGTGGGCCAGCTACCCTGTTGGGAAGTCCCACAAACAGTACCTTTAGAAATGCAGGGTGTCGGGGTCCTTGCGATGAGCTCTGAAGACCCAGAGTCAGCAGGCGTTGGTTCCTGAGGTCAGTGTAGGAGTTGTCAGGCCCTTAAAGTCACAAGCATTGCAGGTCGAACTCCATACGGTTGAAAGCGGGAGCGCCAGCAGGAGTTGGGGATGTGGTGTGACGTGCAGCAGTGTGATGTGCAGTGCCCTCATGTTGTGGTGCAGGAAGCGGCTTGGTGACGACGTCCAACAGTGTCGATGAGACCACGGCTGTGGTGCAAAGGGGAACAATGCTTGTCGCGGTGCTGGCAGGTTATGGTGCTGGCAGAGGCCTTGTCATCGTTCAAGCGCTGTCATCAGCTGACAAACTGGAGTCGACGGCGCTGGATTCGGTGATCCAAGGCTGTGGTGTGGGATGGGGAGATGCGTCATGTAACTTAAGAGCGGTGCCCCCAAACCACGGTGCAGGCAGTGACATTGACATCAGTGTGGAGCGGCATCGTCAGGAATACCAAGATGGCGGTGTGAGGCGAGGCAGTGCGAAGTGCGGTGCCCCCAAGTCACGGGACAAGCAGCGGCTTAGTGGCAGCGGCGGTCGACATCATCGGTGAGACCAGGGGTGTGGTGCGAGATGCGGCGGTGCAATATAAAAAATGTATTTAAATTCTGAGTTCAGGAAGCCTAAACTCCATCTCTCTATCTTGTTATGCTGGTAAGATGTTACAAAGCAACTTCCATGTTAGCCTATGGGACATTTAGCCTTTCCGTAGTGAAAAAAAAATTGGCAGTATTTCACTATTAGGACTTTTAACCACACCCGTACATGACCTACCTTTCCCATACACTGCACCCTGCCCATGGGGGTACATTGGGCACCATGAGTGGTGCCTTACATGTAAGAAAAGAGAAGGCTAGGGCCTGGCAAGTGGGTGCACTTACCAGAAAGACATGGCAGTGAAAACTGTGCACAGACACTGCAATGGCAGGTCTGAGACCCTTTGAGAGGCCACTTGTGTGGGCGGCACAATTAGTGCTGCAGGCCCACCAGCAGCATTTGATTTACAGGCCATGGGCACACAGTACCAGGGACTTAGTAGTAAATCAAATAGGAGAATCATGGAAACACCAATCCATAAACACAATTTACTGCAGGAGCCCACCGAACAGCAGTGAGAAAGTGCACAGAGACGCATAAACCAGCAAAAACAAAGTCCAGCACACCATCAAAACCTGGAGGTCAGAAAGCAAAAAGACAGGGGAAACACTCCAAAAGATGCCAGATCGAACGCATACTCATACTCACTGGTTCTCATTCTCACTTACAAACACACTTATGCACACTCACAGTTTCACACTCACTGACACTGGGCCCTGGTGTAACTGCACCTACTCCACCACTGATAGCTACACCCTTGATTCACTTCCACATCCTTTCACAATCTTCAATCACTCACTCAAACACACACACTCCTTCACTCACTTATTCATACACTCACTCAAACTCATATTCTCACTTTCACTTTCCTTGACACTCTCAAACAGTCCCACATACACACTCTATCTCATTAGCTGTCAATCATTCACAAACACACTCACAAACACATACACATCCATGCACTGAGAATAATATTTTTTTACCTACCTTGCTTCAGGGTATGAATTGGACAGAAAATAGTTTCGGGCACCAAAATAAAAGTCTCCCCCATTAGCAAACCAGATAGCTGAAAAGGTGCCCCTCGTTTGCAAATCAGGGCAGTTTCGAACTTGTAAAGAAACGCTGTATGGGTATTTTACAAGATATGTGAGAGTGCATGCATTTGTGTTTCCGGCAGGCAATGCTTGCGGTAATATCAGGGAAATCAACAAAACTGTCCCACCTGGCCATAAAACTGGTCCACAAACTGCTAAACTGTCAGACCAGCCCATCAGGCATTGCCTGATTGCCCTATAGGCCAGCCAAACACTGCCGAGCTTCCTTAACTGGCAACTCAGAGGCCCCATGGCAGCAGCAGGGCAGGTATCTAGTATTGAACATCAGAACCAGCAAGCTATCATTCCCAGTGTGCAGCCCTGTTTAAAAAGGGCAATACCCAGCTCAATCCTTCTCTCAGTTTGTTGATAGGACTGGAAGCACATGTAGGAAACTGGAATTCTGTTGCAGTTGTCCCTCCACTTTTTGCCCCCATTAGCAGCAGCAGTTTCACCACAAGGAGGTGTTAGAGCGTTGCTTCCCCCACTGGCTTTAAGCCACGTGTGAAAAAATAAAATGACAATGAAATGAGTGGCCCCTGATCTCTTGGTCTGGTGCGCCACTCCCTCCACTGCCGTTGCTTTGCTCGAAGAGACTGCGCCTCGGCTCCCAGCCTTTGAGGCCCACCTGGTTTGGCCCCGATTTCTGATGGGTAACTACTCGCCGGTTGATTCAATTTGGTTGTTATTTTTAGTTTATTTTTACCGCTTGCAGCTAGTTGTATTTTAGCTCTATTTACACTTTCTTTAAACTTTACTATAAACTTGGATTTATTTTGTGTTGATTGTGGCTCAGTCAGCTTTGGGACTACTCTGTTGGCAGTTCCTGCTGTTTTCTTCTCACTGGTTCCTGCTCCCTGCCCTCCCACCTCCTGGCCAGCCCTCTCACCTCCCAGGACTACTAAAGGAGGCAGCTGTGTGGCCGTGCCACAGGTGTGTGAAGGCTCACCAAAGGCAAGCCCGTCTGCGCCCATCCGTGCCTAGATTATGCTCAGCACCAGGACCCCTGAAACTCCTGCCATCCGCCGCTACACCACTGAGGAGCTCCTTGCCCTAGACCACAGATGCTGGAACAAAAGCTGCTGCACATCCTCGTTCAACCAATGGAACCTTCACAGGCTGCCACTGTCACTTCTCCTGCTGCATGGGACCACCTGCCCGCACCGGCCCCCACGCCACTGCCACTCAGAAGACTACGAACAACCCGGAATCACTCTAATACATCCCGCTCAATGGCCACTCCCTCTGCAAACATGCCACATAAATCTAGGACACCTTTCTCACCCTCTCCTCTGTCGTTACCTTCATCACTGAAGCGTGGCTCAACCCCTCCTCGAACCCCGACATCGCCACTGCCACTCCCATCAGCTACAAAATGATACACCATCGATGACCCGAAGCCTCTCATGGAACACCACAACTTCCAACTACAGAGCAATGCTAAGACCACAGTAAGAGGCACCCTTGCCTACAGACCCCCGGGACCCAGACCAGCTTTCTGCGATACCATCTCCAACCTCATCGTCCCCTAGCCATTGACTCCCACCACTGCATCCTACTCGTTGATCCTAATTTCCACGTCAACGACCCCTACAATGCCAACTCCAATACCCTCCTGAAGAACCTGAACAACATTGGCCTCACTCCACAAAGCCAGACATACATCCAACTCAATTTTTACCTCCAGTGACAGAATCAAATTTACCCATGTCACAGAACCCAGATAGACCAACAACACCATCATACACTTCACCATCTTTGACACCCGGCATGCCATCGCCAAGCACCACAGTTCCTCCCACCAGAACTGGAGCAAGGTAACCGAGACTCAGTGGACACAGACCCTCCGCACCACACCACTTAAACAATCAGTAGACCTTTACCAGGCCATCCAGAACTTCTCTGCCTGGATCAAATGTGCCTACAGAGTCACCCCGCTGAAACCAGCAAAACCCAACAAAACCTAACAAAAGCCAGCTGGTACACCCCAGAGCTCAGAACCACCAAGCACAACTGATACTGGCTTGAGAAGCAATGGCACATCTCTAAGAACCCCTACTTCAGGGCTGCTCACAAAGCTGTCCTCAGCAACTACCACTGTCCTATCAAGGAAGCCAAGAGAGCAGCCATCCTTGCCCGCATAGATACCGCAGCTTACCACATAAAGCATCTCTTCAAAATAGTCAAGGAATCCTACAACCTGACATCCACAGAGAACACCATCCATCCCTCCCAAGAACTCTGCGACTGAGAAACCATAGCCCTGATCCTCCTCGACCTCTCTGCTACTTTCAACGCTGTCTCTCATCACACCCTTATCGACAGACTCTACAACATCAGCATACAGCAAAATGCCCTCAATTGGATCGCCTCCTTCCTTACAGGATATACACAGAGCATTCAACTGTATCCCTTCACCTCCTCACCCAAGGTCATCATAGGTGGCATACCTTAAGGATCATCCCTCAGCCACACCCTGTTCAACATCTACATGACCCCCTTGCAGATGTTGTCAGATCCCACAGACTCAACATAAACTCCTACACAGACAACACTCAACTAAGTAATCCTCTCACTCACCAAGGACCCCTCCAACCCCAAGACCAACTTCTGCAATGCCATGGCCAACATAGCCAAATGGATGAGAGACAACTGCCTCAAACTCAACTCTGAAAAACATAATTTCAGATTTTTTGGAAGAACACCTCCGTACGGGGCCAAAGCTGATGTCCAGCAGAACTCAGACATATACCCACACCGACAGGTCATGCACGCAACCTTGACATCATCCTCAAAAGTCAACTGACCATAAAATGAAAAATCAATGCAGTCACTTCCTCCTGCTTCCACACCCTCCGCATTCTCTGCAGAATTTTCAGATGGATCCCAAATAGCACCAGAATACCATTACACAGGCCCTCTTCACCAGCCGCCTCAACTACAGCAATGCTCTCTATGCCGGAATTCCCACCCAGCTCCTCAGAAGACTCCAGACTATTCAGAAAACTGCAGCCAGACTCATCCTGGAACTTCAAATGGAACCACATCACCCCCCACCTCAGAAACCTTCACTGGCCCTCCATACAGAGGAGATGCCTGTTCAAAATCCTGATACAGGCCTACAAAACCTTACACGATCAAGGACTGTCCTACATCAACGATCGACTGAACTTCCCTCTGCCCACAAAACACCTGCTCTCCATCTCACTCGCCCTCACAAACACACTCCACATCTGCTGCAGCCGCACTGGGCTCCGCTCCTTCCCATGTATTTTAATTTTGAGTTTTATATAGAGCGAAATATACCCGAGACATCGGGCATCAAAGCACTTTACATGAGCACCAGTTTTGTGGACACTTTCATTTTTGTTAGGCATGGGGAGATTAAGCGGTTTGCCCAGAATCAAAGGATGTTGAGCATCGTTGCCGAGACTCGAACCCAGTTCCCCAGCTTTGAGGTCGACCGCTGCTAAAATCTGGAATGGCCCACCCCTCCACCCCCAAACAGCACCCTCTCTGGCAGACTTCAGAAAGAAATTCAAGACCTGGCTTTTCGACAGAGACATGGCACTCTCAGCACCCAGATACCCCTAGAGGTGACAGTGCTGTGCTATACAAATGCTGATTGATTAATAAATGATTTAATTGTCATTTTATTTTTACTAATGTGTGCGCTGCAGTGCCCTGGAGCCAAGAGACATGTGGGGTGTGTCCTCAGCAGCCCATTGGCAGCATAGAGGACTGGAGCAGTGGCTGGCTGAATACTCAAAAGTGCTCATGTCAGTTTGGCTGGCATTCTTGCGATGGCAGCTGGCATGCGCACTTTGCAGCTCTCCAACCTGAGCTGTCTGGGCTGGGTGGAGAGAAAGCACAGACCTCCGGGTCCTGAGGAAGCATCCGACCAACCTGCTCCTTCCAATCCTGGTGCTTCTCTCCTACTGGTTAATGGCATGAGAGCAGCATCTGGATTGGTTAGGAAAGCTCCACCCCAGACTACAGTTTGACTGAGGATGACTTGTGGCAGTGGGTAAGTACCGTTCATTAAAATTGTATTTATTTAAAGTGTCAGTGTAGTTTTATTTTGGGTGGATGGAGGGGGTGTTTTATCATGGGCTTTTGGAGGGAGGGAGTGTTTTGTTTGTGGCTTTTGGAGGAAGGGTGTGATTTAATATGGGTTTTTGGAGGGAGGGTGTGTTTTATTTAGTTTTTTTGGAAATGGTGGGGTACTTCGCTCGCCCTACCACTTTCAAAGGTTGCCAGCCGACCCTGCCCATTAGATCTACTAGATGCTAGTTTTTTACTCTGACAGTGCACTGAAGCGTGCTAACCAGGCTCCAGTGCCAGTGCTCTCTCCTTCAAGCAAGGTAAAAGTGTCTAATTGTGGTACAATTGGCACTCACTTTAGCACCCCTGTAGGTCCTTAGTAAGTGGTATGCCTGATATCTAGGGAATGGTTAATAAAGAGGGTCCCTACAGGCTGTAGCATGCATTATGCCACCGTAAGGGACCCAATGCAAATTGCATGCAGGCTTCATTTGCAGGCTATGTGTCATGGTAAAAAAACCCATGAGTGAAAACACGACATGCGCACTTACTGTTTGCCATGTCAAAGTCACTGCATGTAATATATGTCTTGTAGCCATAAGGCAAGGTGCATTATATTACATGTAAGGGCATATCAGCATGAGCAGCTATGCCCCTGTGCTATCCAGTTAAATTGCTAAATGGTATAAGTGAGCAGGGAAGCTATCTTAAGTACATGTACTGGGCACTTAGTCATTACGAGTTCACCAGCTACATGATCGCTTTACTAAAATCTATGGTGTTTGGTGTCTTAATAAATCTGAACGGTTGTCAGTACTGGACACCAGTATCCAGTGTGCTTACTGACTGATGTTGTTCAGCCTGCCACCACAGACAAGTTTCTGATCCCCTGCAGGTGAGAGCCCATGCTCTCTGAGTGCAGAAACTGTGCCTACCCTGGAGGAATGTGTTATCACCTCCTCCAGCAGGATGGCTAGTGATTTAACATATCAAGGCCAGGGGCTTCAAAGCCTCTTCCACCTTTGCTATGCAACCCCATCTTCCCCCACAACCTGGGAGATGCCACACCCTGCCCTGAGCCAATGTGGCACCAGGACAGGTGGGAAATCGTCTATGCAGTAGGTGTGTTGCACGACCAGCCTAGTCACACCCTAAGGTGGGCTACCTCATGTGCTCCACGAAAGGAGGGTTCCAACACCTTGGTTTTGGTGGAATTAGGAACTCTGGGACAGGGTTATGTCCATTCACCACAGGAAGTGGTCATATCGGGGGTGTAGTGACCCCAGGGGTAAGTAGCCCATTGGACTACTACCCTTCACTCCCCTTAACACCCTTTAATGTAGTATGTAGGTGGTCCCCTGACACCAGCAACTCAGATTGATCTGCCTGAAGAAGAAGAATAGAAGAAGAAAGACAAAGAAGAGCATGAGAACTGTGGACTAGCATCAACTATGGCACAAACCCTGCCTGACTGCTGCTCTACCAACAATCACCAACACTCACTCGTCCAGAAGTGGAACAGCCTCCCAAACCCTTGTAGATCAGTTCAGGGCTTCCATGATTCAGCAACATCTCCCTTGGATTGGAGGAGCCTCTTCCCTGCACCAGTAGGTACCGACTGCAGCTGCACAGTTCACCACTCTGTCGCCCCAGGGCCCACCGAGGGATCAGCATACCAGCAAAAGGTCTTTGTGCTCCAGGAAGTCAGGTCCAGCCACTTACCAAGTTTATAGATTACATGACCCCAGGAGTTTCCCTGCACTAATTCCTGAGGTACCAGAGCCAGTTTCAAGCACCAAGGCTTGTTTGTGGACAGTTGGAACACCATTGTGGCCAAAACCTACCTGCACATGGAGGGACTCCGAGAGATGCCAAATTCACACAGAGAGTGGCACTACTGTATTTCTTTTCTCTCTTCTTCAGGAACACCAAGAACAATGAGAGCCTCTAACTCACCGACCTGCCAAATAAAACACCTCCGCACCCAAGCTCCCCAGCTCGGGCTCACATAAACTGATGGTGTCTCTGTGGCACTGAGACCCTCAAGAGCTGAGTCCCCCCTTGGGTTCTGCCAGACTGGTCCCCCAGACTCTTTCTTACAGGTACCATTCTCATTGACTTTAATGGGTAGTGTTCGAGGTTACTGCCGCGTAAAGCACCTCTGTGCCCAGATACCCATTGAGCATGTAGACTTGAGCTCTTGGTGCTTTCTTGGTCCTTGGCCCCCACTTACCTTAAGTCCAGAAAAACAGTCTTGTAAGTCATCTGTAAGTGTGTCTATGCAGTGAATATTTCTCCCATAGGATAACATTACTGCATTCGAGGCTCATGCCTCAAATCTGACAGCTGTAATTTTCTACTGTTTTTACTGTAACATATGATAACGTCTAAAGTACTTACCCAAATCCAATTAGCTTGGTATCTAAATTAAAATTATATAAAAATGTGTTATTTTTCTAAATTGGTCTTGAGTTTCTTCTTGAGTGTGTGTCTCATTTATTGACTCTGTGTGTTCAACAAATGCTTAATACTACACTCTGATAAGCCTAAACTGGTTGCCCCGCACTACACCAAAGAGAGCATCTGTGATTATTACTTTAAGCCCTGTAAGCCAATAAAGATCGTCTGGACTTTCTCAATAGTGTACCTCATTTTGGTACACTATGTAAAAAGCCAACTTCCTACAGCACAGCCCTATAAGATCCTGCCCACTGCTACACTGTGTGACTTCTCATTGGCATCAGGGATACACTCATGTGCTTGCTAAATAAAATGGATTGTGCATGTGTGAGGGTATCTTAGTTGAACTATGACTCAAAGGCACAATCCAGACATCCACCTTTAAACAACACCCTGTAGCTGAATGGGCCTCACCCCTTTCACCCCTTCCTCCTCTTGTCATCGGGAGTCTGGAGACGAGGCGAGAGGCTGGCTTGTGCCCTGGCAATGTTCATGAAAACACAAAACTGATGTTTTCATGAACACTGCTTAGTTAAATTATTAACAGCAGAGGCAAGGGGCAGTAAGTGGCACTACAGGAGGCAGGAATATGCATTGAAATCCTTGATAAGTAGCCACCACTGCTGGTCACTAATGTCTTCAGCATAGGAGTGAACGAAACACCAAGGGTCAGATTCACAAAGATTTTGCTGTTAGAAGATGTGACTTGCTAGTGAGTAATCCTCATCCCTTCACAGTTATAAAACATTAAATACCAAAAGATAACTCCTTGCTTATTCCTGGTATTCAGGAGAAATGCAAGGGTACTTCATGAGTACATGACAGCAAAAACTTTGTCAATTGAGCACACATCTCTTATTTAGACACATAGCACAGGCCAAGTAAGATGTTGGTTTAGAAGAATCAGAAAAAGCTAGAGCCTTGGAAGATGTGAGGGGAGCAAAGAAGCAGCACAAAGGGTATGTTGAGGGTGGTAATGGCCAGCTTCTGTGTGAGGGTCTAAATGTGCCTTGACTTGCACATTCAAAAGGACCTGCACTGCACACAGGGTGACCAGTGCACACTTTTGCTTTGGTTTCAGACATGTTGTTTAATGTGGTGAATGGCATTGATTAGACAATTAACATTTGATGTCCTCAATGGCATAGATTAGACACATAGAGTGTTACTTAATGGGTGTGAGTGTGTTTATGTGGAACCCAGTCTTGTCATTTTGTTGGTCTTTCATGCCCCTGCACAATCTAAGGCTTTTTTTTAAAGTGAAATATTAACCTTTCTTGTAGAAAACTAAAATCTCACTTTTGTTGCCCTTGGACTTTGATTGTGCTAGATAAGTAGGGGAATGTTTCATTCAATGTGGACTTCTTTAAACATCTTTAAATCTCATTCAAACACAGACTAGTCTTTGTTCTCACGCATTCAGTGATGGTGCTGAGGTTAAGGGGGTGTACCATTGACATGAAATGCAATTGTACTCTTTGGAGATGGTACACTGCTTTGATGGCTTTTAGTCCACTGCTATGTAATATAATGTTGTATCATGTTATGGAAACGGTTGTTCATTCTATTACATTTGCACAGCATTCACCAATTATTTGGCCTCTTCGATCTCTGTGGAGACTTTTTTCTGTGGTTGCAATTCACTGAGAGGAGGTTCTCTACTGGGCATTACCTTCCCACATTTGGTCTAAATGGGTTGTTTTGAGAATGTTGGTTATCCCTACAGAAGTGTTCTTTAAGAAATATGCGAGTGTCGTAACCTTCCGAGCTAACCTTTGTGAATTTGAAGATTGTAGTGGGCTGTCTGTGCATGGTGGTTCACAGTCGAGGTTCAGTTATTGTGGCCTTCCCCCAAACCCATGCCAGCTGTCAGACACTGGATGCAAATTTGGTTCTGTTGAAGCTCTCACTGGTGCCAGATGATGTATTCTTCTAATGACTATGTGAATTAGAGCAAGTGACTGCTGTAGTGATTCTACTACTACTATGTTTTATCTGGGAAGTATAGACCCTCTCCTTTGGTTAGATCTAGGCGTGTTCACCAGAGAGCTCAAATCCTAACTTTAAATTGGTAGATATTTCCAAGCTAATCTTTTTGAGATTCTGAGTGCCTGGAATTAGCCTACTCTGGTCATATTCCTTTGTCCTCTTTCCCATATTTCCAGTGGCGGCTCCTCCGCTAAGGCGGAGGAGTGTCGCCCCACTGCTTTGAAGCAGTGAAGAAAAGGAAACAAAAAATGATAATAACTTGAGGTTATTATCATTTTATGTTTTCCTGCTGCGGCAGGTTTGTGGGTGGAGCAGGGCTGCTCAGATAGCAGAAGGAGGAGTGGTTTGCGCACTCCAAGTGTGCATGACTGTTTGGCCGTCCCTCTGGGGCTGGCCACACAGCCATGCACACTTTTCATGTTCTTCACGCAGGCTGAATTACAACCTGCGGTGAGAACATGCCCAGGCCCCCAGTCTGACTGACGAACCACAGCGCTCAGACTTATCACAACACTGCATTGCA
Organism: Triturus cristatus; assembly: GCF_964204655.1. Lineage (NCBI taxonomy): Eukaryota > Metazoa > Chordata > Amphibia > Caudata > Salamandridae > Triturus > Triturus cristatus. The sequence continues at coordinate 516,948,543 of NC_140595.1, read as the reverse complement.
GCGTTGTGATTCGACAGGGGAGCCTGGGTGCTTACCAATCACAATGCTGCATTTCAGTGTTGTGATTAGTCAGGAGAGCCTGGGTGTGCTTCCTGGTTCCTGTTCCTGCCCGAGTCCGAAAAAGGAGAGACGGAGTAGACAGGTGGGATGTGGCGATAAGGTAAATGATTTTTAAAAACATTTTTTTTTACATTCCCTTTCTTCCAACCCTTCCACCGCCACCACCCCCGACCTGTCCTGGCCGCCAATGCATATTTCCCTACAAAAACCTATATGATGCTATTTTGGTATGTCTACAAGCTTAGCTTTACTTTGACACTCTGACTTGATAATAAGATCCCGTTCTGTTGATCTGTATCTCGAAGAGCTCAGACTTCATAGACAAATGACTATCCTACCTAGTCCTTTTGCCACTATATGAGACCATCCGGGATTTTAGTGCAGTTTGGTGCTTGTTTGCTTTTAGCATCTGTAGCTCTGTAGAGGGGCTGTGTAGTTTCAGCCCTTTCTGAGCCAGCCCCATTTGCGCATTGCCGTTTCTATAGATCCTTCTTTTAAACATCTATTCGAACTGATCACCAAATCAGGTCAATGTATACTTGGAACCATATTCCATATGGGGCTCATTTTCCTGGTCAGCACTGGGCACATTTTCAAAAGGTGTGCCTAGTGCTAACCAGGAAAATGCACTGCATTATAGTAAATATGCTGCCCCCAGGGCAGCTGCGAACTTGCGGTGCCCTGGGGGCAGCGAATTCAGGTGAAAAACAGAGTGGCTGCTTTGAAGCCGCTCTGTGTTTCACAGTGCAGGTGGCAATCTGACTGCACTTTGAAGGTGGATTAGAGATTTCCTTGTAGGCGTGTGAAGTAAGTGACTGCACCCACCTTGTGGCGATATCTGTAGGGTCCATGGGACCCCCTTTACCTCCTCAAGATGGCTGCCATCAGTGGGCACACTGACAGTGTACCACTTTTTAGGTGGCGCACTGTCAGTGCGCCTCCTGACAGCTTCTTTGCCTCTGCACCCGCATCTGGAATACAGCACGGGCACAGAGGCAAAGGGATTCCCTCATTTGCATGGGGCCACACCCGATGCAAATGCGGGGACGCCCTCTGATGATAGCACTGGCACTTTATGTGTGTGTCAGTATTACAGAAGGGGACGCGCAAGCATCTGCAGCCCCTTCCGTAATACCAAAGTGCCCCAGGAGTGCGCAAAGTGAGCACAAACACCCATTGCGCCCCTGGGGCGCTCCAGTAATATGGCCCCTGATGGTGCCTCCACCACCAACTGACATCAGTATTGCACAGCAACAAAATTGATTCTCAGACACAACATGGTGAGGTCCTTTGCAACATACAGTGCAATGTATGTAGGACCAACTGCAGGGTGGGCTAATTTAACAGACGAGAACAAAACAAATTATGCAGCAGATGGCATATTACGTGACAAGTGCCGCTGACTCGCATAATTCCAGTGGTCCTGGTTACATATCTGCTCCCTAATCAACAGATTCGACCTCTCTTTCTCGCGTGCAATAACTGAAAGTCGGAGGTGCTACGAATGCAGTTGTAAAACAAGCTCCCTCTATAAATATCAGTTCCGGAAGTATTTTAAGATGTTTTCTAATGGCGTTGCTCCCTCATTTGCTAACTATAAATTCTATTTCAAGATTCTTTCCATGTGTGTTTCCCCCCTCCACAAAATAGAATAATATGTATCCCCTGGGACATAGACCTTCAGGGAGTACATTAAAGCAAGTTCCATGGAGCAAAATCCTACTAAGAGGCTTAGAACATTGTATTTTGTGTTCTTTCACTCGGGCATCGTCTGCTACATGCTGGCACAGAGTTATTACTGTCGAGATCAATCCCTAAAACAGTTATTCAAGAGACAAGCAGAAAATGTCCCTACAGTTCATTGAGAATTTGGGGAAGGGATTTATTGACATGGTAAAATATAATTTTACTGAAAACGCTGGTAGACATCTGCATATCTTAGTGAGCAAAATACACCAGATAGCATTTCACAATAGTTGTCTCCATAAACCATGTTCCTGGTTTCCACAAGTCACATTTAATGACTTTATGTTAAAATGAGGTCATTTTAGAAGTGGGACCAGCATGAATATACATATAGATGATATACCGCCTGAGACTAGAAAAGGGTTTTTATATAGTTTCATGAGTCTCCCTTTTAAGCAGTTCTGGTTTTTCAGGTTACAACGCCAAGCATCCTGAGACCCGTAGTTATTTTTTCTCCCTCTTGCAGAAAAAGGGTTATGGGAATAGCTCTAGCAAAATTTACAGAGTGAGCTGCTGGACTGGATTTGTCATTTTCGTGCTATAATTCATACATTTTTGAGCAAAACTAATTTGGAGTCGATTTTTTTTTTTTTGCGTGCAAATTTTTAGTGCACAATCCGATTCCTGTCTTTTTTTTTTTAAACAGAAAAAGTCCCATAGAGAGTGAGGCTACTGGTAATATAGGAACTTCCCTTTCGTGTCCTGGCGATTTCTCTCTGATGTTTGTCGACTCTCTGGCTATTTTGGGTTTGGATTCTGGTGAGAAAGCATCAGTCTTCCAGTATCATACACCCTTGTATGTTTTGGGAAAATAAAGTCAATTCATTTGAATTGTTTACAAAATCTTTCTTTTTGGTGTTCTGAGTGTGAGGGAGGGTACGCACCACCCATTTTTCCTCTTTTAGGATTCAATCAAGTTTGTTGTTTGGAGGGCCAGGAGTCTGGACTAGAGGATGCAAGGCAGGCTCACGTGGGGAATAAGTTACATGAGTGTAAGGGCAATGGGCAGTTTGGAATGGTGAAAGGCAGGGGATACATTTCCTCCTTTTCCTTGTTGTTGTGGGCACATAAATTGTTACTGTACTGTGGTGTTTTGCTATTTGTGTTTTGCTGTTTATGGCCTGGTGTGCTAGTCTGCCATTGACCATAAACATTTTCTCAATTACTTTTAATCAATTTTTTGCATTCTCGGTGCTGCTAGTGTGAATTAAATGGTTTAGGTGCCAGTAGATTTCCTTGGAAGCATGCCAAATTCGTTCCATTTTTGTCTGCCTAAGCTTTCTGATGTTTCAGCTATTTTTCTTTGGTCTCAGCTTTTTTCTCCCTTGCCAAGTGCTTGTCGAACATTTTGCTGAATGTGTGTGTGTGTGTGTGAGATGATGGACTAATGTGTATTTTCTGCAACTTTTAAAAGTCTTTGGCTACAGATATTGTGAGACCAACATGTGACATAGGCAGCCATTTTCTTTATGTTCTCTATGTCTCCTTCCTTGCCAAGTCAGGTGCATGTCCACCATTTTCTGAAACCAGTATGTGTCTTCTATTTGTTATCAATAGTTTCTTCTTCATTGCCAGGCCATGTCCTCATCCACCATTTGGTGAAACCTGTGTATGTTGGTGATGGTTGATTGTTAACCATTATTGCCACTTTAAGAGACTTCTGCTCAAAACAGTGTATGTTAGAGTTCCTTTGGAGCCCACAGATATTTCTAAGTTTCTGTTACTTGAGTGAAGTTTCTGTTATTGTGGTTGTGAGATGAATATAATCTGTTGTGCGTTTATTATTTTCGTAATGGAATCATTTTTTACACCCTCCACCAAGCTCCCATATGGCCCTCCTTGTCCCTAGATAGAAACCAAAAATGATTACTTATTTTACAGATTTGTATCCACATTTTCTGCATGGTGATTAGGCCTGGTGAGACATTGATATTATTTTCCAGTAAGTCAATCCTTTTTTGCCAGACTTCCCTATTGTCTCCTAGTGGTTCTATGGATCATAGAGGACACAAGATGTTAGTGTTCTTTTAGATAATAATTTTTTGCATATTCTGTCATGGTGATTTGACCTGATGGCTATGGTGTTTTTTTTTAACTTTTTATCAGAGGACTCTATGGATGTTGACGGAGTATGCCATCAGACTTATTGTGTCAACTATGAGTATCAGTATGAAGGCAGTTTTAGTACTGAAATTTTTTTTTATACATTTCCTAAATACCAGCCTTTCATGAATGATTTTTGTCGATTTAGGACTTAGGGGTCGATTTATGTATCAGCAGATGGCCTGTTGTTCTGCCAGGGGGATGGATCCCCTGGTAGAGGGACCACCTGCCGAATTTATAAATGACCGCCAAGCAAGTTCCTGTCAATGCATATTGCTGTTTGGTGCAGAGTTGGGGTCAGCATGACGCAACCTGCGCCAAACAGGTTTTTTTTTCTTTCAAAAAGAAAATCCCGGAACTGGATTTTCATTTTGAAAATAAAGAAAATAATGCTCCACTCGCCATGGCAGTGACCTCCTTTGCAGGGGGGTGGGGCTTACTCATATTTTTATTTTCCCTCACCACCAGGGTTTGCCTGGCAGAGACAGAAAGTAAAAAAATAGCTACATGTCCACCCAACTAAATTGGGTGGGTGGATATTGAGCCATTTCTCCAACAGCCCTTACCACATTGGGCCATTGAAGAGGTTTGCTGGCATCTAAATCAGGCGGGGGGACTTTCAAGTTGACGGAATGTATACTCTGTCATTGTTGTGACAAGATGCATACCACCAACATTTAAATCGGCCCCCAAGTCTACTAATTAGTTTACACATGGCATTTTTGTTCTGTGTTACATGTATTGCAATCACTAGAGCTGTCAAGTCTGATATTATTTCTTCTCCCAGTTTCAGCCACCTTCTACAGGTGGTTAAGACAGAGAGGTGGACAATTCTGTAAATTAGCTTCCACTGAATTCCAAAGAACTCTCTTCTAAGTGCTATCCAATGAAAAGTCAAGAAGGTGTCATCCTCAGTGTCAACTGCTTCTTGCCAGGTAAGTGATCAGTGAGGAGAAGACAGTTTCCACTGGAAATGGCACTCGTAGAAAGCCTTCTGCCTTTTTCTGCAAAAATACGCAACATGGTGAATCAGCTGCACCCTCTTCTGGGCAGGAAGATGTTGGGATCCATGTTACCACCACCAAAACTAAAGCTCGTCTCGCTCTGTGCTGCAGTGACTGCAGCCATGCTTAAAACCAATGAGTCAGAATAAAATTTGTCAGAGTAAACAGAATCTTCTCAGCAAACAGAACAGAACAAACATCCACTACACCTGATCCATCTGGGGTAGCAGCAAAACAGGAAGTTAGGCTTGCTGCAGAGGAGGATGGTGCATTTTCTGTAAGTTAAAATGTTGTGCTTGCTGCACAGCAGGGTATTGTGTCTGCTCTGTTGGTATAGGCATCATCATCACAAATTTCTCCTTCAACTAAAGGAAGGCCACATCCCCCATCTTCAACAAGACTTCTGCAGATGAAGGCAATTTGACTGGACCCAGCCTACCTCCACCACAAGTTGTGAGTTTGGATCTATAAAGAAGCTCTCCTTACTGGTTTTGGACTTCTGAACATGCAGCCAATGGAAGAATATTTTAAAGACTGCTCCATTTGCCAAAAACCAGTACGTCCTAAAAAGCAAGCAGACAACTTGGTACCTGAGGAGCCATTAGCCTGAGCGAAAAGTAAAAAACACATCCATATGGGAGCCGTGCTTACGAAAGATAGGTTCTGCAGAGACAGAACATCCTGAGGGGATAGAAGGAAATTATGCAGATAATGAAGAAAAAGAATATATTGCCAGAAATGCATCCCTGCCAGCACCAGCAGCAACATCTGCTTGGCACAAAGAAAAGAGGCACATATAGGTCATCACAAAGAACCCAATCAACCTACCTGCACTGTAGTGACTTGAGGTGGGACCGACAAAAAAAGCGAAACCACTATCAAGTCTTTGTTCAGCAATGATGCACTCAACCCATCATCATCAGGCTTATGTATACAATGGGAAACATATCACACTTTTGTAGCTTTAACTCCTTTCCTGTGCTTTTGTGGAAGAGTAGTTTCTGGAATATGTAGAGGTCCTTTGTCCAAAAAGGAAGGTTCCAAGGCAGACCTACACCTCAACTGTTGCTGGGCCATAGCTGCCCAGTCAATTGCAATGACCAGTTGCTCACACAGTGAAGGTGAGCGCTGTGAAGTCAATTCCATCTTGCTGAAAACATGTGGCCCAGTTTTCAATCTAAATAATATATACTCATAACTGCTCACTTGTTGTCCTCCAGGATAGTTGACAAGGCTATCACTTAGCACCACAGATATTTCTGCTTTTCTAGGTGTTCATCAACTGCTGTAATGATCTCCATGGAGAAAGCATATGTAGCAGCTACCGGCCTGGAATAATTCAGTACCAAAGTCTATGACTGGTGTGAACCCAGTGGGGGTCTCGGGATTGGATTTGTTACTACTGAAAATAGCAGTAACAATGTCAAAGCCGTGGCAAATGGAGGATAACTCCAAGTGTGTCAACCTGTTTATGTGGCATGTTCTCAAAATGGAAAATGTAGTCTACAACATAGTGGTCCCCTGTCACATGATTTGCACACAGAAGCCGTTTGTTTGAAACCCAAAAAAATGCTTTAGAGTAGGTCAGTAATTCACTGAGCTAATAAAATCCTCTGAACATTTGATGCTTTGGAACTTCACATACTGCAACACTTGTTTGAGAAGTAAACACTTAAAAATGATTATGGGCCTTATTTAGATCTCAGCGGATGGAATACTCAGTCACAAATGTGATGAATATCCTGTCCACCATGCTACAAACTCCATAGAATATAATGTGATCACAATACGGCAGACGGGATCTCCGTCACATTTGTGGTGGAGTATTCACCTCTGCCAAGATCTCAATAAGGTCCTATGCCTTACAAAGGAGAGGGTATGCAACTAACTGTCAAAGATGTCATTCAATGTTGACAAATGGGACAAATAGAGTATGTGATCAAAAAGCATGCACTATTGAAATTTGGATGCAGGAAGTCAGCACAGAAGTTGCGCCATCAGCCGTGCCATCCCTGTGCTTCACATACTGTGAATCCACTTGTGTTGGGTGGAATAAACAGTTAACAATGGTAATGATGAAGCTGATAGTTTGTCAACAGTTTAATTGTTCATCTGGAAGCCAATAAAAGGATGCAACAAGTGTAAATCTGTGCAGCTATACTGGATCAGTGATACAAACATGAGTTGTCTAATTTCATTGCTGGAAAAAAGCCCTGGATATCTTGGAGTTAGGGCATAAAAAAGTTGTTAGAACTTGAAGATGAAATACTGCCACTTTTAAGTAAAGAACATCTCAGGTGCTGTCTGAAACATATTCTATAGAACATGGTCATGTCTGGGACTGCATGTCCCATCTTCAACAACTTCTGTAGAGCATGGTGGGTTGTGCCATAATAAGCAATTCCCAACTGCAGCATCCCTTTTTAAAGTCACATCTTCATCTAAAAGATCAACACCAGCCACATCACTAGGAATACTAGTAAGTTCATCAAGTGCGCAGATGCAAGATATGCAGGAAGGCCAAATGTCAACTATGACAATAGATAAAATGGTAGAGGAAATCTTGGGTGATAAAAGAAGATTCCCAGTAGATCAAACACCATTGATCTATCGGGAATCGTAGGTCGGTGGTCAGAGCTTAGGAGGCCGACTGTAACATATCTATCATGTCCTGCAGCCAGTATTTCACCTGAGTGTGGTTTCAGTGCAGGTGGGGCAACTGTTCTGGTCAGAAGGATAAGCCTGCCTCCTCAAAATGGAGAGACCCACATTTTCAACATGAACAAGCATTTAATCCCAAGAAATTATGTAACTCCAGGAGACCCACATTGGATGACAGGAAGGAGAAGAATTCTCCTGGCATCAAGAGTGTGGCAATTGATCCTTCAGAGGATACTACTGAATATGAAGATGTAATGGACATAGTGGACTAAACACGTCTGCTGTAAAAAAACATGTTACTTCATCTGATTATAACTCGTTTCTATTGTTAGATGAATGAAGAGAAATTAATAAAATAAAATTAGTATACTTGGTATGCAAGGCATAGACATATAATCAAAGGCACAGTTATTTTTGTCTTGTGACAAGTGAAGACAGGTAATTCAAACACAGACTTTGGAATGACCAATTGCCTCTTCAAAGGGCACTACAATTTCCTGGGAAAACTAAGTGCCACCCATTATTAACCCTTATGTTTGACCTGTGAGCCTTTGGGTAGTCTTCCCCAAAACGTTTTTCCTACTCACCACAAAATATTGCTGGATATTTGCTTTTATTGGACTTAGGACTCTGTGCCCTTTACTACTGCTAACCAGTGCTAAAGTGCTTATACTTACTCCTCTAAACATGGTTTGATTAACAGATACCCAATGGGCATATTCAATTTACTCATAAGACCCTCGTAGAGTGGTATACCATATACCTGTGTCCTGTAAATGTAATTCTACCAGAGGACCTGCAACACTTATTGTGCCACCCACTTAAGTAGCCCTCCAAAACTTTTCCCAGGACTGCCATTGCAGCCTGAATGCAGTGCCCAAATGTCCATGTCGACTTAGTATTTGAACCCTCTTGCAAATCCTTAAACTCGCCCTTTTTTACATATGGGTCAACCATAGGGCAGTGTGCTGTTTAATTTAAAGCTTGGATATGTACTATTAGGTTTTATATGTCCTCGTAGTGAAAAACTCCCAAATCAATTTTTCACTACTGTGACGTCTACCCCTTCCATTGGATCACATTGGTGATTCTTTAATACATTTGATAAGGTGTGATTCCTAATTGAGAGGAGGTGGATATATCATGTTTGAAACCAATGAAAATGCAACAATAAAACCTCTTTAATGGTAAAATCAGATTTTTCATTACAATTTTGAAAATGCCACTTTTAGAAAATTGTAATAGCAACAAGGGGATTGGCCCTAGGGGGCTGGACGGGGCCGTAATTAACTAAGAGAAAAGGTGTCCAAGCAGTCACATTCAAATGCTGCTAATCCAATTTAACAGACTAAAGGCCATCCATTCAATTGATAAAGGCTTGAAGCATTAATTTGCTACTTCATTCTATGCACTTTGCTCCACATATAATCATAGGTCAGGTAAGTGCAGATATGTTTTTGTCAAGAACAAATTATACATATTAAGGCAACAAATAAAACAAAAACATACAGATTTTGTGATGAGGTAATGTGATGTAACAAACTATACACGAAGAGTGATACATAACAACAATTATCTAAACATGAGATCACCAGTCTTAGTTCACAAAAGGAGCAGCCTTTACCATCCACATTTGAAAAACCAATTTAAGAAGCTGCTACCCACGGGAAAAAGAAACATTAGACCCAGTAGTGAGAACATTCAATAAACATTTCTACTGGGGGGAAACTTAATTAAATGCGAAAGTCTCCGTGTTGTGTAATGCCGACCCGTTTCGATTCCCAAAGTGGTTTGAGGGATTCTCTTCAGGGCGTGGACTGGTTTATCTAAGGAACGAAGGGGGGCATGAATTATAGATGAGGAGAGACTCTAAACTTCCCAATTACTCAAAATACGGGTCATTTTGCTCACAAGTACCTGTTTGAATAGAGGAACAAATTTGCACGTTGCAGGTGAGAAGAGGCAAGTTAAAATGTGAATGGCACGATCTAGAATGAAAACGGATCCACCATCAGTCGTGTACATGGTTTGGTGAATGTTAATATTTTGTCACTGAAGGAACAAGAAAAGGCACTTACTTGCGTCTAATGGAGCCACAGGGACATAACAGGATCCCACCATCTTGAAACTGCACCTGGACGCAGCCTGAGTGCGTTCTGAGCCCCCAAGAGGTGTACCACCAGTCCTGGACCCTTGGTTGTGATGCTGAAGGTGCCAAGATGGCCATTTTCCAAAATTGAGGACTTAGGCAAAATTTTGCAAAAAGTGCTCTGAGAACCAGGAGGAGACCAAGACCGACCTGCTCACCTATCCGCCTGAGGTGCATTGCCAGTTGGCTTCTCCTGCTACGCTCTTCTCCATAGCGGCAAATCTGTTTCAGCGGTCTTTCGCCAAAGAGTTTATCCGATCTCATGGAATTTTCTTCGGCTAAGCCTTCTGCCTCGTCCCAATGGAGGTTTTTTATTTCTATTTTGGAAACTAAGTCCAGACGTAGCAATCTTTACCGCAGTTTCAGCCCAAGGCCATCCGATGAAGACGCTCCCTCATTGGACACCTCCTGCCACCTTGCTCCACTGAACTTTACTGTCTCAGACATTTTTCTGCAGAAATAATTCCAAGTCCGAAGGTAAGCAGTGACCGGGCCCAATCCACTTCTTGTATCCAAACCCCGCTCAATCGTGATCAGCCTTAACTTTCGACTTTGTCCTGGCCTCGAATTACTAGATGTTAACGGTGGGCGCTTTGATCTATTGGGCACTTGTCACGATGGCCGGGGAAATTCTCTCCTCAGGATGACGCTGAAGTTAATGGGGTCCACCTCCCATCCGTCCCCAGTCCGGAGAACGTGTAACACACACGGACTATGGAGACAGGTGGGCGAGGGAAGGAAGGGAAGGAGCAGCTGGGAGAGGGATCTGGAACGAAACAAGCACACCGTCAGACACCCGTCAGTAGTGACCCACTTGTTGCCTCCCCCCTCCCACTTTGCAGTGGTTTCTCACCTGTCACCTTCCAACCCGGGGTTTTGAGGGTTCTCTGGCCTGGCCTGCGTGACGCTCAGTTGAGGTTAGCACTGACGCATCACCGCAGAGCCCGGACGGACCCTTGGGATCGAACCGGAAGGGCAGAGGGACTCTGCCCACTGGGAGCAAAAGCCAGCACTTGAATGTCAGTGCTTGATGCCCCCCAGAGCGCGTCCTGGATCAGGGTCACTCCCAAAAGAACGAGGAAATCGCCTCCCTGAAGGCTAAAGGAAAGAACAGTACTCACAGTTGTGTAGTGCTGAAAAAAGGAACGGGCGCTGCAACTCTAAACCCGGAACTCCATGGGCTGAGGAGCGCCCCAGTTCGCGCTTCCACTCTGGACCCGGTTCTCCGTGGGCAGAGGAGCGCACCAGTTCGCGCTACTACTCTGTACCCGGAACTCCGTGGGCAGAGGAGCGCGTGGAATGGATGAGGGAAGAAAACAGGAATGAGGAAGGTGGTTCCGACGCGTACCAGTGTCGGGGCTCACCGGCGAGGTTTTCACCTTCGCGCTACCACTCTGGACCCGGTAATCCTTGGGCAGAGGAGCGCTGATGGAGTTTCCCTGGAGTCTGGATACAAGGACGAGGGTAAGGCCGAGGACGCAGGGCTGGAACGTTGTTTCCGAAACAAGAGTGCGAACAGGACTGGCTGGAATCATCGGCACCGCTTGGTGTTTGTTGGCGGTTTTAACCGCTGTCGCGCTCGGCGCCGAACACGTGGGGCGTGTTCTGCCGGGCGTCCTGGGAAACGTAGTTCCCCCACGTGGCGGGGATGCGAGCGGTGTACTACCGGTTCTCGCCACCTGACAGTACACCCCCCTCCCCACCGAGTCAAGCGCCGCGAGGAGCACCGGGCTTCCCGGGGCAGCGGCGGTGGAAGGCAGCCACCAGGCGGGGGGCGTGGATCGCCGACGCCGGCTCCCAGGAATGCTCCTCCGGCCCATACCCCTTCCACGCCAGGAGGTACCACACCCTGCCCCGCACCAGCTTGGAGTCCAGCACCTTCTCCACCATGTACTCCCGCTCATGCTGCACCCAAACCGGAGGAGGGACACGTTTCACAGGACAAAATGAGGGTTTGAGCAATGAGACGTGGAACACGGGGTGTATGTGCATGTGTGGTGGGAGACGGAGCTGTACGGCCACGGGGTTGACGTGGCGAACCACCGCATAGGGGCCTATAAACTTGGGATTGAACACACTGGGTTTCTTGAAGGAGATGTGTTTTGTGGACAACCATACTTTATCCCCCTTACGGTACACGGGATTGGGCCTATGGTGCTTGTCGGCCTGCGCCTTGTACCTGTCCTTTGCTATGCGGAGGTTTTCGCGGGCCGTTGTGAGGGTCGAGCGTACCTGCGCGAGTCGGTGTTGGAGATCGGGCAGAGTGACGCCCGAGCGTGGGAGCAAAAAAGGGGTGAAACGAGGGTGAAACCCAGAGGAGAGGTAGAAGGGAGTGTGTTTTGTGGATGCATGAACGGTGCTGTTATAAGCTATCTCAGCCACCCATAACCACTCCACCCAGGCTTCCGAGGCTTTGTTCACATAGCAACGGAGGTACTGCTTCAGGGTTTGGTTGAGGCGCTCGGTTTGACCATCGGATTGGGGATGGAAGCTGGTGGACAGGGACGATTGAATCCCCAGCTCGGTGCACCAGACCTTCCAAAAGCGGGCTGTGAATTGGGACCCCCTGTCCGACACGATCTCCAATGGAAGGCCGTGGAGCCGCACGATGTCCTTCAACATGAGTTTCGCCAAGGCCCCCGCTGTGGGTATCTGCCTGCACGGGATGAAATGCCCCATTTTGGTGAGGTAATCGATGACGACCACAATAGCCGTGCAGTTCTGATCTTTCGGCAGTCCCACTATGAAATCGACGGAGATCTTTTCCCACGGAGTCATAGGGGTCGGTAGTGGATGTAGGAGGCCTTGTTGCTTGCAGTGGTCGGTTTTCATCTGAGCGCAGACGGTGCAGTGTTTGACCCATCGTAGGACGTCCGGTCGAACCGACGGCCACCAGAACTGTCGCAGTACTTTTTCCAGGGTCTTGGAGCCACCCATGTGACCGGCGCTGGGGGCGTCGTGGCACCAGCTGAACACGAGCTTTCGGAGGCGGAGTGTAGGGACCAGAACTCGGGAGCCACACAAGGGGATGCCTTGCACCAAACGCCACTCCTTGTGGCTGCGCAACCAGGACGACCAGGCGAACGATTTGATACCCCGTTTCACTCCGTCGAGGAACGATCCGGTTTCCACTCTCCCCACCACGTTGTCGGGGGTAATGATGGCTCGTTCGGCGTCTGCCAAGGGGAGACCGGTCATACCCTGGCGGGATAGGGTATCCGCCTTTTGGTTCTGGGTTCCTGGTCGGAACGTGACGAGGAAGTGGTACTCCGCGAAGAAGAGCATCCACCGTTGTTGTCGGGGGGTGAGATGCCTAGCAGACCGCAAAAACTGGAGGTTGCGATGGTCGGTATAGACCGTGACCTGGTGTTGTGCCCCCTTCAGCCAGTGTCTCCATTCCAGGAAGGCTTCCCGAATCGCTAGCAGTTCCTTTTCGGCGATCGTGTAGTTCTTTTCGGCGGGGTTGAGTTTCCTGGACAAGTAGGCCACTGGATGGAGGTGGCCGGTGTCTGGATGCCGCTGTGACAGAACCGCCCCGACTACGATGTCAGAAGCGTCCGCCTCCACTATGAACGGGAGTTCAGGTTTGGCATGGCGTAGGACCGGAGCGGTGGTGAATGCGGTCTTGAGCTGCTCGAACGCTCTCTGTGTCTCGGGTTGCCAGGAAAACGGAACGCCTTTGCGAGTCAGTTTCGTAAGAGGTGCCACCAGTTGGGAGAAATGGTGGATGAAGCGCCGGTAGAAGTTGGAGAAGCCGAGGAAGCTTTGCACTTCCCTGACAGTTGTAGGTGGCGGCCACTTCACCACTGCTTGCACCTTCCGATCCGACATGACTTGTCCGGCGGGAGTCAGGAGAACACCCAGGAATTCCACTGTCGTCACGTGGAATTCACACTTCGTGAGCTTGCAGTATAAACGGTGCGCGCGGAGGGCTTGCAAGACCTGTCTCACGTGGACGACGTGTTCCTTCGCGTTGGCCGAATAGATAAGGATGTCGTCGATGTAGACTATGACGGACTTATCCAGGTAGTCTCTTAAGGCCTCGTTGAGGAAGAACTGGAAGGCGGCAGGGGCGTTGCAGAGCCCAAAGGGCATCACGAGGTACTCGAATAACCCATACCGCGTCTTGAATGCCGTCTTCCATTCGTCCCCTTCTCTCATTCGAACCAGGTGGTATGCCCCACGGAGGTCCAGCTTGGTTTACAGGGCTGCCTCCCTGACCTGCTCGAGCAGCACCGGGATCAACGGCAAGGGGTATTGGTTCTTTATTGTCACTGCATTGAGCGCGCGATAGTCAATGCAGCAACGCAACTCACCGTTGGCCTTTGGGATGAAGAAGAGCGGAGAGGCTGCGGGCGATCGAGAGGGGCGAATGAAACCCAACGCGAGGTATGTGTCCAGATACTCTCGGAGGTGGCTCGTTTCGGGTCCTGTGAGAGCATAGACACGGCAACAGGGGATGACAGCTCCAGATTCCAGGTCGATGCGGCAGTCATATGCCCGATGGGGTGGCAGCTCTTCGGCCTTCTGTTTGTCGAAGACGTCCGCATAGGCGCTATACCAAGCCGGGAGCACTACGTCTTTCTCCGCCGCCGTGGCGATATGTTGCTGAGAGACCAACGGAGGGGGTGGAGGCGAGTCAGGCACCGTACAGTGTTGACGGCAAAAGGTGGAGCAAAAGGAAATGGTGTTCGCGGACCACTCTATGGTAGGTTCGTGTTTTCTTAACCAGGGTAGCCCCAGAATGAGTTTGCACCGGGGAGCTTTGATGATGTTTAAGGCCAACCATTCGCCGTGGGTCTTCCCGATGGTCATCCAGAGGGCTGGGGTGACATAACGGATGGGCCCCGAGTCCAACTCTTTCCCATCTACAGCATAGACGAGTTCAGGCGTGTGTTTGGGGAGAAGAGTGACCCCCAGCTTCTGGGCTTCGGTCTCGTCCAAAAAGCATCCTGTGGCCCCAGAATCAATCATGGCCCGAATGGTCCGAGTGGTATGGTCTATCACGACTTGAAGCGTGAGGAAGAAGTGGTCCGGCTCTGCCTCAGCATCGGCTTCCACCGGAGGGATGGAGTGGTAGCTTGAAGGCTTCCCTTCGAGGTCCTTCAAGCCTGGGCGTTTCCCGCCTCCCCTTCTCCTGTCACTGCCGCGGCTTGGCCTGCGCGAGGCCTCCTGACCTTAGGACAAACGGGACATTCTCTGAGGTAATGGCCTTTCTTGCCGCAGTACAGACAGAGGCCCTGCTTCCGGCGGTAATCCTTCTCACTCGAGGTTAGGGACGCTCTCACTGCCCCTATCTCCATGGGTTCGGGCCGGGCCGGCCCGTGATCAGGTGCTCGTGCCAGATCCGAGGACGGAGGGGGCCTTTCCTTTCTCCTATGGTCTCCTTTCCTTTCTCGGAGGCGGTATTCCAACCGCGAGGCAAGTTCCATCATCGCGGCACAGGAGCGGGGTTGGGGATCTATTTGTGCAATGACGTCCTTCAATTCTTCCGTCAACCCCCGGTAAAAGATGGCTGACTGTTTTGCTTCAGGCCAGTCAGTTTCCGCTACCAGCCTCCTGAAACTGTTGAGGTATCCGAGAAAATTGGAACTGCTCTGTTTGAGGTCGAGAAGATCGCGATCCGCGGAGAAGGTATCGGCTCTTCGGTCGAAGGTTTTCTCGAACTCTTCGCGGAACGTATCCCAATCATAGAGCAGGGCGTCGTCCCTCCTGACGATAGGCACCGCCCATTGGGCCGCTTCTCCTGACAGGTACGAGATGAGGAACGCTACCCTAGCCTGGTTAGTAGCGAACAGCTTGGGTTTACAATGGAAGTTGAGGAGGACCTGAGTCATGAAGATCTGTACTTTCTGCATATCCCCATGGAACCGTTCAGGAGGGGCCAGGGGAACATGCGCGGGCATCTCTACCACTACCTGGGGTGTGGAGGCTGGGCCAATACTCCCGGCATCAAAGGGATTCCGTTGGATACGGTCCATCCGGGAGTGTAGGGCAGCGGTTTCTTGACGTGAGGCGGCTAGTTCCCCCTGGACAAGAGCCAGGGCTGCCACCACGTCCTCTAAGGTGGTCATCCCCTATGACAGCGTGATCGGGAGGAGCGATAATTCGTGGGCCGATGATTCTGTCACGATGGCCGGGGAAATTCTCTCCTCAGGATGACGCTGAAGTTAATGGGGTCCACCTCCCATCCGTCCCCAGTCCGGAGAACGTGTAACACACATGGACTATGGAGACAGGTGGGCGAGGGAAGGAAGGGAAGGAGCAGCTGGGAGAGGGATCTGGAACGAAACAAGCACACCGTCAGACACCCGTCAGTAGTGACCCACTTGTTGCCTCCCCCCTCCCACTTTGCAGTGGTTTCTCACCTGTCACCTTCCAACCCGGGGTTTTGAGGGTTCTCTGGCCTGGCCTGCGTGACGCTCAGTTGAGGTTAGCACTGACGTATCACCGCAGAGCCCGGGCGGACCCTTGGGATCGAACCGGAAGGGCAGAGGGACTCTGCCCACTGGGAGCAAAAGCCAGCACTTGAATGTCAGTGCTTGATGCCCCCCAGAGCGCGTCCTGGATCAGGGTCACTCCCAAAAGAACGAGGAAATCGCCTCCCTGAAGGCTAAAGGAAAGAACAGTACTCACAGTTGTTTAGTGCTGAAAAAAGGAACGGGCGCTGCCACTCTAAACCCGGAACTCCATGGGCTGAGGAGCGCCCCAGTTCGCGCTTCCACTCTGGACCCGGTTCTCCGTGGGCAGAGGAGCGCACCAGTTCGCGCTACTACTCTGTACCCGGAACTCCGTGGGCAGAGGAGCGCGTGGAATGGATGAGGGAAGAAAACAGGAACGAGGAAGGTGGTTCCGACGCGTACCAGCGTCGGGGCTCACCGGCGAGGTTTTCACCTTCGCGCTACCACTCTGGACCCGGTAATCCTTGGGCAGAGGAGCGCTGATGGAGTTTCCCTGGAGTCTGGATACAAGGACGAGGGTAAGGCCGAGGACGCAGGGCTGGAACGTTGTTTCCGAAACAAGAGTGCAAACAGGACTGGCTGGAATCATCGGCACCGCTTGGTGTTTGTTGGCGGTTTTAACCGCTGTCGCGCTCGGCGCCGAACACGTGGGGCGTGTTCTGCCGGGCGTCCTGGGAAACGTAGTTCCCCCACGTGGCGGGGATGCGAGCGGTGTACTACCGGTTCTCGCCACCTGACAGCACTATTTTCAAATATAAACTTTAACAATTCATAATTCTGGTTCTACTGATTGGATTTGTATAATTTTTGTGTCATACAATTAATTTGACTTTATTTTTCTAAATTGTTTTGGGATTTATCTTATTTTGTCTTTTCAATTAATTACTTTTTGCATGCTGCATAAATACACATAACCTCTCAGTTAAGCCTGACTGCTTTTGGACAAAACTACCCAGGTTTAAGCACCGGTTAATTTAGTGACTCTTTGTGGGTCACCCTGCAAGAGATTGGGGCTGTTTTATGACCAGGGCTCACACCACAGTTAGCTAACAACCCAACTTCTCACACCTCAGTTACCATTCTGGAAGATTGACAGACCTGAACTGGTTGTGTGTGTGGCTTCCCTCAAAACAGGGTCGGACTGGCCGTAGCAGGCACCAGGCATTTCCCTGGTGGGGCCCTAGGGTGGTGCCGTTTTTAGGCCCCTGGGGGCCATTTTTATTACCGGGGTCGGCATTATCGGCCCCCTGTAACAAAATCTGCTGAAACCGGCCCTTGCAAACTGCTCAGCTGCATCCCCCCTCACCCCAGGGGGGCCAGTTGAGCAGTTTGCCAGGGTCGGTTTCAGTTCCCAGTCCGCCCCTGCCTCAAAATAAGAAAAGTATAGATATCCCTCTGTACTAGAAAAAAGAACTGGAGTTTTTACAAGGGAAGGGCCATAGAGGAATAGGTTACTGCACACTTCGTATTTTTGTCCTGAAGATTTCTTGCTGGGTTTGGATTCTGAATGAAAAGCATCATTCAACCTTTGTCTCAAATCACTTCTGCATCATTCACCCACATAATGTTTGCATTTTAGGGGGGGCAAATCAAGTAAGTCCAATTTAGTAATTTGACAAATATATGATGTTTGAGCAAATGCAGGCACTAATATTTGTTGAACTTTTTGGATTTCTTTCTTTTTGATTGTTAGATGACCAGGATTGTGGTGTAGTGAAAGCATTAAAATATATCTCACACTTGTCAATGTTTGTTTTTGGACAGATTTGTGCTCACACTGTGGTGTTTTACTGCTTGGGATCTAGACTGCTAATGGTCAATGTTTTTCTCAGTTATTTTAATGAATCTTTCACATTTTCACTTCTGCTGTGCTGGAAATATTTTAGTGCCTCTTATATGGCCTTGAATTCATGCACAAATTAGGTTATTTTGTCTGCATGTGTCTATTGTTGACTGGAGTGGATGTGGCTCTAGGAGTCCAGGTCCATGTAGCCAGAAATGTTCCTTTGTTCTCAGACAATTTCTTCCCCATTTGCTTGTCTAATGTTGTGTGCGTATGAGAGGGAGAAAGTGTATGTGTATAAAATTGGTTGATTATTATGCAACTTCTAAAAGTCTTTGGCCGGGAAAATTTCATGCCCAGGGCTTTAGGACATTTTTTATGTTTATTTTAATCTTTGTGTCCGTTTTCATGTGGCTGTTATTATTTTTGTATCTAATGTTTTTCCTTAATTTATTTTTTGCATTCTCATTGCTGCTCTTTGATGTGGGGTAGGACAGTATATCAGCTCAGATACAGTTTGGCTACATATTTAAGCAGTCCTTTGCTGGCATGCTGCAAGTGTTTGTTGGTGGATGAGGATAAGGGGATTCCAGAGGAGGCAGCCATGATCTATTTGTTATCCATATCTCCTCATACTGTTCCATGTGTGCAGGGGTACAATTAACATTACACCAGTGTCATTCATGTCCTTTTGGGAAAATGTATGTTACATTTGTTATGCAAAATTCCCCAAAATATGCCATTTTGACACTTCATGTAATTACGCGCCATTCGCAATAAGAGTTTAGAGCAAATGGACCATTCATTGTAAAATATTACAGCACAGGAACAATAGAATATAATTGGCTTTTGTTTAAAGTGCTTTTGCTTTGTCCACTATTCTGTGCAAAATGTGTTCTTATGTCAATTGAGTCAAGGATACATTTAGGGATAAAATATAGTACTAAAAGACAGATTTGCATTTTGCATAATTGTGCATAATTTCACATAATTTTCCTGTAAGTGTGCAAAATGTATACCATCCCCTACAAAGCAAAATGGAGCAAATAGGGCAAGGAAAAATAAGTGACTGTAAAGGGATACACAAAGAACTGTCAGAGCTTAACCCCTTCAGCGCGGCGCGGATTACAGCGCCGTGCTGAAGGTTCCGTGCGCGGGCGGGTCCATGACATAGCGGTTCCGTCATGCGCACAGCGCAACTGACGCGCATGACGGAACCGCTCTGTCACTCGCATCGAAGGGGTTAACAGTTACTAAAATAGATAAAAGTGATAGTTAAGAAAAATACAAAAAGAAAATTTAGAAGGTACTGCTTTATAAGAAAGAGGGAAGATTAATTATTGCTAAATCAATGACAAAATAAACATGACTTACCAGCAGTGGGCATGCCTTGTTTGGACATGATGGAGGTAGCAAATGTGGTGTTGCTGTGTTTGCCCTTCCCCCGGTCTTATTATGTTGCCTTGAGACACTGATGTAGAAACTAAAAAGCAATCTCCTGCTTCAGTGACCAGTTCTCTCCCCCTTTTATCCTTATCAGAATTCCCTGTCCTACAAAGAACGAGGCTTGAGTTCAGGCATAAGATTAACATCTTGTGATTTCGGGCAAATCGCTTTATCTCCTCATGCCTAAAAGATTGATTCTAATGTTGTGTAGTATAATGGGTGCTCATGTAAAGTGCTGCAATGCCCTTGGGCTGAGTTTGTCTCCTCCTTATCTTCATACAGCTTCTCTATCATCACACTAAAGCTATCCCAAAGTCACAAAACTTACACTTCACAGAGATGGAGACTGTGTTGCAACACAGGAGTCATTGAGGAGCTCCGTTAAACTTGGGATTTCCCCCCTTACTTTTCAATGAATCTTTTTTCTGAGTACTACCATGTCATTATTTAAGACTTTGTAATTATTGCTTACAAAAATAGTTCTATCTTTTTGGCTGAATGTTTCCACAGCCTGGCTGGGGGTCTCTAGTTGGCAGCGGTAGGTACCTCAGACCAAATAGGGACCCTTGCTTCTAGTCAGTGTAAGAAAGATACACGCTTGTCGATAACCTCTGCTCACTCCCTGGTAACTTAGCTCGAGCAGACAGGCTTATCTTCAAAGGCAATGCGTAAAGTATTTGTACCAGCACTCACAGTGATATTGCGATAGCACCAAAAACGGACTCCACACCGGTTTAGAAAAATAAAATCTTTACTAAACGTTTAACAAGACCAACACGGCAAAAAGAGTTCACATAAATAAGGTTACTTTGTTGAAAGGTTTTTCTTGGAAATCTCGTTGCGAATCAAGATTATGTAGTAGAAACAGGTAGCTCCCCCGGGGCTACCTTTGCGTCAACAACACCCACAAAGTCCAAAGTTCAACACTGCCTGCGATACTCGCAGCAGCAGGTGCAGAGTCACACGGACCCATGGCAAAAGTACCTCAGACAGAGATGGTGATGACGAAGCACGGCGTCAGGGGAGAGCGATGTGGTCTCCAGCAGGTTGCGACGTCGGCAATTCCTGTGTGAACGAAAAGCAGATTCCGCTCCTCTCATGCTTACACAGCTCCTCGGTGACAGAAAGGCTGTACTCTCAGCTTCAGGCCCTCCTCACGACTGGAACGCCCAGCAAGAAAGTTCAGGGGTGCTGGCGGTGAAGTCCTTTTGGGCCTGGGACTTCGTAACAGGAGACCAGCTCTACTCTGGTCCTTGGAGACGCTTCTGCTTCAGCTGGACACTGCACTTCAGCAAAAGTCTGTCTTCAAGTAGGGGGACAAAACTCACAGCTGAGTCCCTTCGTTTGCTCTTCAGTGGCAACAACAAACTGCAGGCCGACCCCAGACACACAGCAAGGGCAGTCTTCTCCTGAGTCTCTTCAGCTGTTCCTCTTCGGCAGGGATTCCTCTTGATCACGAAGGTAGTCAATTCAGACTAGTCTAATTCTCTGGGGTTTCGGTTGGTGTACTTATACCCCATAAAGGCTTTGATCTCTTTGTGTGAGGGGTCCAGGACCCAGCTCGAACCAGTTCGGGGTACCCTCAGCCAGGACACGTCTTTGTCTCTTTGTGCAGGTGGGCCAGGGTCCTCAGACGCACCACAGGACATGGAGCCAGCTCTGTGGAAGGCAGGCACAGCCCTATTCAGGCCCAGGCGCTAGTCCTCCCACCACTATAGATTTCGGTCGGCCTATTCAGCCCACTATCAGCTCATCCGGCCCTCCCAGGGATCATGCACATCACACCAGACCCTGTCACTCACAAACCCAGACGGTCAATACACACCACAGGCCGAGGCACATGGAACGGTCGAAGACGAGAACAGCCACTTTCTAAAAATGCTATCCTCAAACACAGAATTCAAAAACCATCCAGCCTAAAAGATGCGTTATCGAATCCTGCGTTCAGGGGTACCAGACTCCGACTCCGTATCTCGCTCCTATGGGAAGATAGACGGGTAACCATGATACACAGCCTTCCCCATTCTATCCCATCAAGCAAGATAGCCCCTCAATAGTGAATGATCATTTGGCGGTCTTTCACTAACAGGACATGTCACCCACACTAGGACATGTCCTGCCTTCCTCAGGCACTGCACCCTGCCCAGGGGGTACCTAAGGCCTACCATAGGGGCGACTAACGTGCACGAGAAGGGAAGGTCAGGCCTGGCAGGTGTGGACACCAGCAAGATTGTCGGTACAGTCGACAGACTGCACGGGCACGGAGGTGGCCGGCCCGAGACATCATTTCTGCGCTACTCGTGTGGGGGTCACAACCAGTGCTGCAAGCCCTTTAGTAGCATTTGACTTATCAGCCCTGGCACCTGTAGTGCACTCTACTAGGGGCCTACGGATAACACAAATCTGCCAGTCGTTGATAATCTATCACATACAAGGAAGCACTCGCACTTTGGCACTGATCAGCAGAGGCAAAGTGCCCGAAGCATTTAAACCAGCAAAACCGTAATCCGACACAGTGTCAAAAAATACAGGAGGTAGGGGCAAAAAGTGAGGGGTGAGGGGAAACCACGCCAAAAGATGCCAAGTCTAACACTGGCTCTGTAGTGGCTCCGCGTTTTGGCACTGAAAGTACTGACAGAAGAAACTGATGTCAGCGCATCAGAGGGCATCTTAAATGGACTCTGGTGACATTTAATGCATGGACAACATCGCTACAGAGTCACACAGTGCCCACTGCAAAGGCGCAGAGGCACTGCTGCTTGAAATTTTCTTGATCCAGTCTGGCGCCTGACGAGAATTCAAAGTTTAAGAATCTGCTGCTAGATCATATCTCTACTAGATAAGGCCTTACCAAAGGTAAGTAACTTCTCAGCTAGGTAATTTTTAATATCTTTATTTTGTGTATTAAATCTCCTTTTTATTTTTGAAATATATTATATATATATATATATATATATATATATATATATATATATATATATATATATATAAAACATCACACTATAGTACCCAGTGGCGGTCACCACTGGGTAGTTATAGTTAGGAAACATTTTTTGGGGTTTGCTTATAAATTTGGCACCATTTGACGAATGTTCGCAAACCTTACCAATAAAAGTATCAACCACCTCAGCTTCTTTCTGGAAAGTTTCAGGGTGATCCGTCAAGTGAGGCCAAGAAAAAGAGGGCGTTCCAAAACATTTTTTCCTCATTCTTTTTTCCATAGGAAATTTAGACACAGCTATAGCCCAAACTGCTGAACGGATTTACACAAAATTTGGCAGAAAGTTAAATCTTGGTCCAAAAAGCGTGATTTTGAGTAAATTGATACAGTAGTTTTCATGAAATTAAGGCTGAAATACTTTGTTTTTTATTTCACAGTTAGGAGGATCCATGGAACCGTCATGATTTCAAGACGAGATCTGATTGGCCGATGTTACACCAACCACGATGTGGTGGCAGCCAACTTAGCACTCAGTCCCTTGTCCTGAAACAAAGCAAAACTAAAAATATAAGGGGCCAAAAATGTTTTTTTTTAATTACTGCAAATTCACTATGGATCTGCGAATCTGGTAGAAAATGAATTTAAAATCGTGGGCACCTGCGCTATACAAAAAACAGCCCTAGGGCAATGGCTGGGTGGCATCACATATTGATTGTTAAGGGGCAGCCCCCAGGGATCCCAATCCCCAGGGTTGCATTGAATTTTAAGAGTATGGGGCATGCGACCACCTCCATGAACTGTGAAAAGGCTCCAGGGAACACATCCCCCAGTAAGTTACAAAAGGAGAAGGGTGAGCATGGGGTCCCCTTCCCAACCGATGATCGAATCAACTCCATCCCTTGGGACACTGCTGTTCTATGCTCTGCAGAGTAGGGGCATACCCTTTCCGCAATCTCTCAGGTAGAAAGTTGAACTTTGCTCCCTGCTGGCCAGATGTAAGCAAAGGAATGGTGCTGGCTCCCGCCAGCGCCCAGTATGGTGCTGGCTGGGGAGCCGACTAGGGCTGTGGGGGCCTTTGTTTGCTCCTGTAGCCCCAGAAGGCCTGGATGTGGGTGCCCTGATTGGGCACCAAGTCACCCACCAAAAAAGGAACTGATTGCTGTCAGGGGTCACGGGGGCCCTCGGACCCCCCCCCCCAACTTAAAAAATGCTCTGGGGAACCCTTGGTGGGCACAGGAGTACCCCAGATTCATATTTAAACAAAACATTTAATAAAAAATAACATGTTTCCAGCACCTGTGCAGCACATGGGGCTGCTTGCAATAAGCCAGCTGAGCCACGGGGGCTATGGGGCTCCCCCTGTGGCTCCAAACACAAATGAAAGATGTGGGTGATGTGGGTGTGCACCAGAGCACCCTAAAAAATATTTATAAAAAGATAAAATGAATACTAAAAGAGCAGCAGGAGCAGCTCATTTATTATTCAATGCTCCTTGCAAGGAGTGCTCCATAATGTCCCATGTGTTCTTTTTAAATATTTTTTGGAGCTTTGTTGTATCCCTAGAAGGGTTCAGGCACCATGAAGCCTTTTTTGTAATGTTGTGGGGCGGCTGCAGGGAGTGCAGCATCACCCCCAACAACCATAAAAAAAACAGTAAGTCTGCTGGGTCATAAAATCCATTATACCAGGAGAGCCTACTATATTTTTTAAAGCCCTCCTAGCTGGAGTTCTTAATTCTTCAACAGGACAGCAGAGCCCCCTTGTGGTTGGTTCCATAGCTGCACTTTTCAACTTGAAAACTTTTTAAAAAAACTCTAAGATGTTGACTTTTTTAAAATGAAGCTTTATTAAAATGTTTTTATGACAATCACTTTTATTAAGCATTGCACAGTGTGAATAATTGAAACATACATTTGATTATAACTATTGATGATTTGCTTTCTTGACAAAGACAATCGGTGTGCTTTAAATATGTTGATATTTTGACCCCTTCAAAAAGTCAGTAGACCCGCTTTTTATATTTTGGTGTTCTTACACGTTGACAAAGTCAGTGGGTCTTACTAAAAATTACTCCTTTTATATTGTAACATCACATAGTCAGCTGTGCACACCCATGGGAGTTTGGGTGGGTTGGGGTGCCAGGCACTAAACCCAATCCCCAACTCCCTATTGGAGGCCAGGCGCTGCAGCCAGCACCACTCCGCATAGAGCGTGGGGTTGGCTGCCCACATGTGTTGCACACTGGGGCTAGCCATGCACTGTGTAGGGTTGGCGTTATGTAAGGTAATAAAATATTACTTTATGTTAAAAAAACTGTATGTTTTAACGGACATGTTAACCTAGCTATAATGTTCCTTTAACTTGGTTTTTTTGTGAATGTTTATTTTTTTCAATGCAAAGTAAGATAATATTGCCATACCTAACTATAATGTCACTTTAACCTTTTGTTTTTTTAAGTGATTTTGTTTAAGGGTGATCCTGCAATTGCCTGAAAAATTTCCAGGACCCCCAGTATCACTTTCAAGAGCATGATAGTTTCAAAAGAAGTAGTACCAAAACAACCATACAAAAACTTGGCTCCACCAAACCAGAGGTTTCTGAAAATGGAGCAAACGCTAGGCATGCCAATTTGGTGTAAATACCACTGAGTATACAACTCTATTCCATGAACAAACGACAAAAAATTTGGGTGCTATTCACGGCAAAAGTGAATTTTCAATTTACGTGCTATCCTGTTCATGTAATTTTAGATATGTGGGGCGCACGGTATGTTAGACATGGCATCTTTTGGCGTGTTTCCCCTGAGTTTTTTTGCTTCCTGACCTCCTGGTTCTGACTCTGTTTGTGCTGGCTTAGTGTTTCTGTGCACTTTTCTCACTGCTAATCAGTGGTAAAGTGCAAGTGCTCTTGAGACAAAATGTGTTATGGATTGGTGTTTCCATGATTGGCCTGTTTGATTTATGTGTCAGTCCCTAGTAAAGTGCACTGCGTGTGCCAGGGCCTGTGAATCAAATGCTGTTGGTGGGCTGCAGCACGGGGTTGTGCCACCAATAGGAATGGCCCGTAAAAGGTACCTTAGACCCGCCATTTAGGAGTCTGCGTGCAGTTTGTAACTGCCATTTCGATTTGGCCAGTGCAGTGTATGTGAAAGGTAGGACATACCCTGGTGTGTGTGGGATGTCCTGATAGTGAACTACGGCCAATTTCTTTTTTCGCTATTGCAAGGCTACCTGTTCCCCATTGGACAGAATGGGGAGTTTGTTTATAACATCTTATAAACATAACTGGCCCAGGGAATTAGGTAGCAAAATAATGTTTAGTATGCCTGAACTAAGAATCTAAAGATGCATCTTTTAGTGAAGGTGATTATTACATTCTGTGTTTGAAAATACCACTTTTAGAAAGAAGGTATTTTCTTTCTCAGTGATCCCCTGTGCCTCTGCTGGAATGTGGATCGCCTGTCTGGCTTTTGGATGACAGAAGGCTGGGGAGCAGGATTGGCTCCAGATAGTCTAGGTGGGTCAGGAAAGGGCTGAATAGATCTGGCGTGCAATTGGGGAAGGGGGAGGAGATTTCCTTGCACCTCAAAGGGCCTGGTCTGCATCTGCCCATGCAGTCTCCACCTCCTGCCAGGAAGTCACACCAGAGAAGGCAGAACTGGTTCTGGCTGGGCACAGACACTCTCTGCCTAAGAGATCAAAGGATTTTGGGATCTAAATATTGGGTCCCAGACCCTTAACTTTTAGAACTCTTTTGGACCAAGAAGACTGCCAAGAAGAAGAGCTGGAGAAGCTGTGAGGAGGAATTGCCACATTACTGTGTGCTTTGCTGTGTTGACCTGCAGTGGCTGCTTCTGTCTTGTGCAGTGAATGGACTGGACTGAACTTTCTGCAATCTACGTTTGTGAGTTTCTCCAAGGGCTTGAGGTAGAGCTTGCCCACTGTTCAAGAAGTCTCAGGAACAGCAAAGACTTCAAGCTCTTCTGCCCTCAGCACTGGGGACTATGTGTTTTGTGCTGCAACAGGAGAAAAAGGATCCAACGCCGTCTACGACACTGCTGCCAACACTGTGTCCTGAAGGAACCGCAGAGGGCACCGCCACAACGCCACACCGTGACCCTGGTCTCACCGACGACAACTGCTGACACCGCCATCGATCGCTGCTCGCACTGCGACCTGTGGGCACTGCACTCTGCACTGCCTCGCTTCACAACGATGCCTTGGTATTCCTGGCTACGCCACTCAACACAGAAATCTACGCCACTGCTTCCACCGTGGTTCGAGGGCACCGCTCGTAAAGATACACGATGTACCGCTCTCATCCCGCACCGCAGCCTTGGTCTACCGGCGCAATCGACTCCAGTTCGTCAGCCGACGACAGCGCTTCGGCAACGACGATGCCGCTGCGTGCACCGTGACCTGCCAGCACCATGACGAGCACCACATTCACCTTGCACCACGACCCTGGTCTCACCGATGCCGCCATCTGAAGCCGCTACCAAGCCGCTGCTCGCACCGTGATTTGAGGGCACCGCACACCACACCGCTGCACTTCGCACCGCAGCACCTGACTCCAACAGGGAGGAGATCGATCTGCAACGCGTGTGACTACGAGGGCCCCGATGACTCCTGCGCCGACCTCCAGAACCAACGCCTGCAGACGCCATGCTTTTGGAAGCACAACGAGAGGTCGCCGATGCCCTGCATTTCTAAAATGTACTGTTTGTGGATCTTCCCGACACCGTAGCTGGCCCGCGACGCCGCGGTCAGCCAGAACTGTTTGGATTTGTTTGTTCACGACGCCATGATAGCCTCGGACGGAGCTATCAACATCAAGGAACTGTTTTTCAAGCATATTTTGATAACTGAAGATTTTTAAGTACTGTATTGTGGATTTTTATAGTTTTTGGTCTTGTCTTAAGTGTATAAAAATATTGGCTATTTTTCTAAACTGGTGTGGTGTCCTTTTGTAGTGCTTACACTGTATTACTGTTGGTTATGTGCAAATGCTTTACACTTTACACCTCTAAGATAAGCCTGACTGCTTGTGCCAAGCTATCAAGGGGGTGAGCAGGGGTTATTTTAGCAGTGTAACTCCCTTATCCTAACTAGAGTGGTGGTTTCTGCCTGGCTTTGGCACATGCCCTAGCCTACCAAAAATCCAATTTCTAACATGGTATTACAGGTACAGAGGAGAATCCTGCAGCATTTCAGGGCCATAAAAAACAAGGACTAGTCTTACCCAGTAGCAAGGCATTTTGATGATCAACACAACAATAAAATAAAACAGTTACAATATTTTGTGGTTGATGCAGCTCAACAGAACTATAGGTAATCGTGAAGGAGCGTTAAGGCAATTAGAGTCAAAACATATACTTGGGTTCGATAGCAAGATACCAAATTGCCTAAATAATGTAGATGATCTGCATACATTTTTATAATTTCTGGTAAATCACTTTCCTCCCTTAAGCCAATAGTGTTTTATGAAAATGTATATTTTATTTATTTACAATTATTATGAGCAAAAATAGGCAATTTTACTCAGTATTGCTTCTTCTTCCCCATTGCCATCTACATTTCCCTGGAGATTTTTGTAGGAGCTTTATAAATTATCACAGATTGTGTAATAAGTCACTTGAACAGGACACTTGGGTGGAATTGAGGGTATAGTTACACATACATAGCAAATTATAAAGTGATGTTTCTGCAGTGATGTACAAACATAGAATTAGAGTTGGGCGAACAGTGTGTTTTGCATATAAATCCACATGAATAGATTGTGGAATGAAATGCGCATATTTACCATTGATTTTCCTAGAGTGTGCTTAACATGTAACTAATTGTTCATAAATTGTTCATTTTTGATTCATTTTTTCATCATTTTGATGAATTATTATTATTATTATTCCCTAAATCACCCACTGTACCCAACAGAGTCAAAGTGATAATGGTAAGCAGGGTAAGAAGGGAAACAAAACAAGGAGAGGTAAGGGTCCCACGCCGAACCCCAGGCTGAAACAGAACCAGGCAGGGACAAGGCCTAAAGAGCTGTAGATAAGAAAACATAGATAACTGGTAAGTACATGGAAAAGTCACCTTAGTTTCCTAATTCTCTCTAAAATGCTATTTCCTACCTTAATAATTCCCTTCTTCTGAGGTATTCATATGAATGAACTTAACAGGCATATATCCAGGTCTAAGGGAAAAAACAAGAGACTACTTAGAGAAAAGGAGACTGACAGAACTGTAGAGAAACAATAAGAATACCCATGCTAAAAAACCTACCTTGTTGCAAGACTTCTGTATGTATGATACATTCCCAAGAAAATGTTTACTGCTGGCAAAAACTAAAAGTATGAACTTCTTTCAGGCAGAACAAAAGTGTAACCTTCTTTCAGGCAATTAACTGATGT
Organism: Triturus cristatus; assembly: GCF_964204655.1. Taxonomy (NCBI): domain Eukaryota; kingdom Metazoa; phylum Chordata; class Amphibia; order Caudata; family Salamandridae; genus Triturus; species Triturus cristatus. The sequence continues at coordinate 516,919,777 of NC_140595.1, read as the reverse complement.
CCCTTTTTGTGTTTATGATAGGAGACTATGCAGACTGAAGGAGCGGAGTCCACAACGTCTGGAGCACTAGATCAGATAAGTATGTATATACAAATGATAGTACATAAAATGGCAGGGCAAAGCGCGGTTACCGATAACACAGTAATGGAGCTTTTCTTAATGTCTTCTTCCTTTACAGGTACCACGTAGGAGAAGAAAACAAAGTCTTGTGATGCTGGAGGAACACGGAACGGAATCACCAGGACGAAGGACCGGGCAGGAGAGACACCGCCACGAAGCTGGACGCCGAAGAGGAACCCGACGCCCCAGGAAGAGATGCTGTGAACCAGAAGGTAAGTGTGGAACTCCCACGAGCTAGAAAGCAAAGTGTTACGGCTTGGGAGGGGCTGCGCTTTGATCCGACTAGTCGGGCACTGCGCTTGCGCGCCACCGAGTGTCAGCCATGTTCGTAGTCTTTGTACCTGCCCGGAGCCTGCAATCACGACACTAGTAAGAAGAAACGACCAAAAAAGGCACCCCTGCACCCGATGCCCATGGCCTTGCGTGGCCCAACTGATGGTATCTAACCAACCCTCAACATCCCAACTTGCCTCTCCAAGTGGTGGTCACACCCTGAAGACCTTTGTCCCCGAGCCTGCAGTGTGTTTGTAAACCGGAGACTCCCCATTGAAAGGTTACAGGGCACCCAACGCCAAAACAGCACTCTGCACCAGGCCGCCCCAGTGCCGCTGAGGGTGGACCTTTTATACTGACTCATACCCCCATTTGCCCTGAGCGTAAGTCCAGGCGCTTTGCTCCCTCAACCCAGTGGCCTGCTAGTCAGCAGCCACCATCCTGTTCCCCCGTTGGATAACATTGGGCCTCAGTACTCTGCACCTGACCGCCCTACTGCCGCTGAGGGTGTAACAAGAGTGCATCCTTCACCCTGGGGGACCCGAGTCTACCCCCAGAATACCAAATCCCACAATCGAATACTCACCTTTGAATGGATACACCTATTTTCCTCTATAGGATAACATTGACTATTTTTCTGTGAAAAGTTTTTAAGTGTGGAGTTGGAAAATCTAATAAACCCTTTAAAACTGTAACTAAATAACAAAAATGCTTTTACTTACCTGTTTACAGGAAATGTCCCAGTGCAGTATCCAGGTATAATGCAATGTGTAAGAAAAGTAATCTGTAAAGTTATCTACTTGACATTCTACTAAAAACCAAAATAAAGTAAATGTACAGTATATCAAAAGCATTGTATTACTAATATATCCACTGTAATCAAATCAAAGTGCATATACAATTGCAATTCAAAGTGTTTACAAACTGCATTACTACTGAAAAGTATTTATTGATTGCCTGTGCCAGGCTTGCTTGGTTCTAGAAAATAAAATAACTAAAATAATATTTTGATACAAAACCAATTGGTCTGAAGTTCATTCTTTGAGTGTGTGATATCATTTGCTGATTGAGTGTGTACAACAAATGCTTAACACTACCCTTTGATACAGCCTTACTGCTCGACCACACTACCACAAATAGAGAGTAAGGTGCTATCTACTTTTACCTACGCCTACCTTTGGGGTTCCACTGGACTCTGTGCACACTATACCTCACTTTGGTGTAGTATATACAGAGCCCGCTTCCTACAGATGTCATCATGGATGTCATGAGTGATGTCACGGACCATGTCATGGGTGATGTACTATGTGAGGTCATTAGCAGTGCATTGTAGGGGTTTAAGTTATTGTTAGTTCAGGTAACCCTAACTGCTGAATTTTTATGGTTTTGTGAGTGTAAAATCTGAGCGTAACTATAACATCCCTGTAACCTTTGTTTTTTTCAGTGAATTGTTAAGTTTTTTTAATGCTATTTCCTAACTATAATGTCCTTGTAACCATTGTTTTTTAGTGAATTTTCCCAGCTTTTTTCATATAATTTGCACTACAATTTCACTTATAAGTTCTGTTTAGTAATATACATTTTTACAAGTTCATAAACACATTTTATTCACACATTTATTCTTATTATACATTTTAAAAGTAACAATTAACAAAGGTAACGTGTGTACTCTTTCTATTAAGGCAATACACCAAGTATTTTTTTTTAATTCATTTTATGCCTCCATGGAGCCACCCCATATTCGAGAAGAGAGCCCATATGAGTACTCTATGGTTACTCATTTTCTTGATGAAATCATGGTGGATACAGGGATTTGATAAAATGGTAAAAACAAATTATTTTAATATCATAAACAGGCCCCACAAATTTTAACATGGACATCAGAGAAACCATATCCATACATTAATATTTGGAAGTCTATTTGTGTTTCACAACATACTTATTTATTTTCCAAGTTTGGCGAGTCCGCAAATTCGCCGCGAATCCACCGCGGATCCTTAGAGTTTCCAGGTACAGGAACACACCCAAACCTCAACTTCTCCTTGGATCCAGTAAGTCTCCACCCATGCAGATTGCACACCACACCCTAAATCAGTTATTTGAGTTTCACATCTCTCTGGAGAAAGACTGAAAACCACAGCTCTATCATTTTTTGTGTTTCCTTGAAAAGAAGGGAGTTTTAAAGCCAAGATGTTTCCTGCTGAAGATATGAGAGAAGGAGAGGAGCAGGAGGAAGAAGAAGAAGACTTGCCATTGCCAAAGAAGGCCTCTGATGTTTTAAACATTTCTCCAAAATTGGGCAATGCAATATATGCAGCAAACAACTGTCGAGAGATATGGGGACGATGTATTTTCATGGCACATCCTCCATGTGCAAACATCTGAAAACCATACATGAAAAGATGTATGAAAGGATGATCAGAGAGAGCGAAGGTGGCGCAGCATCATCAGCAGCTGGACCATCTGTGGGACCCTTACCACCCGACCAGATGGTTATCATCCCCACTCTTTTACCGAAACTGAAAGATATGGTGATTAACTGTGGTAAATACCATATGCCAGTTGCATTAAAAATGGCATCTGATGCCTAGTTTATGGAAGTTGTCAATAAAGATAATTGTTATTTTTTTTCACCTAATCCTTCCACCTACCATTCCTCTTTAAGACTCAAGCCAGTTGCTTCTTCCAAGGTGCCTTCCCTTACTCCTTTTACTACCCCTGTTATTTTTCCAGAAGAAAAAATCCCCCAAAAATCAAAAACAATTTTTGGAGAAAATCCACCGCAAAAAAATTGTTCTTGTAGAAGCAATTCATCTGGTCAAAGAAAGAGCAAACTACATGTTTTATGTTTTTGTACAAATGTATGTTCAAGTGTTTGTAAGTTTATCTATGTGTGTGTGTGTGTGTGTGTGTGTGTGTGTGTGTGTGTGTGTGTGTGTATGTATATATATTCACTGAAAAAACCATAGGTTTTACAAACGTTATAGTTAGGAATTAGCATTTAAAAAACCTTAGAAATTCACAAAAAAAAACCATAGGTTTCTGGGACGTTATAGTTAGTTGAACATTTGACTCATATAAAACCAGAGAAATTCGCCTGTTTTAGTTAGTTGAGCTAACTATAACTCGTACGCCCGCAATGCACTGTTGATGATGTCACATATTACATCACTCATGACATGGTCAGTGACATCACTGATAACATCACTGATGACATCTCAAATGACATCACTCATTACAGTGAATGTGTGTTTCTATAAAAAGTAAATATGGTTTATATATATATGCCAAGGTGTATTGAAGAATGAATGCATTTACAAGTGCCTAAAGGAATTATTTCATATGTGTGTGACTGACTGTATAAGTGAGTGATTGAACGTGTCTTACTGAATGCATGGGTTAGTGACTGAACTGTGTAAAAGTCTGTATTAGTCTCTCCATTGGTGTGTAAGCAACTGCATGGGTTGCTGAACACCTACATGAGTGTCTATATAGGTTATTGATTTGTTGTCTGAGTTTCTGTATGGGTCCCTGAGTGTCTGTGTGGGTGGGTGGGTATATGAGTCTGTGCATAGATGTCTGAGTGGGTGATTCAGTGGTTGTATGGATTAAAAAGTGCATCTGGAAAGGGCTGTGTGGGTGAGTTAGTGTGTCTATGGGTGTGTTGGTGAGTGAATAAATGTCTCAGTGGTATATCTGTGACTAACTACATATGTTTTAAGCCACTATATGTGAGTGTTGGAGTATATAAATGAGTATACGTGAGACTATGTTATTTCAAGAGTGGGTGTATAAATAAGTGTCTGCTTCTATCAGTGATTGTATAAGACAGTAAATATGTGCTAGTATCTGTATAAATAAGTGAAGTGGTATGTATAAAAATAATGAAGTTGGTGTGTATAACTGTATACATGATTAAATGGGTATGTGATTCATTCTTGCATTACTGAGTGTGTGAGTAACTCTATGGATGAGTGGCAGCGTGTGACTGCATATATAGATGTATGAGTGCATATTATAGTCCTCTATTGATGAGTAATTACATGTATAAGTGACTGGATGTGTGTGTAGACGTAGGTAATAGTGAGTGCTATGTAGTATATGGCATTCTTCTGTATATGGTTTCAAAAATAGTAGTCAGCATTTTAGAATGGGTGTATCAAAGTTTATATTAGAGCATCAGTATGTGCATCAGATTGTCACGTGGATGATGTCATGAGTGATGTCATTTGAGATGTCATCAGTGATGTCACTGACCATGTCATGAGTGATGATATATGTGACATCATCAGCAGTGCATTGCGGGCGCTCGAGTTATAGTTAGCTCAACTAACTATAACAGGTGAATTTCTCTGGTTTTATATGAGTCAAATGTTCAACTAACTATAACGTTCCTGAAACCTATGTTTTTTTGGGTGAATTTCTAAGGTTTTTTAAATGGTAATTCCTAACTATAACGCCTGTAAAACCTATGTTTTTTTTGCAGTGAATTTCAAAGGTTTTTTTAAATGTTAATTTCATATTTTAATGTTTATAAAACCTATATTTTTTCTATTATATTTTTAAATATTTTGGAACTCTATCATACTTCTTGTTTTTAACTTTAAAAATCATGTAATGTTTTATATCTTCCCCAAAAAATATGTATATATTTATTTTTGGGGGGAGAAAACTGCACTCCCATACCGGTAGCGTACCAAGCTCTTTCACCACACGAATCCTCATCGCCATATTGCTAAACTCATAAATGATGCGTATTTCGTGTCCGACGAGTTTGTGGCACCGTATCCCGCGTAACATCATATATGCATGAAGTCACCCTAGGTACTACTTTGGTATCCGATGGGTACGCATTACCAAGCCACGTGTTACGTCATGAATGTATGGGGTCGCGCTTGCTGCGCGTTGCGTATTCGACGAGTAAACGCTGCCAGGCCCTGTGTTACGTCACAGACGTATAGTAATGCACCGGGTACGCCATTCCCTTTTTTTTTGTCTCAAAAGTATATCTCAATAACTTTAAACAGTATATGAGAGCATGCGAAAATCTAAATTATTTTAAACATTTATATATTTCTAACTGTAATTTTGTCAAAATCGCGTCGGGTGCAGCCTCTTTGCGCGCTCGGTGCGCGATTGCCATGTGACCTTAAAAAAAAGTATTTGATTGGTTCATAACATTTCCCATTGTAACAGTTGTACGGCCCCACCCATTTTACTCATTCTCTCTACAGCGTTTGATGAGAGACACCTCTTCTGCTTAGATAGCTTTTTTGAAAAGTGTTTTCCTGTATACACATATCTTATACTACACACAACATGCAACGATCATCTTGATCAATATCCATGCTCTGTACATTAGCCTTCCACGTGTGATTGCCATGCATCCCAAACGCTCCATCAAAAAACAAATATGTGTTACACGATGCCCCTGGTGGGTGTGTCTGCACATTATTGTGCTCCCTTTCGGCCTGGGTATTGCTGGCTCTAAGGCGCATCATCAGCCACGGGCAGACTGCACATCCTAGATCACATGCCATCTCATTAACAATAGTTTCCGCCCTCCCGACACATGCTACACTAATCTAAATTGCACACTCTGCGAGGTCAAAACTACAAAAGAAACACACATAAGTACACTTCCTGGCCAGGCAGGAACTGAACAACACCCAAGTCCCCGGAATAATTATTCACACCTCTATGCTGCCCTGGAGTACGCAAGCCCAGCCCACTTTGCATACGTATAAATAGGATAACCACAACGCCACATGTCCCTCTTCTTCCACACTACCTCAAATGATTTGCCGCATCCACCTCGCATATCACAATGCGCAATAAAAAAAAGAAATGGATCCATGAGGTGTACTCCATCCTTGCAATCAACATGGGCTCTAAATTGTGAGCCCTACTGCCCGTCGTCTACGAAAGGGATCCATGAGGTGTACACTCTCCTGCAATCAACACTCCATCAGAATTGTAAGCACTGCTGCCCGTAGTGTTTGCTCACACAACAATGACAACAGGTAAGCAGAGCGGCCTGGGTGCACAGGGCCTCCAATTGAGCGCGCTGCGGCAAGATGGGTGGGGTGCTTCAGCCTAGCTGCGCAGGTCCATACAAACGATATTGCCATGTGTTATGATGTGATCTTTGACCTCATTCAGTCATATCTCTGTCTCATTTTAAAGACCTGCTGGACTGTACTGTAGGCCTGAGCCAGCGGGCAGCGCTGCCCTACAGACACCTCTTCAGCGCGGTGCTGCAGGAGGGATTGGATGCATCAGCCAGACTGCGCACGTTCGAATAAGCAATATTGCCATGTGTTATGATGTGATCTTTGAACTCATTCAGTCACATCTCTGTCTCATTTTAAAGACCTGCTATACCATAAGGTAGGCCTGAACCTATGGGCAGCGCTGCCCTACAGACACCTGTTGAGGGCTGTTCTGTGGGAGTGGTGGGGGTCCATCACCCTGAGTGCGCACATGCGAAAAAGCGATGTTGCTGTGCGTAATGATGTGATCTCTGACCTCATTCAGTAACATCGGTCTAATTTTAAAGACCTGCTGTAGGCCTGAGCCAGCGGGCAGCGCTGCCCTACAGACACGTGGCGTAGGATTTTAGGACACTGTAGTGAGCTCCTTACTAATTGTACATGCACACAGGCTCCCACCACTGCATTACATGCGCACATTATGCTTCTAGCATGCACTCTGTTCCTTTGTATGTGAACGTTGGCATAACATATTATTATTTAACCTTGTGTATTCTCGTGCACTCCAACTCCTCTTTGAACCACGATTACCACTAACAGTTGGTAGATCGTACTTCAAAAACGAAGGATGCACTCAACTCCTATTTTCTGTCAAGCTTGAAATAAACCTTCATTTACCTCCAGACGTTTCCACCATTAAATTATTTCTCCCTTTTCAGACATTCCATTGATTGCCACAAGAAGGGCGGAGCGGGAGCTGACCCGCAATGATGCCCTGGCATTCTGACACCTTCCATCGTGGTATCAAGACACCGTCCCCGACCGGAGACCTGGTCTATCGTACAAACATACCCCGGACTAGGAGCTTGCACCAACACGTCATGGGACACACCAGTGGTGTCAGGTGAGGAGTGAAGCCTCGGTGTGCAAGACCTACAATTGAGCACAGTGCGGGGGAAGGGGTTGGGGTGCAGCACCCTGGGTGCACAGGTGCATGCAATCGATTTTCCCGTAGCTAATAATGTAGGACTATATTATCAAACAACGGTGATAACATTATCACCCCTTTAGCGACAGGAAACTGCTGCTAAAGTGACGATAAGGGGTTGATAATATGCCCTTGTAAATTCCCATAGAAGCCCAGGTTCACACCAGAACCTGGGCTTCTAAGGGAATTCACAAGGGCATATTATCAACCCCTTATCGCCGCTTTAGCGGCAGTTTCCTGCCACTAAAGCGGCGATAATGTTATCGCCCTTCCTTCATAATATGGCCCATAATCTCTGGCCTCATGTATTTAATTTTAAGGACTTGCTGAACCACACTCTTTCTCGCAGACCCCAGCGTCCTAGACAAACGGGTGACGGAGGGTAAACACTAAGGGCTGGGTGCAATAGGCTGACGCTCTGTCTCCTCCTCCCTCTCTTCTTTTGACTCTCCCTCCCCTTCTCCCTTCCACCCACTCCCCCTCCCTTCCATTCTCACTATGATCCTTTCATTCGGACTACCTTTCTTTAACTCTTCCACATAGCACACATATTTATGTTTCATTTTTGTCTTGCAGGTTTCCTACGCTGCTTCTACTGGAGTCCAACCCACGTTTTTATTATTATACTGTTCTATTAAAGTTACATTTCTATTTATTTCTGTTTTAATAAAGGTTACTTATTTTTTCAAATAAATAATTGAGTGTATACAATTTCTTTTTCTGACGACACTTGTCTATTGTTTATTGCGAAAATCATCTGTTTATAGGAGATTTTAAGGACAACATTATTTAATATTAGAGTGCACCTACCAAACATAATCTAACTGACTATTAGACAAATGAAGCCTGGGTAATTGTACAACTGCAAGAGTTCTATGAGTGTATCACTTTATAACACCATAAGTACTGCCCGTGTGATTACAGAACAAATAAGGCACTGCCTAGGACCACCGAGGCTTCAGGGACTGCCGAGGCCCACCCTGCATATTTAAATAAAGACCCGGAGTGTGGCGATCCCCGGACTTCAGTTGGCCTCGAACCTCCCGAACAATTAGTAAACAATACCCGGGAAGGTGGAGTTCCCCTAGGCTGCAAAACGTCTCTGTGCCCTTCTGCGCCTAATTTACATGTGACATTAAGATCCCCAGTCCTACAGAGAGCCCGCAATATAATAATTGGATTGGCCACGGAACTTTACCCACCCCCCAGGGGCCTCATATAAAAGAACGGGTGAGACCCCGCTTTTTTTTGTTTTGTTCTTTTCTCTCCATTTTTACCATCCGCATCCCCTCTATTACAGCGATACAAGCTTTTCCTCCTCTCGCTTCAAGTAGTCGAACAAGTATTTGCTATCACAGGGTGGAAGCCATGCACCACCCTCTAATAGCAAACACAAATGTCCAGCGAATGCACACCCCGGGACATTGTATGAGCTGCGCCTGAGAGGTCGCCCTCCCTACTACCATGATGCATTTGTTAGTATAAACACATACTAACACTACCTACACACGTGTAGTACAGCGACCAGAATGTAGTGAAGAAGCAGAGGAAGCGCAAAATCTAAAAATATAAATCCTACCAGAAGTCGGATGACATAGTTCAATGAGCCGATGACCCTGGCATGAGTAGAAACAGCTACACGAACAAAACTGGTTTTCAGCACAACGCAAGCAATTTTGAAATATTGCCTTCTTTTTGCCTTTTCCCACTCGTCGCCAAATTTATGTAGTGAAGAGGCAGACAGCAGTGAATCCAATAAGTAGATTACTTACAAGAAAACAAGACACCTGAAGCAATCACCAACAGGAGCAGACAGCAAAGCAACCGTTTAATCCAGCACCGTGTACAAACTCCGCAATGTTCCCCTCATGACAGCCCTACATTCTAACATTCCAGACTGAGGGCCATATTATCAAGGAACAGCCTTAAATTTATTGCCGCTTTAGCGGCATGAAACTTCTGCTAAAACTGCCATAATGAGCTTGATAATATGCCATAGAGAATTCCAATTGAAGCCCATGTTCTTGTGTTAACATGGGCTTCTATTGGAATTCTCTACGGCATATTATCAAACCCATTATCGCACTTCAGCGTCAGTTTCCTGCCGCTAAAGCGGAGATCATTTTAACGCCGTTCCTTGATAATATGCCCCTTAGATTCTAGTAGAATTACATACTAACATTCTACTATGACTTACAATGGAATACTACACAGAGCACATGACTTTACAGCAATGAGCTCATAGTTTCATCCACGAGTCTTAACTCCGGTAGGGGTAAGACTTTCGCTTCCCACTCCCTATATTGTATAAACATAAACTAACACTTCTTCCACAAGTATGCTACAGAGCCCAGAGCACATCACTTTACAGCAATGGGCTCACAATTTAGGCTCACTGTTTAATCCTAGAGTCTTCACACCAGTAGGGATGAGTAGTTTGCTTCCCACTCCCTATATACTATAAACGCATACTAACACTACTTACACACTTATACTACAGCGGCTAGTATCCTACACTGCCCAGAGCCCATCAATTTACAGCAATCAGCTCGGTTTCATCCACAAGTCTTCACACCAATAGGCGTAACTACTTCGCTTCCCGCTTCCGGTATACTATCAACACAGTAGCGGTCAGTAGTTCGCTTCCCACTCCCTGTATGGTATAAACGCCTACTAACACTACTTGCACACGTATGCTACAAACACCAGACCACATCACTTTACAGCAATGACCTCACAGTTTCGACTCTCGGTTTCATACCCTAGTGTAGCACCATATCATATCACCACCATGCCACTCTGAGCCACACCGCACTTTCAGACCGTTAACAGTGATAACTACCTACTGGCGACCGCCAGTAGATAATCAAGAACAAATTACAATACTTCCTTGATTCTTTTAGCTTTAAAAAATTATCTCTGTTACTGTCTTTCTACTTTCCATATAAATAGTTTTTTTAATATTCAAGTAAACAGCGAGGTCAGAAATGCAACGTATTCTATCAACACACTTTCTAGAACATTCTACAACACGTGGAGCTTAAAAGTTCATCAATTTTTGTAAACGTAATGATATTTTTTTGCAACATTTCGCGAACATTTAACGGCACGTGCAGGTTAAAAGTTCACGAATGTTTTAAGTTCGAACAATGCCTTCCAAGTTAGTAGTAGGTGTGGTCGAGTTGAGCAAATTTTATCCTATATTATGTACTATAATATGTAAATGCAAACTGCTTTTTCTTAACCAATCACAAACATACTTTTCCACAAAAAAAATGCGCACCTTACTTTTAAAAAACAATGCTTTTCATCTCCCAATCAGGTACCGTTTTGTATGTGAAAAGAAACTATTTCCCTATCTTTAAACATATCTCTTATTCTACGAAGGAACTGCATGAGCTGCAGACATCTTCCATACCTTCCAGCCATACCTTCAAAATGCTAGTGTGGATCGTAGGACATAACTATGTTTTCTGGTGCAAGAGGTATGCAGAACAGAGACGTATTGACTTAGACCTAGGTTTACAAAATGTGGACGTTAAATGGTTTGGACAGAGAGGATTGAAGTGGCACCAATTGTTGCCTTTGGTTAAAACCTGTTTGCATCTCCAACACCCTGACCTCATGATTGTGCACTGTGGTGGAAACGACCTAGGCACATTGACTGGGGTAGATTTGGAAATGCTTATGAAGGACACCTTTGGACAATTGATGTTGCTTTTGCCTCAAACTGTCTTTGTATATTCCAATATATGCCAAAGACAGAAGTGGAAATGGTCCAAACAATGTTGTCCTCTGATTGAAAAATCTCAGAAAAAAGTCAACAAAGCTGTCTCTGCATACCTCAGAGACCACAAAATGGGGTCCATATACAACAACAACATACGTTTTGATATGGCGGATATATACAGAAGTGATGGAGTACACTTCACAGATCAGGAAAACCGAGTTTTTCTGAATAACTGGAAGCTGTGCATCCGCACTTATATGTAGCTCCAACTAATGAACACAAGGGCTCTTTTTAGAGCCACCCTATAACTTACAACTTAGGCCCCCTATTTTAGGGCCATATAACGCCAACTCCCGCACCCTCGCCAGAATTTATTCTCCACACAGCTGTGGTGCAGCGGCCAGACCATCTCACTTTGCAGCACAGACCTCTCGCTTTGATCCCCAGCTTTACTCACCCATAGGGGTGAGTGGTTTGCGCTCTACAAATACCATATTGATTTACCTTCGCACTCCCTATACAACACCAACTAAGCACCAAACACAAGCTACAATGTTCTAAACAAAAGTTCATCCAATTATCTATAACTACATGCTGACACTACTTGCACAGATGTGGCACAGCGGCCAGAGCACATGACTTCACAGCATATGACACACAGTTTGGGCTCACGCTTTAATCCCCGACTCCGGCAGCAGCTCAGTTTAGCAACATGAGACTCTAGACAATACCTCACATATGTTCCGTACCCCAGGACTTTCATACCAGTACGGGCCAGTAGTTCATCCTAGTAGTTATAAACACATCTGAACACTACTTCCACAACTGTAGTGCAGCGGCCACGGCACATGACTTCACAGCATAAGACACACAATTTGGGCTCACGCTTTAATCCTTGAGTCCCGCACCAGCTCACCTTACCCGCATCAGACTCTACCCAATACCTCACTTAATTTCCATAGCCCACCACTTACACACCGGTAGGGGTAAATACTTCGCTTCGCACCCCCTCTATAGCACACTCTAAACACCCCACAGAGGTTACAGTGCTCCTACCCTCCTATTTCCCATTTTTTCCCCCTTTTTTCACCTTACTCACTTCAATGGAATCACAAAATGGCGGCCAACACTTCCTAGTTGCAACCGCTCGCAGCCAATCAGCAACAATCTCATGCTCGTAAGATGGCAGATTTCCCAAATATCGATATCTCTCAAAAACTACTGAACGAATTTACACCAAATAAACAAAAGCGTGCTTTCTAGACCAAGACCCTTCTCCCTGCCAAATTTGGGGTAATTACGTTCACCCGTTTGACCTGTATGCTTGTCTAAAGTTTCCTATGGAAATTAACAGGGAGAAAACACGTTTTGGAACCCCCCTTTTTTCTGGGCCCCCCTTGACAAATCACCCCCAAACTTTCAACATAGGAGCTGATCTCAACAAAGAATTAGTTTTGAAAATTTCGCGAAGATTTGTCAATCGGCGCCAAAGTTATTGGGAATAGAATGTTGCCATTTTCCTATGGTAACTAGGTCCTAACTATAACTACCTATATATAACTACCATATATATATAGAGGAGGTATTGCAGTTGCAAGGATGATATACTTACTGGCCAAATTGACACTGTGAACAGATTTATACAAAGAGGTTAGCAAAAAGATACACTTCAGTCTACCTTGGTGAAAGCAATTTGAAAGAGTAGAGAGGAACTATTATTCAAAAGATACTTCAAAGTATCTGATCTGTCCATCAGATCAATAGTGGGATTCAGCAAACAAGATAAACAAATAAGGGCCATCTTGAGATAACAGTGGCCTTCACTGAAAAGTGATGTGTTATTAGGTCCTTCCTTGCCCAAAGTTCCATCTGTTGCATTTAGGAAGGCTCCATCTATGAGAGATGCTGTAGTAAAAAGTAGTCCAGAGGTTGTGGAGAAAAGAAGTTGGCTACAACCAAGAAATGGCTTCTAAGTGTTCGACATGTAGGGTCTGTAACTTTGGTAAAAACACCCATGAGTACTCCACATCATTTAAGGAAATCCACAGAAAATCAGAGACATATTCAGCACTGAATATGCAGTCTATGTTTTGGAGTGCAAGTGTGAACTAAAATATGTAGTAAGTACTAAGTTACAGGCCCACAACAGAATACTTCAATACCTTAGAGCGATCACAAACGTGGACTAGAATTATCCCATTGCACACCACTTTTTAAAAAAAAAAATATTTTTATTAGTGCATGATTTCAATATTATACAGTGATCTTATAGCGTAAAAGAAAAAAAAATCAAACACACAAAAAAAAGTAAAACGTTAAGTCACATTTGTAACATTTCAAAATTATAGTTTCATGCATATTTTTATACTTTTTCTGCCACCCCTCCCCCCTTCCCTTCCCTAGGTTGACCATCTAATTACATGTAATATCCTTTTATAAAGTCCTTTAATTCCCAAGCCATTTAGTCAATGGTTCCCAAATTTTTAGACCTTTTGAGCGGGATTGGATCCCTCTTTTCCTATATAGAGCTTTTTCAAAATTATAATTCGCAATTAACCGTGACAGCCACTGATGATATACTGGCGGAGATGGATCTAACCAGGCTAATGTAAGGGTAAGGCGATATATTGACATACTTATAAAAATATATTGTTCTCCGGGCATCCCTTGGGTCTCCTGATCTACTCCTAAGCAGATCAGGGCCGAAGAGAGATTAATATCTCTTCCTAAAGTCTCTTTTAAAAATCTCTTAATATCAGATTTTAAGATATTTAGTGTAGAACATGATGCCAGCATATGCTCTAAGTCCACATGAGGCAGCGAGCATCGCGGGCATAGAGTCCCCTTACCAGTTCCCCATTTAGCAATCCTTTTTGGTATAAAATAAAGTGAAAAACCGGTTTTATAATACTGCGCCTGCAGTCGTGCTGGTATTAAAAGCTTCTGTGCTAGTTCTGTGGAATATAGAAATAGATCAGGTGAAACATCTATTTCTTCTTTCCATTTGTTAGCCCGATGTCCCATGTCATCCATCATCAAGGAATTGAGCGAATTATATACCATCCCGATTGATAGACTGTTCTGTCTTAATTTATCTATAATGGAGTTGCTTAAAAATCCTATTGGTCCCCCACCCTTCCTACGTAAAAAATCACGTATTTGTAGATACTTAAAAAAATCTCTCTAATCTAATCCATATTGTATTTTGAGATTTTCAAAAGTGAATATATTCGTGAGAGAATAAAAATATCCAAGCTTGGTTAAGCCTTTATCTATCCATCTCTTAGTTGTAAGATCTGTAAATATTCCCGGCAAATTAGAATTATTATTTATCGGAGTGTAATAATTCAAACGACCCAGTCCCAACATCTTCCGAATTGCCTTCATAGTTTTATATCCTGCAACCAGCGTCTTATAACGTACCTTTTTGTAGTGGGAGTCATTTAGGAATTTCCAGGCCCAACCCCAAGCTTGATTGCCCATTATTAATTCTATAGGTGTGGGGACATAGCTGGGCAGCTCATCTAGTGGTTTATCAGAGAAAAGGGTATGATTATATAAAAGAGTAGTTGCCCAATAATAAAGTTTAATGTTTGGAAGAGCCAAGCCGCCCCTATCCCTTGGTAGAGAGAGGAACCTATATGCCCTTCTAGGTTTGCCATAAGACCAAATAAACCGGGAGAACATATCTTCAATCTTTTTTATACATTTGGGATTAAATTCCAGTGGGATAGCTCTTATCAGATATAGGATTTTAGGGAAAAAGATCATTTTATTTATATTGCATCTTCCAATTATAGAACGATGCAAGTTGTGGAGTCGTCTCAATTCTGGTTCTATTTTATTGATCATTGGATCGATATTTGCTTCAACTAGCGTTTCGATATTGGCAGAAATATCTACCCCCAAATAAGTAGCATTCCTTACCTGTCTCATGTCATCGCCCATGTTGACATTTTTACAAATGATCTGGGTTTTAGTTTTGTTTAAGGAGTATCCGGCCACAAGGCCGAATTTTAACGCTTCCTGCTCTACTTCTACCATTGATTCTTTCGGGTTGGATGTTACGAGTGCTATGTCATCGGCATACGCCAATACTTTTGTTTCCCAGCCTTGACTGACAATTGGCTTGATCCTCTGATTATATTCTAACATGCGTAAGAAGGGGTCGATATAGATGGCAAAAAGTAGTGGTGAGCTGGGGCATCCCTGACGTGTGCCACGGGTTATTTTAAAAGAATTAGTAAGTGAACCATTTATAAATATTTTGGCGGTTGGATGAAAATACAGCATCTTAAATGCTTGTATACACCGTTGGCCGATCCCAAACCTCGACAGAGACTCCCAGAAAAATGGCCAGGAGACTCTGTCGAAGGCTTTCTCGGCATCAAGTAAAATAAGTGCCATGGGATTTCCGGAAATTTGTACTGTATCAAAAAGTGAAAGGGTTCTTCTTATATGATCTGTGGTACCACGTCCCAGGATGAATCCATGTTGCCTTGGGGATATTATTTTATGGATCACCCCTGCTAATCTAGTCGCTAATATTTTCGAATAGATTTTACTATCCGTATTTAATAATGTAATTGGCCGATAAGAAGCAGGCTCTAGTACTGGTTTATGTTTTTTCAAAAAGACAATTATTTTTGCTTGCGACCATGATTCTGGTGGTCTTCCCCCCTTAAAGACATGTATAAATAACGGAAGCATAGCTTCTCTTATTTCTGTCATGAATTTCTTATAAAACTCGGCCGGGATAGTATCTAGGCCTGTAGCCTTACCATTAGAGAGACTATTGATACACAGCAGGACATCGACCCACTGAGGAGGCACCTCAAGTTGAGCCTGATCATCTGAAGATATTTGTTCTGTTGAGATTTGATTAAGATAAGACGTAATACGATCTGGCTGGGATTTGGTAGATTCTTGATATAAATTTTGATAATATCTAAAAAATTCATTACGTATCCTTTCTGGATCTGTAATTATAGTCTGAGAGATGTCATTCACGGCTGTAATAGTATTTTTTTTTGCTTTTTGTCTAGCTCTAACTGCAAGATGGTGTCCAACTTGTTCACTACATTCGTACGCTTCTTTTCTCCAAATCTCTAGTTTAAGTGCTGCATTTTTAGCAATGACCTCCATAACCAATGACTTAGCTGTAAGTATTTTCGCCAATGCTACTGCAGGATCCTCCCCCTCTCTATATACCTTAATCAGGTTTTCCTCTGCGGCTGCCAGTTGTATTTGTAAAAGATCCAATGATAAACGTTTGTCCCTATTAAAAGCTAACAAAAGACTCATTGTCTCTCCCCTTATAGTGGCCTTGAGTGCATCCCAAACCACTTCTATCTTGGTACTGGCCAAATTCTCTTTAATAAATTGGGGGATCCATTGTCTCATATGTTTGCAGTATGCGTCATTTGAGAGCAGAGAGAGATCGAATGACCAACTAATCATATCTTGGTTAACCCTTGTTTCTCCTCTTATTTCTAAAACCGGATTGTGATCCGACATGATTCGTGTATGTTTTTCAATTGAACACTTATGGAGAATAGTGTAGGATGCAAGAATGTAATCTAATCTGACCGGTTTTCTATGCGGAAAAGAGTAAAAGGTGTAGCCTGGGTCAGTAGAATAATATGATTGCACACCACTTTGCTGAGAAACATAATCACAATTTGAATTCTATCAATTATTTTGTTATAGATCCAATCCTAAAATTGATAAGGGGTGGTAATCGAAAATGGATGCTGAGGCAGTTGGAGACCAAATATATCCCTTTATTGTTCTAATAAGCACTTTAGTCACATGATGTGGTTTTACTTAGTCTTTTGTACTTCAGCACTTTATATGAGGGATGTGATTGATGCCAATACAATCCTAGATGAGATGAGATTATAGAATTTTAGAATTGATTATATTTTGGAATATTGCATTTATACATAAGGGATGGTGGCTATATCGGTTTCTTGATTGTGACTCACTAATAATTGAAAGTTTATGGATTTATCCAATAATGTTGCAAATTACTGTTAGAATGGTTTAAATATTTATGTTGGGATATAATTTGAAGAAAGCACAATAGCTTCTAATTAATGACAATAAGCCTTAAATTCTGCATTTAAAGATTAATGAAAACTTAATAAATTATTATATGATTGTCTTTCTGAGGTGGAAAAAAAAATGTAAGGAGAAAATAAAGTTCAAATATTTTTAGATTGTTATTATTGTATTTAAACATGTATTTCCATACAGTCATATAATAGGAAGTTGCCTCTTTGAATGCGATGTATGTCTATTGATCAAATAAACCTTCTAAATGTGTTAATAGGTATGTAATATTTTTTACTTAGATTTGTATATATATTGTGTGTCCTGCACAAAAATGAAGAAAGAAAAAGAAAAAAGAAATGATTTTGCACTTTTACGGTGATTTGCATAGTATTTTGTCTATGTTTACTCATCATGTGGTGTATTTGTCGTGTACTTAAGTCTGTCATAAATACGTAGCGTGTATGTGATCAAGGCCAGGACAGGGCCACACGTGTCATAAACAGCATTTTAAAAATAAATTGATGAAAGCAGCAAACCTGGTGTCCGCACCCGATCTTTGAATTCGGTAGATGGGAGGGATTGTGTTTATACATATACAGATATATATATTTTCAAACAAAGTGCCCTAAAGCAGCAAGAGGTCACTCAACGACATTCCGCCCTCCGGCTTGATAATGCAATCTGCCTTTCACATCCATAAGGTAATTCATATTGCCGACGCGTTGCAAGGCCATAGGCCCCTTCTTCTTGGGCTGCCACAAACCACACAGCTGAAACTCACATTGATTACATTGCTGACTTTATTCACTCTTAGACCTGCCCCCAGTAGGCATGTGCTGAGTGCAATATAACCTTGGTGCATTATGGGGCATGGAGTCTTCAATGCACGTGTGAATATTAGCTTTGAGTACGTTCAAATGTGCAGTTCAATTTCAGGCTTATTTTATCCTTTAGTAAGTAATGAACATGGAAGCAGATTTTGTATGCATGTGGAATGCTGTGCTGTTATGTTCCCGAACAGTTCGAAACATCATCCTCTCTCAGCCGGCGATTCTCTTCCTCACCAGCTGATGATGGTGCTCCTCTCTGCGGCTGGGCGGGCATGTGTAAATCTTTTCAAAGTGCCCTAAAGCAGCGAGAGGTCACTCAACGACATTCCGCCCTCCGGCTTGATAATGCCTATGGCCTTGAAACACGTTGGCAATATGAATTACCTTATGGATGTGAAAGGCAGATTGCATTATCAAGCCACGGAATGTATTCGAGTAACCTCTTGCTGCTTTAGGGCACTTTGTTTAAAGAAAAAAATATATATATGTGTGGGTGTATATATATGTATATATATATTCACTGAAAAAACCATAGGTTTCACACACGTTATAGTTAGGAATTAGCATTTAAAAAACCTTGCAAATTCACTGAAAAAACCATAGGTTTCACACATGTTATAGTTAGCTGGACATTTTACTGATAAAAAACCAATGAAATTCCCCCGTTATAGTTACTGTAGGCAACTATAACTCACACGACCGTAATCCTCTGCTGATGCTAATACTGTATTTAGACACTTATTTGCCCATGTCTTCTTCCATTAAATTTTAGCTATACATATATTACAAATATTTTTTTTTCATAAAGACACATATGTCATTAGCAGAGGATTACGGTTGCGTGAGTTATAGTTGCCTACAGTAACTATAACGGGGGAATTTCATTGGTTTTTTATCAGTAAAATGTCCAGCTAACTATAACATGTGTGAAACCTATGGTTTTTTCAGTGAATTTGCAAGGTTTTTTAAATGCTAATTCCTAACTATAACGTGTGTGAAACCTATGGTTTTTTCAGTGAATTTGTACGGTTTTTTAAATGCTAAGTTACTTTACACCATTTGTGGCGTGCGCGCCCACTTAACGCAGTTCGTTCCATGCGCGCACCGTGCGCGCACAGTGAGCACGCGGTGCACTTCGCGCACCGCGTGCCCACGTTATGCTAGATGGGCCATGAACGCACGATGCGCTTCGCGCACCGTGCGCACATGGAGGTCATATGATGAGCATCGTTGTGACAGGTAAAATATATGTTTTGTTTATCTGTGAAGGGCCATGCACAAAATGGGGCCTTCGGGCACCTTTTGCACACGGGGTGGGGAGAATGTGGATATTTTTTGTTTTTTATTATTATTTCTTACCGTACGCGTACGGTAAGCATAATCGGCGAAATTTTCGAAAAAATTAAAATTGCCTTTTTTCACTTGGGGGATTGTTGGGGACTCCCTCAACATGGCTAGGTGCTTGGGAGCTGTGTAAACAGCCCCTTTACATGATTTGCACTTTGTTTTTCAACCCCCTGTCAGAGTGCGAGAGAGAAAATGGCGGCCGCCGCTTCCTGGTTTCGACCGATTCGAATGTTTACTAAGATCTAAGGGCCAATCAGAATCGTGCTCGCGCACGCCACCGTACGCGTACGGTAAGCGCACCGTAAGCACACCGTAAGCAGCCACAGATATATATATTGATTTAAAGGCTATTTTCTCAGAATCTACTGAACAGATTTACACCAAACCTACAAAAGGCACTTCCTTGACCTGAGGACTACCTCTCTGCCAAATTTCAAGTAATTCTGTTCAGCCGTTCGGGCTGTAGCTGTGTCTAAAGGTCCTATGGAAAAATGCATGGGAAAAACACGTTTTGGGACCCCCCTTTTATCTCAGCCCCCGCTTGACGAATCCCCCTGAGACTTTCAGGGTAGGAGCGGAGCGTAGCGCCCCACCTATTTTGAAAAATTCACGAGGATTCGTCAACCGGCGCCAAAGTTATTCAAAATAGAATGTTGCGGATTTCCTATGGAAACGTGGTCCTAACTATAACTACCTACTGGCGACCGCCAGTAGGTAATATATATATATATATATATATATATATATATATATATATATATATATTCACTGAAAAACACAGCTTTCAGGGTCTTTATAGTTAGTTGGACATTTCCCTCATACAAAACCAGAGAAGTTCGGCCGTTATAGTTAGTTCAGATAACTATAACTCATGCGCCCACAATGCACTGCTGATGACGTCACATATTCCATCATTCATGACATGGTCAAGGACAGCAGTGATGACATCACTGATGACATCTCAAATGACATCACTGATGACATCATCCAGTGACTGTTTGTTTCTGTGAAGTTTAAAAATATTTTATATATATATAGGCCAAGAATGAGTGGGTGTATTAGTGTGTGAAGGTATGATTTAGTAGATGCGTGACTGTCTGTATAAGTGAGCGATTAAATGTGTCATGCTAAATGCATGAGTTGGTGACTAAACTGTGGTAAAATGTCTGTATCACTCTGTCAGTTGCTGTGTAAGCTGCTGCATGGGTTGGTGAGTAGCTACATGAGTGTCTATCTGGGTTATTGTTTGGTTGTCCGAGTATCTGTATGGGTACCTGAGTGTCTGTGTGGGTGGGTGGGGGGTGGGTGACTCTGTGCATAGATGTGTGAGTGGGTGATTCACTGGATGTATAGGTCCAAGAGTGCATCTGTGATGGACTGTATCGGTGGGTGAGTGTGTGTATGGGTGTGTTGATGAGTGAATGGATGTCTCAATGGTACATGTGTCAGTAACTACATTTGTAAAAGGCAGTATATGTGACTGTTGGAGTATATAAATGACTATATGTGAAAGCAAGTGATTGTGAGAGTGGCTGTATGCATGAGTGTGTGCTTGTATCAGTGATTGTATAAGAGAGTAAGTATGTGTTAGTATCTGTATGAATAAGTGAGGTAGTGTGTATAACTGTATAGGTGAGGAAATGGGAGTGTGGTTGATTCTTTGCATGACTGACTAGGTGTGTGTGTTACTCTATGGATGAGTGACAGTGCATGACTGTCTGTATAGGTGTATGAGTGCAAATGATAGTGCTATATTTATGAGTGATTGCATGTATGAGTGACCGTATGGGTGAATTAGTGGATGTGTGCGTAGACCTAGGAATCAGTGAGTGGGTATGTAGTAACTGGTATTGGTGTGTCTATGGTTTCAAAAATGGTAGTCTGTATTTTAGAGTGGTTGTATCAAAGGTTATGTTAGGATGTGAGGAGGTGTATCAGATTATCATGTGGATGATGTCATCAGTGATGTCACTGGTGATGTAATTTGAGATGTCATCAGTGATGTCACTGACCATGTCATGAGTGATGTAATATATGACGTCATCAACCATGCATTGCGGACACGCGAGTTATAGTTAGCTCAACTAACTAAAACGGGCGAATTTCTCTGGTTTTATATGAGTCAAATGTCCAAGTAACTATAACTTCTCTGAAACCTATGTTTTTTTCAGTGAATTTCTAAGGTTTTTTAAATGCTAATTTCTAACTATAACGTCCCTGAAACCTATGTTTTTTTCAGTGAATTTATAAGGTTTTTTAAATGCTAATTTCTAACTATAACGTCCCTGAAACCTATGGTTTTTCAGTGAATTTCTAAGGTTTTTTAAAATCAAATTTCTAACTATAACGTCTGTAAAACCTATGGTTTCTTCAGTGAATTTCAAAGGTTTTTTAAATATCAAACTACTATTCTGCTATTTGTCATTAGTACTGTTTTTTCTAACTTTCTAACATTTCACAAATTACAGTGACTTTTTAAATAATACAAAATAATGTAACATTCGGAAAACAATTTTCTCCCTTTTTTGCTGTCATCAGCTTCTGCTTAACTTCACTATTCACAGTGATGTCAGTGTAGTTTCATCATAAACAGCAGGAGGAAAAAAACAATCAACTAGATTGTTAAAAAAAAAAATCCCTAATTCTCGCGAATATAATACAAAATCAACACAAATATCACATCCAAAACTATTTATCTTCAAATCTTACCTTTACTTTGTAGTTTCTGTTCCCATTTTCCCAATACGCCAAATAATGTATCAAAAATTTCGCTTTGAAATCATCCAGTATGAATACCTTAAAGTATCTTTACACCTTCTCACAAGGCCAAGTGATGTATCTAAAATCTTTGTTTCAGAAATATCAAGTATGAGTTGGGTAATTCAGAAGGCAATCTCGGTTTAATTTCCAAGTGTGTATTGTTGCAGTGACTCCAACCATTATTACACTTTAAATACATTTTAAAATGTCCACTTGTGGTAGTACTTCCAGCATGGAAAACAATAGCAACTGTTGCAAAAGTTCTTCCAGAAATAGATACTTGACCAGCAACAACATTTTCAAATTTTGGTTTCCACTTTTCTTCCATTTGGTCTACAGCATTGCAGCATTATAATCAAATATTTTCCATATCTTTGTAGGCATAATGTTGATAGCATTGTTGATTTACAACGAGAACAGATCATCTCGTGATCAGCTTCTTTTACTAATTTGGAAAATGGTACAGATTAGCAGTCAGGTATTGTTAAATATGGAAATCGTTCTCTGTCAACTATAGTGCTTGAAGTTAATGAACACTGTTCACATTTATGTTCCCATTTGTAACTGAGTCCAAATAAACTCTCAATCTGAATTCCTTCATCTTCTAGTACTCCAAGCATAACCATCAGAAATTCTTGTGTATCTTGTTGTATATTAGCACTGAACGTTAAAGATCAAGTACATGTATCAAACAGTTGACGAATACCAAAAGCAGAATGGATCTTACTTCTATCAGTTCTCAATTCTTGAAATAAATTATAAAGTGGTGAACATAATCTTTTTTCCTGACTTTCCATAATTTCACCATAAACATCTTCAAGATAAAATATAACATTTAGAATAACATTACCATAGCAGTTGACACCAGAAGCATTTTCTAATTGGTATCCAACAACATCATCACTTGTTTGTCTTTTCTGCTTCTTTACATCTTTTCTTTTCTCTTGATTTTGTTTCTGCTTTTCAACCATAGTTGATTCTTCAACATGTTTGCGTTTTGAACACACAACACGTTTCTCATAAATAGGATATTCACCTAAATTTGGAGCATAAAGCCTTCTCAAACGATTATAGTCTCTTACACAATTAACTTCATCACTAACCTTGTTCTCATCAAAATCAATTAAATACAAACCAGACAATGTTCTAACTCGAGATAATGCAACATATACCATTCCCTCTTTAAACACAGTTCTTCCTACATTTACCAAAGCATTATCTACACTTAAACCTTGAGATTTATGAATAGTTATTGCATATGCTAAACAGAAGGGAAACTGTTTTCTACAAACATAAAAGTCTTTCACAAGCAAAAAACGTACAGCACAACGCGCAATCTGTTTTACATCTGTAATCTGATCAAATTTAACTTTCGAGAATTCAATTCCATTTCTATTTTGTTATTTTACAAAATCAACAACTTTCCCCATTGCTCCATTCACTAAACCTTCTTCTACATTCAGATTATGCCTCAAAATTACCCGACAGTTTAAACATACATCTAAAAAAAATTCTAAGCCAGCAGTTTTTGATACAGACTTTTCCAAAGAATGCAATTTAGTCTGTAGTTTTTCTGAAAGAAGAATTGTTATTCCTTGATGCTTAATTTTAGCAATAGCTTCGATGTGAACTATTTCTTGATTTTCCAATTTCATAAGCTCCCTATTAAATGTATTACACTCTTCCACTGTAGGCATTAAGCAAACTATAGACTTTTTTTCTTTCATTTTCTTGTACATTACTTCTGCTGGTGTGTTTTCATTTGTAAACAAGTTCTTTAGTAGATTACTTTGAAAAGCTTGTTTACCATGTTTGCTTAGAACACCATTTCTTACATCTTTTAGAATATTTGCATAATCTTCATCTCTTGCTTGTCGCATATTCTGAGCGAGTTCTTTATATTGAAAATGTAACCACAGATTCACATTTCCGATACTTCCCAGAGATTTCTTAGTGTCTTCATGTAGAAGAGTTTTAAACACTGGTTCTCCTTTTACAGGAGTTAGTTGCAGCAGATATCCAAATACAATTAAATATTTTCCTCCAAAGAGTACGTCGTAATCTGTTTTTAATACCTGTTGCATTCTTAAGTGTACAAAAGCAAGCATTAAGTTTGAGGCCATGCTCACCTAGTCAATAATTAATAGTTTCATTTTCTTCAGCACTCTTGACACTTCATAAGAAGCTTCTCCAGACAACTTCTAATATTGTAATTTATTATTATGCTCAACTGGTAACATCAGTAATCTATGCAAAGTAACTCCTTTAACATTGTGTGCAGCTTATCCAGTTAGAGCTGTTACCACACAACATAAATGTGATCCAGTAGTTTTTTTTTAAGATAACTGGTCAAAACTTTATTCTAAAAACTTTTACCTGTCCCAGCTTGACCACTGATGTACATCAGAAGAGGTTTAAAAGATGAACACACACATTCTTTTTTTTCATGCAACAAACCATGTTCTATCTCTTCTCTCACTTGTACATATATTTCTTTCTGTTCAACATTTAGTTGTTTTTCTACATTTTCCAATGTAATATTCTCCTCGTGTGCCTGTTGCATTGCAATTTCGACTTCATGCATAGCAATTGTTGCTTCATTTTCCAGTATTGGTTGTCCAAGAGGATCTTGGCTATATGGACCACTACTTTAACTATCTTGAGAACTTTCATTAGCTATTTCAGCTGTAATAGTCTTTTCCTGTTCAACTTCATCATTCAACATTTTTAAATATGTAGGGAAAATTGTACATGCAGTGCTATCTTTACATGCATTAAAATAATCTTCGTAGCAGTTAAAGCCTCCAAGTAATTCACTTTCGCTATGCCATGGTTTAAAGAGTTGGAGAAGTGCTAAATAGTAAAATTCTCGCTTATCTGGAGTTTCACAACTGAGTCTCTTGTGGTTTATAAGATTACCCTTTGCGTGTTTTACTAAACAACCATGACATCCAACCACTGCATATTTTCCTTCTTTTAAATTCTGTTTAACATTTCTTTTGAAGCTGTAATATTGAAGTACCTCATACAGACACAGCTGTTCCAGATGTCGACTCTTTTTCGGATAGTATGTGTCCAACATATTAGATTTAAGAATGTCTGCACTGTCAGGTTCATTTGCTGCTAAGTGTTCAATTTCTTCTAATGATTTCAACACTCTATTCCGTGAGCAGGCAAGACCTAAACTTACCCAAATGATTCCTTGTGACTTTGAATATAAACTTGAAGAGCAGAAGCGGTCTGAACATTCATAGGATCCAATTTCTCGGTGGGAAAGCACTTTCAAAGTAAAGCTGTACAATTTTTTGCTAAGGCTTTTCTCTTGTGCAATTTCTTCCCACATTTGTTCCATCTCTTTTTTCTTCTTTTGTTATGTACGATGTAACAAAACATGCAACAGCAATTGAGTTATCTGCAACATACGAGCTGCCAAGCTTTTCTCCCATACACTCATTGGAGTTCCCTGTGATTTTTTCATTTGAAATAACTCCATGCTGCTTCCTATTCTTTTGAATGCAAAGGACATATTGTGTAATGTTCATAAGTCTCTTCAGTCCTTGACTTGTCCACTTTCTCTATTTGACCACTTGAAATTTCAGATTCATCTTCTAAACCTATTACCTTTTCATCCACATTTACAGTTTTGTAATAAATATTGTTCTCTATAAGATATAAGGTAGCCTTTTCAACTTTATTAACATTCACAAAATCTTGCCATATTTTCCGACTCTTTGTTGGTACACCATTTACTAGAATGACTACTGCCTCATTTTCCTCTTTCTCTCCAGCAATAGTTTCAATATTTTTCTTAAAATCCAAAGGTAAGTACACCACTCTTCCTTTCAGCCCTCTTTGCATGTCTGTTGATGGCAGTTTACCTGTTTTAGGCTCCATCCGAATTATAGTTTGAAAAGGATGAACAGATTGAATTAGAACTGACTCATAAGTATTCAATTCTGCCAGTTCCTCTGGAATAGCTACTAATTCTAAGTTATTATGCACTGCTCTAGCAGGCATTTTGTTCTCTTCTAATTTGTTGTAACAATATTTACATATAAGTTGATCACTACCTAACTCAAATTGACCTTCCACCAACAAGTAAGTTGCAAATTCTTCCCACTTACCATTGTTCTCCTTTTCACTTTTCAAATACAAATCAACATTCCTAGTTTGACTTTTATAATGAGTGCGTCGACAACAAACACAAACATAGTTTGGTATTTCAGAGCACACTACATTAAACTTTCCAATTTCTTCTTCAAACTGATCAGTGCTAATCACTTTCCCATCTCCTTCAACATCTGTAATTGTCAAACTTTCACTTTCTATGGACTGCTCTTCTGAACCAAAATATTGCATTTGAATATCATCACACTTTTTTTGAACATCTTATAAAGAACCATGTAAAAAACCTGTATTCAGTTCACTTAAACATAATGCAAGACTTTTTACATAGTACAGTTTCCTTACAAACTTCTGCATTTGTGAATGGTGTACTGCTAACATCCTCAAGTGATGAAAAACACTTTTACACACTTTACTTGAAAGACAAGCCAGAGAATGCCCATGATTCTCAGTATATTTTCTTACATTACATGGATCTAGTCCTTGTAACAACTTAATCTTCTGTTTAATACTTTTCTGTGTATATTCTCGTAGCAAATTTCGCATTATATCAATAGATTCCTGTCGAATACTACAAATACTGCTACAACTCCACTTATACACAGGAGCTTGTGTACGTTTCCCTTGCACTTCTTCAGCTATTAACTCTTCTGCACTTTTACCAACCATTTCCGCTTTTGGAAGGGGACAACCATCCTGAACTTCGTAGCAACGGCCTCCAGTATCAACTGCAAATGGTAAACTATTTTCCTGGAAGTAATTTTCCTCATTAAAAAAAGGCTCACTAGTAGAAGTATGTTTCCAATGTCCACTAAAGATTTAGCAAAAGTTGGTTCTGTTCACGAGTCTTTTTCTTCTACTTTTCTCTTTCAACACTTTGATTATTTTATGCAACGCTTTGATCCTCTTCAAAATCACAATGAATAACTTCTGTTTTAAAGTGAAAGCAGTATCCACTATACTTTCAATACGCTGCTTCTGTTTGAATTGCAGCACTTTCTTTTTATATTTGCAGCATGTTTTCATTAAATTCGGAATCACTCTAGTTCGAAAACGTCTCTGACAAATTTCTTGAAATTGTTTTGCCTCTGGGTAACAGATACTGTTTCTTTATCATGTTTTCTTTTCCTGTTATTTGAAATTGAAGTCTGCTTCTCCTTACTTGAAAAATTCTTCTTTTTCCTTTGTGTGAGGTTATTTTCATTAAATGTTCGTAATATTTTTTTCAGAAATTGTTTAGCGTTTTTACCAGAAGAGACTGTTTGTGTAGTACTCTAATTTTTTTCTAATTGAAAATCTTTCCTTTTGTTCAAATATTTTTTTTTCTTTTCTTTTTTTTTAGTTCTTATAGGCATTTTCAAATTTTAATCCAAACAAAATAATTTTCTGAAAAACAAATAGATTCAATTATCTTTTACATCTGTTCAATATGTTAAAATAATAACATACAATTACATAAGTTCTACTGACGGCTTCCAGAGGCAGTGCAGCAGCGTGATGGAGCAGGGCAGGGGAGCAGTAGGATGACGGGTAGTGCCATAGAACATAGAGCAAGTTTTTATTTAATTATTTACAAACACCTTTACAATTTATATGTAACTGCACTACCTCGTACTTTTCACCTCTCCGCCGCACCCCACCA
The DNA here is from genome assembly GCF_964204655.1 of Triturus cristatus. NCBI lineage: Eukaryota > Metazoa > Chordata > Amphibia > Caudata > Salamandridae > Triturus > Triturus cristatus. The sequence goes on along the minus strand of NC_140595.1, from coordinate 516,891,693 downwards.
CCCCACAGCACACCCTCTGCAACCCACCGCAGACAACTTTATAGATAGTATTTTTAAAAATTGGAATCTATGTACTTAGGATGATTATATCAACCAAACAGCACACAGAAAAATTGCCATTATTAGCCTAACAATTTTATCTACAACTTTGCAAACATAACACTGCACCCAAAGCTTTAAGTGGGGGAGGTCTGTGGGGGTCTGAGCACCGGCAGTTTATTTTTGGGGGCCTCAAAATGGGTCTCTATAGGGCTCTATTTTCGGGCCTCGCAAAGGTAGTCCGTTGTTTTTTGGTTTTTTTATTGGA